>NC_081406.1:21938998-22538998 GCF_030272615.1 Cryptomeria japonica
AGTAACAGTGAAAGAACTATTGTCAGAAATCTATTTGATGCATATCAATCTATTGGTTCAAAATCACGTAGTAAAGATTCTAATGCTACTCGACGTGTCATTACATCAACCATAATGAGCAAGAAAATAAAAAAATATTGTTTGATAAGCAAAACAAGTAAGTCATTGAACGTTAGTAGAACAACATTAAGTAAAGCATTAAAGAGGCGAGAACAAATAGAGGAACCTAACAATAGTTTTCTTTGGGCATTCTCGAGTAGACTACCACGCAAAGACAAGGTTGTTGTAGATGCACTAAAAACATTAATTGAAAATTTTTGTCATGACAACACAAGAGTATCACCCAGCCAAAGAGATGTTGTTAGAAGGCGAATTGGGTCTAAAAATAATGAGCCACATATGAAACACTATTTGGATATGACTCAAACTAAATTTTATGAAAGATTCCTTCAAAAGTTTCCTCAAATAAAAATTTCTCAAAGATTTTTTGAAATGGCAAAACCTTTTTATATTAAGATTAATCATGTACGCACCACGTGTTTTTGTAGGATGCATATTGAATTTTCCATGCATTATGATATTTTTCATCATATTTGTTCTACTTTGCACACTAACGATGTTTTGCAGGAATATAATATACAAGCACCTCCTAATTCAGCAAGAGAATTTATTTCAAGTGTGTTATGTAATAAACATGATGGTTGCATTTATTATAAGATGCCTTATTTGGAAGGTTCTTGTGCTATATGTGGTGGTTTGCAACGTTTACCAAGATGCATACATTTGGAGAGCACACATGAAATTGGTACGAAACTAGTTTCTTTTGGAAAATACAAGATAGTCACAGATGGAGTTAAAAATGGAAAAGATTTGAAGAGATGTGAGCTAGTGAAAAATGATACATGTGTAGCTCAATTTATGAAAATGTTTCAAGAGAAACCTAGTTTATAAGTACATAATGCCATACACATAGAGCTCGATGGTTAGATGAGCAATTCAAGTTGTGTAAGGGACACATTTCCTCTTGGCACCATTGTCTCTATCATTGATTTCACTGAAAATTATACTCTACAACCTCAAAATAAAGTGCAATCCATGTATTATCACTCTACACAAGTTTCTATCTTTGTACACATAGCATTCATGCATGCAGATGATAGCATAGAGGAGGATAGAAAGGTTGTAAGAGAGTATCACTTCTACATAAGTGATGATCGTACTCATTCACTGGAGTTTGTACAAGGATGCTTTAAAGTTTTCTATGATAGTTTAAGGGAAAGGAACATACGATACAACCGACACTTAATATGGTTAGATAATTGCACCGCACAATTCAAGAATGCAAGGATGTTTTATTGGCTGACAATGATGCATGTGACAAGTGGTGTACAACATTTTTGGAAATTCACTAAGGCTGGACATGGTAAAGGAGAGAACGATGGTGCAAGAGCATGTGTGAAAAGAGCCCTAGCCAGGGAAGAATTGAAGTACGAAGGTGGTGCTGAGTTGGTAGATGCAAAAACAATTGTGCGATGGTGTAAGTCTACGATGGGTCCAGGTAATCCAGGTACATCATTGGTTCGTAGATATTTTTGGTTGATTACTAAATCTAACATTGAAAACTATCTAGATTGTTGTACAGTTGCAGGATCAAGTGACATTCACTCATTTATGAGTTCAAATTCAAGTTCACTGGTAATTTATACGAGACAGATGGTATGTTTTTGCTCTTCATGCATGTATTGTTTGTGGGAAGAATGTGAATCAGAAGAGTGGGTTGACAAATGGTCTTGGAGACCGTTGGTTCCCATTGATTCATATCAAATTCTCAAAGCACTACAATTGAGCCAAATGGAGACATCAGTGGATTTTGACCATGTATCCGACCTAGTGGATTCAGGTGATTTTTTGAGTTAATTTTTTTGCAAGTATTCTTTTTGGTTCATTTTGTTGTACATCATACTTTATTTTTGGTATTAATTAGCACTTTATAAAATGTAGGTCATGTGTATGCAGTTGTTGCAGAAGAGAACAATGAAGAAGGAACAGATTACTATTTGTGTCATTGTGTTGAGCCTAAAAGAAAATTGACAACCACAATCATTGACGGAGAGGGTATTGAGTACCCAATAGGGTCTGTTGTCGTGACAGGAACATGGCTTCGAAGATACCCTATCAAGAATTCTGATGTTTGGTTGTTCGAGGGCTTTGAAACACACATACATATTCTTCATTTCTCTAACCTTGTTGTTGCAACAAATATTCATTTGATGACGTATCGTGGTAAACCTCATAACAAGATTTTATGGAAAGTTTGTGAATCTGACCACGAGGCAATACTTGACACAATACGGGTAGAGCCGATCCTGAAGGCTCACTTGATTAATTCTAAGGTTTAGAGTAGAATGATTTTGAGAATTTTGTATAAATTGTCGACGAATTGTTCTATATTCATTTTTTGTATATATAAATGCCCATGAGCTGATTTTTACATGTTTAGGGGCATAATTTTGTATATTTAAGTGGCAATGAGCTGATTTGTACATATGTACATGCCAAATTTTGTATATTAAAATGGCGATGAGCTGAATCGCACATATTGTAATGCCAAATTTTGTATAAAAGCCCATGAGATGATTTGTATATTAAAATGGCGATGAACTGAATCACATATATTGTAATGCCAAATTTTGTATAAAAGCCCATGAGATTATTTGTAAGACAATTTTTTGTATAATCAAATGGCCAAGAGCTGATTTGAATAATATGTGACAATGTTTTGTGACTATTTTGTGTGTCAATGTTTTGTGACTATGTTTTGAGTATATGTGATGTGTCCCTGGTCAATCATGAGCATTCTTGATTCTTGTATAATCATGGATAATTATTTGAGTCATTATCAGGTCATAGGGGTGATAGATTGAGACTAGATACAATTTGAGCAAAAATTGTCATTGTTGTCAAAAAATTTGTCAAAAAAGTTGTCAAGCAACTTCTACATTGCATCGGTAGGGTATGACTCTCGACATTCTAGTGCTTTGGGATGCACGAAAGGGGCATGCCTAGCATAAACATGCCCACCTAGACGTGCTTGCGACATCGGTTTGTGCACATGAGGAACAGAATCAATTCTAGCCAATCTTGCAACTTTTCCTTCCAAGCAACTAACGATTTTTTGAGCAGGCGAAAAAATGCTACTAATTGAAAATGGCTTTGAGTCATCGAAAAATGAGATAGGAAATTATAGAGGAGCCTCACGCAACCCCATGAGATCAAGCAGATCGATCGTATGTGTCGTGGATTGGAAGAAACAGTCCGTCAAATTTTGATAATTTTTTAGACTTAGGGCACTTGAGAGATCTCACCGGTAGGGTATGACTCTCGATGTTCTAGTGCTTTGGGATGCATGATAGGGGCATGCCTAGTGTAAACATGCCCACCCAAAAACGCTCGCGACGTCAGTTTGTGCACACGAGGAACAGAATCAATTCTAGCCAATCTTGCAACTTTTCCTTGCAAGCAACTGATGGTTTTTTGAGCAGGCAAAAAAATGCTACTAATTGAAAATGGCTTCGATTCATCAAAAACCGAGATAGACCATTGTAGAGGAGCCTCACGCAACCCCATAGGATCAAGTAGATTGACCGTATGTGTCGTGGATTGGAAGAAACAATTTGTCAAATTTTGACAATTTTTTGGACTCAAGGCGCTTGAGAGATCTTACCAGTAGGGTATGACTCTCGACATTCTAGTGCTTTGGGATGCATGATAGGGGCATTCCTAGCATAAACGTGCCCACCCAGATGCGCTCATGATGTCAATTTGTGCATATGAGGAACAAAATCAATTCTAGCCAATCTTGCAACTTTTCCTTGCAAGCAATTGACGATTTTTTGAGCAGGAGAAAAAATGCTACTAATTGAAAATGGCTTTGACTCGTCGCAAACAGAGATAGGCCATTGTAGAGGAGCCTCACGCAACCCCACAAGATCAAGCAGATTGACCATATGTGTCGTGGATTGTAAGAAATAGTCTGTCAAATTTTGACAATTTTTTGGACTTAGGGCACTCGAGAGATCTCACCGGTAGGGTATGACTCTCGACCTTCTGGGTGCTTTGGGATGCATGATAGGGGTATACCTACCATAAACATGCCCACCCGGATGCACTCGCGATGTCGGTTTGTGCACACGAGGAACATAATCAATTCTAGCCAATCTTGCAACTTTTCCTTGCAAGCAACTATCAGTTTTTTTAGCAAGCGAAAAAATGCTACTAATTGAAAATGGATTCGAGTCGTCACAAACTGAGATAGGCCATTGTAGAGGAGCCTCACGTGACCCCACAGGATCAAACAGATTGACCGTATGTGTCGTGGATTGGAAGAAACAGTTCATCAAATTTTGACAATTTTTTGGACTCAGGGCACTTGAGAGATCTCACCAGTAGGGTATGACTCTTGACATTCTGGTGCTTTGGGATGCATGAAAGGGGCATGCCTAGCATAAACATACCCACCCAGACATGCTCACAATGTTGGTTTGTGCACACGAGGAATAAAATTTGACCATTGTGAGCGTGAGGGTGCTCTCGAACCAAACACATTGTTGTTTAAATTCATATTGTCGATTTTTGTTGTTTATATTCATATTGTTAATTACATATGCAAATATTTATTTAAATTTATAAAAGGGTAGCCACCAAATACAACGAATACACAATAATGAACTGAATACAAGGAGTTTTGTACGGTTAATTCAACATTTTAGAAATTTTATCAAATCATATTCCACGATTGCAATGCTTTATATCATATATTTTTGTTGTTTATATTCATATTGTTGATTACATATACAAATATTCATTTAAATTTATAAAAGGGCAACCACAAAATACAACAAATATAAAATAATGAACTCATTACACATTTATTGGATCGAATATCGATATTTATATATATATAAAAAGGCATGTCTGCCAAGTCAATACAAGTATTACAAAAATGTGGCATATGCCATGTCCAAATTGATATACAATAAAAATGTAGAATATATCTACATGTATTAGTCATTCTATGACCAAAACTAACACTATATGATCCTAAACTTCTGGTGGATCATCAAAATCAAGCCTCTTTAGCATAGTATGTGGCTCTGTAGATGGCTGCAAAACCACAATTCAAAAGCCAAGTTAGAATTCTTTTGTAGAAAATAGTTCACAATTGACATCATAACTATGCATTTAACTTTAATTCCTTTGCAATTGAAATGTAGATTACCTCATCGGCTGATCTAGGAGCTAATGTCTTTACTCTCCTCTTCTTGTCACTCTTAGGAGTTTTCTTGAAGACATACTTAAATGGATCCACGTTATGGCCGTACCGCGAACAAGTCTATTGTAGATTAAATGTACAATTAATACAATTTACTAACATAAATATATCAAAAACACTTAAAAGATATAATATAGAGAACAATCACGTACATGTGCCTCAGATGCTTCTCCAATGGACTGAGGATGGCTCACCATCAATGTAGAAACGATCGCTATTACCTATACAAAAAATGTACAAATATTAAATACAATTAATATAATGATAAGTATTGAATGTTGAAAACAATTAAATTTACATATCAAAAAAAAGTGTACCGGATCTTGATATGCTTCTCCAGTGCAAGGAGGAGGGTTCGCCATTGACGAAATAGGTATGGATATTTGCTGTATGAAAAAAAAAGAAGATTATAATATATCACAAGTTCACATGTACGCATGCATATAATCATGAAATCAAGAAAATAAAGTAGAGATACATACCTCCGCCCTCTCTTGATTCGTGGGTGAATTAGGTGCATTCAACATATCCACAAAGCTCAATGGCCGTTGTACATGTAAAATAGACAAAAAACACTAATCAATCTACAAACCCAACTAATACTTGATTTCAACATTTTCAAACAATTGTACAACTAAAAATGTGTTCAATTACCTTCTTCACACATTTTGGCGTCTTCAAGATATTCTTTTTCTTCGGACGAGCCCTAGACACGGAAGGGGTGCCTTAAAAATAGAAAATTAACATGAGATATTAGTACAGATAATAAATTAAACATAATTTTAAAAATCTAAAATGAAATGACTTGCATATTCCATCAAAACAATACATAAAAAGAGTTGTACAAAATATGATACCATATAGCCTTGTAGGCCAAAATCGATCGCCGATAGCGTGATGTCATCAATCTAGGACACGTCCCCTGTCAACACCTACAAACCAGAAATTGGACCAAGCATTAAAGATAGTTAGTATATCTTGTATTTTTTTGAATTCAAAGTGTACTATTCTATTTTAACATGTTACAAAATTTATACCTCAAGCATCGAAGTTGGAGCTGTGGTAACTGGGGGAGGTGTATGGGATACCATTGTTGCATCATGAAATGCATATTATTGTCTCAATTTAAATCGATGTATAAATGAAAATTCATTTATGTAATTACAAAATTAAAGTGACTAATAAATAAAATGTTATGAATTGAAATCAACACACCTATGTCTATGGCTCATGGGCAAACACCATGTCCATCAACTCATCTGTTAGCGTGACATTCTCAACCATGTGAGCCTGACATCTACAAACGCAAATCATGCATAGATGATATGAGTATCCATCTGCACCGGCTACATCATCTATCCCCGAGCATATCCCCGAGCAACTGACACACATATGCTCGATGGGCTCTCTGTCGCCCTCTAACAACTCATCATCCAATACAATAGGGTGTCCTAATGATGTCCCATGCTGGATGATGGCACCAGTCAATGTTGTGGCCGCCTGAAGAGTCTATAGCTCCATCGACTCTTTCAACTCTAATGGGACAGCCTGATGCACCTTGGGTTTGGGTGCTAGGGGGCGGTGACTCTCCGTGGCTAATCGCCTATGGGCTCCAGGTCTATCTTGGACAGAGCCACCACCTCTACCATGAAACTCTCTCATGTCAAAATAATTTGGGCGCACATTGAGCACAAACTCACAATATATTTTTCTCAAAAAATATAATGGCACCTCATAATTATTACAAGTTGGATCATCAAAGACCATCCACCACCTCTGCCAAAAAGATTCTTCATCTGCACATTGGTACACCAATGGATGAGAAACCTCTTTGCATTAGGAGGTAATGACTGACCAGTTTTGGGGTCAACAAAAAGGGCACATATTTGTTGTTTAGAATTTTTTTTTTTTTTAACTCGATCGTATGATAGCCCATTGGCATAGTGTTGACGACACCTATCCCTAAAGCTTCCCCATTTGGTAATTTCTGTGGAAATAGCTATGGCACCACTAGCTAATGTTTCTAGGCTAGTGGTGAGGGATTGATGATAGTCAAGTTCAGAAGTTTTCAATTTTACAATCAGTCTATTGATTTTGGATGTATTTTGCCCTAACTGATTAATTAATTCTTCTTGTGTTTCGGTTGTGCGGTCAAAAGGAGGAATTGGGGGTTGTTCTTGTGTGTTTTCAGGAGGTGCATTTGGTTGTTCTTGTGGGTTTTCAGGAGGTGCATTTGGTTGTTCTTGTTTTGGATTAGAAGAATCTGGTTTTTGAAACAAAAAATGAAAAAACCTAATCAAAATTAATGAAATTAAATTCAAAATGTAAAACAAATTGCATAAACCAAAAAGAAAGACAAAAAAACAAAAACTAACCTTGATCCATAGCCTGAGGACAAATTTTGCACCCTGTTCACGATTTAGGTTAGAAAATGGGAAAAAAAAGAAAGTAAAAAACATGCTTTTTGGGTAAATGTGGACCCAGTTTTTTTTAAAAACTTTTTTCATCAAGCACCGCGTATGCGGTTTTACTAGGATTATTAGTGCGTACACGCTCATTTTCCTATAAGTAGTGCGTACACGCTAATTTTCCTAGGCGTAGCGTGTACGCGCTCAGTTTCCTAAGCTCAGCGCATACACGCTACCTTTTCTAGGCTCAGGAAGAACAAACCTAAGCAGGTACGCGAGAATTTGGAATTTTAAAACCGCGTACGCGCTGCCTATTTTTCCAAGTTTTTTTTGGGTGGTGTCCACTTTTCTGACCACCATCTTTGTGCACACGCTCTAATCCACCTTTTAATTAATTAATTAATCTAGGTGATTCCTACAAATCACCTTGTCCTAATCCATCATTAGTCTAATTAATTCTTCTAGAAACTACCTTAATCTTGCTTAGCATTATTCTTCAATTTTTAAATCCCCCAACTCATTCTCTCTCATAGTCAATTCCTCCTACAAATCCTACTTGCTCCTAATCCTCACCTAATTCTTCTAAATAATCCCCCTAATCCCTTGCTAGTACCTAATCCACATGATTAGGCACAAAAGTCAACCATAGCCAATTATGGCTAAATCCTCTTTGTCCCCCTTCTTACCTTCCACCTTAAATGCTGCCTTTTTGGGTGAATGTGAGATTTTCAAAATCTCACCTTCTCCCATGCTTCTCACCTTCCCAAGGAATTTTAAAATTCCTTTTCCCTTTTTCAATCCCCATGCACACAATATCTTAGGAATTTTTAATTCCATGTGCATCCCCCAAGGAATTTTTAATTCCTTTTATTTCTCCTAGGTGCATTGGGAACTCTTCCCTGTGTACCTTGAGGAGGGTGGAGACAGGAAATGCCTTTATGGAAAATCTCTTGGTCTCCACCCCCCTAGTCATGTCATTGTCCTTTGATCCATGTGACCCCCTCTCCTCAAATCATATCCCTCCATTCCTCTTCAATCTTGACCATCCATTTTCCTCTATTCAATTCTATAAATTGGGGTCTCCATCCCCTCATTCATCATCTACAATCCAAGTAACTTCATGCTGCTAGTTTAAGTTTAAATCCATCAAGAGCATCCATATCATAGCCTTAGTTTGACTCCATAATCTATTCTAAAAACTTGTCCATCCTCATCCACATTCATCCATTGTTGCAATTTGGAGATCCATCCACATCCCACTATTGGACCAATCCAAACAAATCAAGTAGAGGCACATGCTTGGCTTCAACTAGTGTCCAAATCAGAGGAACGAGTGAGACTCCTCTCTTGCAAGGTAATATTTGTGTTAGTTTATGCATTTATTTGAGTTTTTCATATCTTTTGGGTTTAAACTAACCTACTAACCTTGCTTGAAGTTTCCCTTGGTTCAGATATAACCCTCAAGGAAGTCTCACTGACTTACAACAAGATTCAGACTACAATCTGGAAGGAATGAATTGAAAGAATAGCATCTCCAAATGCCTAATGATAGTTCTAATTAAGCGCATTGTCTACTCTACAACGCCAATCTCTACTCAGTCACAATGCCAAAGGATGAATCATTTGTTCACACACACACCACTCTCTGATAATGCATACACAACCTTGATACCAAACTTACATGACTATATCACCTATTTATACAATTCATCAACCTTGACAATAAGGTCAACTAAACCCTCATCTCACAATTACAAAATCATATCACACGATACAAAGATTGACCACTTGACCAATATAGTGATATACATGACATAACATAGACCTAAATCAAATATCCAAATTCTCATCACCACCATTAATCATGCCAAGATCAACCGCAACACGCTACACCACCAAAAAAAACTGCATAACATGAAGAACATCACCAGTTCAACAAAAACATCAAGAACATGCACAAAGATCAATGTAGATCATCAAAACAAATAGGACATGCTTAGGAAACACTAGCAAGCATGTTAGAACCATCAGTAACAACTACACGCTAGCACCACTTATCAAATCTTCATCGATCAACATCTGAACCTCAAGAATACACAAATAGCAGCAACTGTCACTAAGAAAAGATAACTTGCAAAGCACCAAATCATGAACTATCTAAAATGAAGATACACAAGGCCATCCAAAACAATATCCCAAAAACGCAGCTTAAGATCTAATCACACTAGAGTATACCAAAAGAAATATCGAACTCTGCAAAGCACTGATCAAATAAACAAACTGCATAACCAGATCATTTGATATGATCAATTAATCTTTTCGGATCACCAAAACCATTATAGAAGAATGCAATGATACTAGAATTATTCCATACACCAAACCAAAATCTCAATAAACCAATTTGCAATCACTGAATCAGGAATATGTTGACATCAATGACAACAACATATCCTAGCAGCAGTAATGTCCAATAATGCGGACTGACATATGGAAATATGTTTGCCAAGTTTTCTTGGAGCGTGGTGTAGATCTTTGTTTTGCAGGATTTGGAGATTCCACTAGCAGAAGAGGACCATAAGATCATTTTGCCTATGCATTCAATTTTGGAAGAAGAAAAGGTGTTTGTGAAGGAATGAAGCAAGTGATGTGGTAACAATAATCAAGAGCGCAACATAACATAGAAGTCTCTAGCATTGGAAAGCATAAATATATTCAAGGCAACATGTAAGTTTCTTCATCGCTTTAGTATAAATCACCATATATTCATTACACTTGTGGAAATAGTGTGTGATAGGTGAAAGTAGTTACTTGGAAGAATGCAACAATGATGGGGGTTTTAATTGTTCGCTGACATTTTGGTCATCATATTTGATTGATCCTAAATACGACTAGAAAGTGTTGTAAGACTACTCTATTTGATCCATTGTGAGATGACTCTGTAATCATAAAAAGATTAGGGTTTCCACCATTAGATGTATGAAAACTGCTAATTTTTACTTTGAAACTATTTCATTCAAAAGATGGGGTTCCAATCCAATAGATATAGTCACAAACCAACAAGGATTAGGACTAAGAATTTCAATTGGATTGGGGTTTTGATCCAGATAATCATCTTTTGTAAGTTGAATTGCTAAAATTACAATAAAAGTGCTGCTAATGAAGGTAAAAATACGGAAATAGTAAGCCACAGGTGTCAAATTGATCCACAAACCGAAATTTGAGCAGTGTAAGCCAATTCAGACCTGTTTCTTGAAAAAACTCCAAAAAAGCAGGGACCATTTCACCCACTCCCTGGTCCTCCAAACTTTTTTTACTCGAATGGGAAATCGATTCATCACTATAAATAATGCCTATTATGAAGATCATTGCTCCATACTTGTTTCCTGCACACACAAAAAAGGGGAAATAGGTTGGGAATAGGGGCTTGCCTAAGTCAAACATTGGTTTTGGAATTAGCCATGAAATAGAAATGAAAGATAATTGAATTGCAGTAATGAAAATGTTCTCCTTTTGAGGGAGATGCTAAATAATGACTGAAAATGCAAATGATAGACCTCCTTGTGAAGTTTTGTTTTTCTCCACACTGAATTAGGGTTTTATGAAGTCTTCAACAAAATGGAACATGAATGTCAACTCCAATTCTTGAATCTTGAACTTTATTGTTACTCATGTGCTTGAAGGAAGATTGATTGCTTGCTCACTTAACTTGAATGTTTGATTGCTTGATGTCAAATTGAACTTCATGTGTGTGTATATGATGGTTGGATTCCCAAATGAGAGGGGAAAGCCTCCTTTTATACTTGCCAGTTGAAAAACATGTTAATATTCTAACATGGGCCAACACAGGGTGGGATTTCCCACTCATTTTTTGAAACAACCAAGGGGCCCAAACCAAGGCCCTATTTGGGAGGACCAAGGCATGGTGGCCTGGTCCGATTAGAGACCAAGGTGCCATGCCCTAGTCCTACCCAATTTTAGGGGTCAAGACAAAGGGTTAGATGATGCAAAAAGTCAATATAAAGTCAAAATTGCATGGTATGAGCAAAATCATGTCCTCACTAGGCCTAGGGTTGCAAACACTAAGGTGAGGACCCAAATGTGGTCAAAATTGTAAAGGAGTACAATTTAAGACACTGCATTTATCCCCCACTTTAGTAAGAGTGTGAAACTAAGCATACTCTCGATAAAGTATAAAGGTTCACATTGAAAAACTTTCATCAATATGCTAAGGAGGCAAGACACACCAAGCCCCCAATGGACTTTAGGTATCTTATGACTTCTAAATCAAGATAAAGAGATATCATAAGAAAGAAAAAGAGATCCATGACTACAAGACAAGTAAGGTTCACTTACCATGAGTCATGAAAATAATAATACCAAAATTACAAAGCAAAAGGCTAAGTTTGCTGAATAACTTGAGTATCGAGATGTGCAAAGAGATAAACGTTGAGCAGAGTGTATGCCAAAAAAACAAAACAAAATTAAACTAATGACTAGAACCAAGATAAAAATAAATAGTGTACCCACTTTATCAAAATAGACCATTTCTTATGCTTATTATAACATAAAAAACTTGATTGGACCCAAAGCATGAAAGAACAAGATTGTGTACTTTTCGCCATTAAAAAAAAATGTTGAGTTAATGCCCTTGACAAGTCATTTATTTTGTATTTATTAAATAAATTAAAAAGTAGAATACGAAATAAATGTCTTGTCAAGGACATTCTTAATTATACTCTGATTTTTAGTTTATATAATAAATACAAAATAAATATCTTGTCAGAAGGTACTTTGTTTTTTAAATTATTTAATAAATACACATTAAATATGTTATGAAGGGCATTATGTTGGCTGTGTAGCCAAAGAGAATGTTGATGATCGTCTGTCTCTTAACGCCATACTTCATAAACTGTGATCACATTGTAACGCGCCATACTTCCCATTGACGTCGTCAAAACAATAATGCGAAAGTTAGATGTGACCAATTCCACGCGCTTTCACCAAACTATACCACCTAATAGCAGGCGACCATTCACAGCATAAATACAAGCGCAAGAGAAACCAAGAATTATTCTACCATTTTTTTTATAGAGAGTGTAGTGTGCGGCCATGGCTGAAGATGAGGAGCCCAAGTACTGTGACTTGATACCCAGCATGGTGAAAGAGACTACGCTTCTGTGTCTGGCAAAGCTGCCTCCTCCAATGGTGGCGGTGGGTCGATGCGTGTGCCGCTCATGGAGAAAAGCCCTCGCTAATCCCACATCTCTCCGCCGCTCTCTCAGCATTCCCCCCAACCACCGCCTCTTCCTCGCCCTCTTCCAGACAGAATGCGACCCGGGATACCGACAGGCAACTCACCACAACACCGAATGGCTGCTCTTGAGAAAATCCTCCTCCTCTTCTTCTTCTTCTTCTTCCCCTACCCTCTCTCTGTGCAACCCACTCTCTCAAATCTCCTCCTGCATAAACCTACGCAGCATGGCGGTAAACGACAGCGTGCTGTTTCCGGAACTCCCCTCTCTGGTCGACAACAAAATCGCGAGGTTCCTATCTTACAGGTTGGAAGACCAACGGTGGAGCGTTGTTCCATCTTTCCCATCGGGCTATAAAGATATCAGACTCTACGCATGCGCAGCGCTGGGCGATTTCATTTATTTCAGCGGTGGGCGAGATGAGCTGAACGAACAGGCAACAACAAGTGGTGTCCGGTACGACACGGTGAACCGGCGGTGGGAAAGCCTACCGGACATGATAATGTCGCGCATCGATTGCACAGGGATTGTTTTGGACGACAAATTTGTTGTAATCGGAGGCTCTTACAAGGATTGATGGTGCACGCGCGTGCACACTTCGAGTGAGGCATACGACCCAGAGACAGACAGATGGAAGCTCCTCCCCAATGTGTGGGCCAACGGACTGAACTATGTTGAGGAGTCGAATGTTGCGCAACCGGCAGTTGCAGTGATAGGGGGTCGCACGCTCTACACTATGCAGTCACACTCGAACGAGTTAATGAGATTTGATCCCTCAACCAACAGATGGGTGGGCGTCGGAAACGTTGGACGTGTGTGTGAATCGAGGTACTGTTTGCGTTATAAGCTGGTGGCGATGGGAGAGGAAGTGTGGGTGATAACACACGCCATGGGAACGAACATCTGCATCTATTGTTGCTCTCCATCCAGAAATTGTGTGGATATCAAGTTTACAGAAGTGAAAGTGGCCGGAGTAGAAGATTTTGACCATGTTTTGACGTGTGCAGTCTTGTCTCTGTGAGTGTTTTTTCTGTACCGTGTCTTCAGTTTTGAGGAATATCGTTCCTCTATTCCTTTCCTAGATAAAATTTCTTCTTTTTAAAATATACTCAAAAAAAGTAAGCATTCTGGCATCGACGTCGGTAAATAAACATGCGAATAGGACAGCGGGTCCAACCAGCATCACATCAACTGCGTTTATGTTGTATATGTAAAAAATTGATAGGAAGTAAATGGCACAAATTTACCTTATCCATGTATATAGTTTAAATTGATAAGTTATACTAACCTTGTCGTTTTAATTAAATAAAAGTTAATTTAAATTAGATAAATAGTAGTTAAGGATGATAAATAAACATATGTATTTAGTTCTGATATCAATTTGATGAGATATTGATATCTATTATTTTAATATAAAAAATAATGATTTGTATGTCTTTTTTTTTGGGATTTTACATGAGATTATAATGTTTTTAGGTTGAATTTGAGGATTTTGTTCACTTTGCATGTGTGAATCTATCATGTAGTTTTTGAATCTGATCACGTTGATTGTGCACTTCTACTATCAAGATCATTGGATTCTTTGTTTTTTATTAGTCATCAAGAAGTTTTGGTATTTAAAAATATTTTAAGGAAGTTGCCAAATTGTTTGGGACAAGTTTTCTAGGTCAGCCATCTAGATAGATCAACTCTAGAATTGTGCTGATATAAGTTTTCACATGTCAACATGTTAGAACAAAAGCATCCCCTATGTTAGCATATGGTTTCAAAAGACACTCGAAAAACCTAATAAATAAGCAATTTAATTGTTCCATTCAAAAAAATATTATGTAATAGATTACCATTAATCACATGATATTATAGTTGTAATAGAATTCTTTATTCAAATCTAATACATATAACCACTATACAATGTTGTAATTTTTTTATTTTTCCATTATATAGATTCACCAATTTGTACATAATACATGTAGAAATCACAAATTTAAATTTGAAGCTTATCATATTCTAAATGAATAAAAATGTAAATAGAACAAAAGAGAAAATGACAACAATAAGCCTCGAAAGTCTTGTTCTCCAATATCACTACACAAATTAACAAAATTATTTTTAATCACAACTTCTTTTACCTTGACCACTTGAAAACAACATAGAACAGGGTGCATATTTCGAAGAAATAAAAAACAAAAAAGAGGTGTGAACAATAATCTTACATTAGGATGTTTATTATTGATTACCTTTCAACACCTACACATTTGTTAGTAATACAGTGAGAATGGGGAACTGTACAATATTCTAAAGAAAAAGAACACGAGTTATAACCAGGTCGTGACAGGTATGTGGCCATCACATTATATGTTAGGTAGATGTCAATGTTAATGAAGGGGCGATGTTGTGTCAAGGGTAACCCATGCTCATGCTACCATAGAATACAATTTGCTTCCTAGGTAATGTCACGTAAGTCCATGCCAATGATCAATGGATACAGAAACTAAAACACAACATTTTAATTTGGCCCACCCTCCAATCTATGCTCATCATGCTTCTTATGGGCTCAGACCTATGAACTAAGGCCTATTAGTATAAAACTAACAGGGGCATATCCCTAGTGATACACATCCTTGATGTGTAGTGATACTGAAAATGGCTTCATATACATAGATATTACAATCAAATTTGTAATGTGGCCTATAAAATTCTTTACAACTCAGAACGTGCCCAAAACTATGATAAAGACCAACCCCTCTTTCAAAGAAATGAAAGGATATTAACCACATTTATAGGTTCCAACACCACATAAGAAGCTCTTCATTTAGTCCAAAAAACCATCAACTAGTACATACAAATGGATGCCCATACTTACAAGCATTTCTTCTCCTTGAATCACACTTAAAAAACCTATAAATACATCCTTAGAAGCATGTGTGGTGTCTCCTAGAGCTTGCAACTTATTCCATAACAATAATAATAACACTTACTTTCAACAAGCTTGAGTATGGGTCCATTTCAAAGTGTAGAGAAAGTAATTAAAATGTGTACTATTACTTTTTAGTGGGTGACATGTCACTTTGATTGTGTGAGCTAGGCGAATTGGCTTGTCATGGGCTACCAAACTATTTTCCATTTTTGGCCAAAAGTTAGGTTTGAATTGAATATGAAGCAAGTGGAGAGTGTGGAGATTCACATTGGAATTAGAGGTTTTTGGATGGAGCAAATCTAATTATGAGTCAAGATCCTACAAGGTTTGGTGTAATTGGAGGATGTGGAAAAAGATTACAAAAGTGGAAGGGTTAAGTAGATGTGAAGGGGTGCATATAAACAATGAATCCTTGGAAATTTTAGTTAGAGGTCAAAATTTTACAATAGGTGGCAAAAGAAGCATAGTGAAATGCACTTGGAAGTTAACTTAAGGTGAAGTACAATTGGAGGTAGACATCTCGAAGGTGCAATTGGAATGATAATTTTATCATGATATTATCTTGGCATTAGATGAAATATGGGAGTTGCTTAAAAGGATAATGTTAGCATGACATCATCAGGTGGGCTAATGTCCATAATAGAAAGATAAGGAGGAAATCCAATCAAACAATAAGAGACAACTGTATTGTAAGCTGAAAATAAACAATAAATTATGTTTAGATAAGAACATAAGAGTGAGGTGTTAAAAGAGTTTGTAAAAGATCCTATCAACCAAATAAATTATATCTAAGATAAGTGTTGCCCAAAAAGTGTTTTCGCATTGGAGATTGGAATTGTTTTATATTTTGCAAATGAGATGGGAGATGTGGTCAAAGAGTGCTACGAAAGAATTTCTTTTAAGATCAACTTACATGGATCAATTGCCCTCACAAAAACATAATTCATAAAATCATTGATTATTGCAACAAAAACATAATTCATAAAATCATTGATTGTTACAAAAAAAAAAACCATAATTCATAAAATCATTGATTATTGCCACATAAACATAGCTATAAAATCATTGATTGTTGCCCCCAAAAAACATAACTCATAAAATCATTGATTATAATGATGACAAACAATAGCAGTGGACAAAGAGGATCTCTCGGTCCATGAGTAATGGACTAAAGTCATCCCAAAATGACGTATTTAAGGAAACCCCAAATGATTTGGGTTAAAGTAAAAACACCCACATCCCACCGAAAAACCCTTCATAATGTAAGGTTGTTGGAATGTCATAATGTGGGATCTTACAATTAAAAAATTCTGACACATTCGATGAAGATTTCTGATACATTAGGTAGATTGCTACAGATTTGACCACTTTAGAAACTATTAAACTTTCCCAAAAAGGGCATTGAATAGTTAAAGAAGTAGGTAGGGGGAGGCGAAACCTCTATCTAGCATAGAGGATGCCTGATTAATTAAAAATAAAACTAGCAATTGCACTTTGGTGTGCAATGGGTACGTCGAATAGGTGTGGAAGGTCAATCAAAGAAAAAATGGTATGTTCATTACATACATTATAGTGCAATACACGAGGTCAATAGGGAGGAGGGGGATCAGGAGATAGAACTAGGGGATAAAGATAGGGAGGAGGATAGAGATAGAGATGGAGAAGGAGAGCGATGTGGAAAGAAGGGTAGAGACATAAGAGAGGGATCTAGAGAGATGGAAGAGATAAATATATAGAGAGGGAGAGATAGAAACATAAAGGTATAGATATATGAATAGGGAGATAGAGAGAGTGAGAGAGGGGGAGACAGATGGAGAGGAAGATAAATAGAGAAACAAATAGAGAGTAGAGAGAGAGGGGGGGGGGGGAGGTGTATAATGAGTGAGAGGAAAATATATGGAGAGAGACAAAGAGGGTATCTATTGTGGGAGACAACCTGGTATTTGGGATGCCAATATAGTCTAGTCCATAAAAAGAGGTTATCCATGCCTAGGAAGAAGCATAGGTTGCTAGGGTAGTGGGAGTTGGTTAGTGATAGACCACTTAATGTTGTATCTTTTCACACAGAGTTATGTCTTCCATAAAATATTATTTAGTTGAAAACTTTGTAGATTGTGTATGAAGCAACAAATTACCAGGATTGAATTTATATTTTTTCTTATATCATGTTTTAGTGGTGACATCAAATATTTAGCAACATTATCATTATATCATTGTGATTCCTCAATTTACATACCTATTCATATGGCCCTAACTCAGTAGTTGATAGCTTTGGAATTCAATATCGTTTCCTTCTCCTTGTACACCATGCCATTGATATGATTAAAGCCAACACAATAACTAGTGGCACACCTAAAATGTAGAATTACTTACTTCTCTTCCAACTAGTCAAAGTAGAGCAGATAAAGGGTTCAATTAAGTAGAACTAATTTACCATCATGAATGAAATTTATAAAATTTGCAAATAAATCTTATTGGTGCATAATGGTTTTTAGCTATACATTTCCTTTGGGAATTTCTTTCTAGATTTTCAAGGGTGGGTAAGTTTAAATATTTTGTCAATCTTTTCTCTAATTCATGATTATTTCAAAATTTTGAGTGACTAATATGATTTAAACATTGTTTTAGAAATTTAGCAATTCTATGACACAAAAAGATGGAGAGTGTAACACAAAAAGAATGAAGTCATAGTAGCTTCAATTAAATACACAAACTCTTTTCAAAATTAAAATTGTCAATCAAAGATTCCACAAAATATCTACAAATTCTTAATTATCATAATTTTAAAATGAAAATTGTCAATAAATAATTTCACAAAACATCTACACACTCTTAGCTCTCATAATTTCAAACTCAACTAATTTTTTAATTTGTTTTCAAAAAGTTGTAGGATAAAGCTTATGATGTTTATATGTATTGATTGGAGGTTCATGCAAGAAGGTAGGTAAATTTTATCTCAATGTGACTTTTTGGATGGTGTACCAATTAAACTCAGTTTTCTCTATATTTGAACACGACTCATTCTTTTAGACAACTCAAATTTACAACATGGACATGCACATGCCATGTGTTGGCAAATGTTTTTTTTGGCATGTAACATGCAGGTCGCTACAGATTACATTTTTAAGAAGATTGAATCATCTTATTTCCTTACACTAGCAGTTTCTCCTCTTCATTACTTTTTGTATCCGTGGTGATACACTATTCGCTCTATGGCTTCTACTTCATTATCCACCTTCTTGATTGAATTTGGGGGCCATGAAACTGCAAGGTGGTGTTGGGTTGACCAAATAGATATGCTTTGTAGATGGAAAATCGGAGAGACACAATGTGATAGACTATAAATGAGGAAGCCTTATGGGAAGAGACGTTGCTAGTGCAGGGCATCTATCAATGTTGAGACCCATTTGAGCTTCCTTTCCTTCGTATGGTATGTTTTGGTGGTGAGCTTCATATAGTAAGGCACTGTAATTGGTTTCATAGATGTTTTCCATGGTAGAATGAGAGTATATCAGTTGGCTAGATAGAAGGAATTTTTCGTGAAAGACATGGGTTAGTGCAGGATCAAGGGGGGCCAAAAAGTGGCAATGTGAAAAAAATAGCCTTCCTCACTCGCCTAAAACCGCGAAAATCTGTGTTGACTTTTTCCTTGGTCTGGGTGTCAGTACACCTTGGCTTGGTAATTACCTATGCAAATCGGATATCGGATAAAATCCGATATCCGATTTTTATTTGTAATTTTAATTTAAAAAATATATTATATGTTACGAATTATATAATACGTATTATATAATATAATATTATATTATATAATATAATATTATATTATATAATATAATATTATATTATATAAAATAATATTATATTATATTATATAATAATATTTTATATTATATTATATAATATAATATTATATTATATATTATATAATATTGTATTATATTATATATTATAATATAATATATTATATTATATATAATATAATATAATACGTATTATATAATACAATATTATATTATATGATAATATATATAATATAATACAATACGTATTATATAATATAATAATATATTATATAATATACTATTATATTATATATGTTATTTAAAAATAATTTAAGTGTTGCAATCAGATATCCGAGTTTTTGAGACTTTTATATTTTGACAGTGATAGTCCCGTGAGTCATTTTTAACTCATGGGTCGCGTGAATTTGTCAAAATCCGATATCCGGTGTTTTGACAAAAAATTGCTAAAAAATAGATTTAGAGGTAAGGATTTTTTCGTTTTGAATCATTTTTATTCATTTTTTGTATTTTTTGTGAATGTTTATTTGATTTTTCATTGAAAATATGGTTTTTTTTCATGAAAACTAGGTTTTTTTAAAATCAAATACCTAATTGTTTAAATTTGTTAACTAAATTTAATTGTTTACATTCAATTAGGTTAAAAATGGGGGATAACAATGAAAACACTGACCAACCACAACTGCAACAACCAAACCCTAATTTGTCAAACCCCCCCTCAATTCAAGATTTGATTGAACAAAATTTGAATGAATTGAGGGGGATTGGAGAAATATATTGTAGGATCCCTCATCTAAACCATTGTTTGATCCTCTCATGTCGATCGTAAAAAGTATGGAAACCATGATTGAGGAGCACGATGCCACCCTTTTGTGGCGAGATTCTATGAAGGAAAAATATTCAGATGGCTTTTCGTATAAGGATATCAAGGATCTTGAGATATCCAAAGCGAAAATCGCCTCATTGTTTGTCAATCCCCATACTGGTCAGCCCATAGATCCCTATAAAAAAAAACTTTCTATCAAATGGTGCACAAATGATGGGATTGTGAAAAACTTTTGGGATCGTTGGTGGATGGTTTTCGACAAACCACCCAACAACAATCTTGATATCCCCTTCTATTTCATAAAAAAATTGTATGCTGAGTTTGTTTTACACAAACATGTGAACTACTTTGACGTCCAACCTTTCCAGGGTGTAGGTTTAGGTATGCCCCAAAATAGACCTAGGGCAGTCAAAGTAGTCCAGGGTCCATATGTCCCCCCTCCTCCTGTTGATCCCCCACCTGCAGTTCAGCATCCTGATATCATTTGTGAGCCAACTTCACGGACCATATCGGCTATTCACTCTTTGAGTAGCCTTTTGGTTTCTCAGGCTGCATCAGTAGCTCGACCTACTCTTGATGGTAGCGGTGCATCCAGTGTCGGTGACACGTCATCCTCGGCTCCACACATATGCATGCCCCATAGTTGTGTCATGTGTGGGCATGTATGCTTGGGTCTAGTTGGACAACCCGTTGATCCTCCTGTGGACAGTGCAGATTACGAGGTGCATGAGATGCATGATCCACCAAAGGTTATTACACAGACTGGAGGATACCTTGGGGAGTCCTCACATGCTAGAGGCGAGGAGGCACCGTCATCATACATTGATGATGTATTGGTAAGATTTGTGTTTTCACAGTTCATGTTATATTTTAATTAAATATTTATAAATTAGATAATATTAAGTACTAATTTTTATTTACATGGTCTATTTAACAGTTGATGACCGAGGATGAGTTGAGATAGATTCAGGAGGGCACATTATCGGCCATTTCATTTGGCCTCGATAGCTTGACGGTACATATATTATTGCACCTATTCATTTGTATTTTATTGTACATACATGATCATCATTTATATTTGTATTAATTAGATTATGTAGTAACTTGCATATATATCTTATTTTACTCTTGTAGGGCACAAGCAGCACGAGTGCGGTGCAGTGTGATCTAGGATCTGGTAGTGCAATTGGAGACAAGGGAAAGGTAATTGAATGCAAATATGATTGAATGAATACTTTAAATAACTTATAGTGATTATGCATGTCTAGACATAGATTGATAGTTTCATATACTTGTTGTGTATATATACAGAGAACTCTTGGCTTCACATCCTTGATGACTACACCCAGTATACCTAAAGAAGAAGAAGAGATGCCTCGAGTAGATGTGTGTTTATTTTATTATTTGATTAGTAGATATAATTTGTTATTATCAGTGACAATTATATGCTAACTTGTATCAATCTCATGTTTCTGACATATGTAGGTTGTGTATCAAAATATTCAAAACATACCTCCTCTACCAAAGACATACATCAAGAGTCCTGCAAAGCTGAAGAGAAAACGTGGAGATGAGGTAAACATGAATAGTTCAATTAAATAGTTCATTTTTATGTTAACTTTTTGAATGTGAATTATAAAATATAATTAATATTAATCGTGGTTTGTTTTTCTTGTGCAGGATCCTTCAGAACCGAGTAGTGCGGCGAAGAGGATCGATTTTGATGATCCATCAGCATCTTAGGATGTTATAGATAGTTTTGGGATGCTTACATGTCTAGTTGGTATGTATATTTTGTATATGGACATACATTCACGTATTTAGACATACATTTTGTTCCAGTTGGCATTTATGCCATATTTGTGTATGGACATACATTTGTAATCATTTGTCATTTTTATATATACAGAAGTTGATATTCGATCATATAAATTGTTGCTCATCTGTGTGTGGTGTTATCATGGAAATATTTAATCTTCATTCCAATAATTAACAATGGTTAATAATGGCTATTTAATGAACAATACAATTCATTTCATTTCATCGTAAGTGTTGTTTTTATAATCAACAATATAATTCATTTAATGAACAATACAATACAATTTATTTAATGAACAATACAATTCATTTAATCAACAATACAATTCATTCAATGAACAATACAATTCATGAACAATACAATTCATTTAATGAACAATACCCTACGCATGCTCGTATTTTGCCCCCCCACTCGATCGAACGCTTGGGGTCATACCCTACCGATGTCGTCCCTTGAGCGCCCTAAGTGCTCAAAATTGTCACACATGTACGGGCCCTAACTTGGAATCCATGGCACCTGCGAACTAGTCGTTTTAACCTACGAAGCCATGAGAGGGGTCCCTACAAAAGCCTATCTTGGTTTTTCAAGTTTCCCTACGGTTTTATTAGGGAAGCAATTTTTCAGTTGGTGAAAAAATCGTCAGTCTCACTCAATGGAATGTTGTCGCGTGGCCAATTTCTTGTTCAGCTCATCGCGATGACGAACTGTTGGCTCCGACATGTCCAGTTAGGCATAATTACCCTACGCATGCTCATGTTTTTCCCCCCCACTCGATCGAATGCTCAGGGTCATACCCTACCAGTGTCATCCCTTGAGCGCCCTAAGTGCTCAAAATTGTCAAACTTTGACAGGCCCTAACTCGGAATCTGTGGCACCTGCAAATGATCCATTTGAACCTACGGGGCCATGAGAGGGGCCCCTACAAAAGCCTATCTCGGTATTTCAAGTTGCCCTACGATTTTATTAGGGCAGCAATTTTTCGGTTGGCAAAAAAATCGTCAGTCTCACTCAATGGAATGTTATCACATGGTCGATTTCTCATTCAGCTCATCGCAATTACAAACCGTCGGCTCCGACATGTCTAGTTAGGCATAATTACCCTACGCATGCTCCTGTTTTCCCCCCCACTCGATCAAACGCTCAGGGTCATACCCTACCGATGTCGTCCCTTGAGTGCCCTAAGTGCTCAAAATTGTCAAACTTTGATGGGCCCTAACTCAGAATTCGTGGCACCTGCAAACAATTCGTATGAACCTACAGGGCCACGAGAGAGGTCCCTACAAAAGACTATCTCGGTTTTTCAAGTTGCTCTACGGTTTTATTAGGGCAACAATTTTTCGGTTGACGAAAAAATCGTCAGTCTCACTCAATGGAATGTTGTCACGTGGTCGATTTCTCGTTCTTCTCGTCACGATGACGAACCATTGGCTCCAACATGTCTAGTTAGGCATTATTACCCTATGCATGCTCCTGTTTTGCCCCCCCACTCGATCAAACGCTCGAGGTCATACCCTACCGGCGTCGTCCCTTGAGCACCCTAAGTGCTCAAAATTGTCAAACTTTGATGGGCCCTAACTCAGAATCCGTGGCACCTGTGAATGATCTATTTGAACTTACGGGGCCATGAGAGAGGTCCCTACAAAATCCTATCTCAGTTTTTCAATTTGCCCTACAGTTTTATCAGGGCAACAATTTTTCGGTTGGCAAAAAAATCGTCAGTCTCACTCAATGGAATGTTGTCACGTGGCCGATTTCTCATTTTGCTCATCACAATGATGAACCGTCGGCTCCGACATGTCAAGTTAGGTATAATTACCCTACGCATGCTCCTGTTTTGCCCTCCCACTTGATTGAACGCTCGGGGTCATACCCTACGCATGTGACATCCATGAGAGAAAAGCTTCATATGAGAGAAAAGCTTCATTTTATCTCAATACAGTTGTACCTATTTCATTATTAGAAAAAGTAAATATACAAAGATCTGTTATTAGTATCCTCTATATTATGGATTTGAATTGATGTTCTCAATTAATTATTATCTGTTCAACTTTTCTTCATAAGGCACAACCATGTGGTGGTTATCATATCAGGACAACCATCCATGACTTTCAAAGTAATTGATATTTATTCCTACACCTCACACTCACAAAATTAATAATGAAATGACATTTATGATTCATCAAATGCTGACAAAGTCTAATCAAATTTTAACTTCAAGATGTATACAATATATCATATTCAACTTCAAGATGCATACAACTTACCTTATTCAAGCTCATGCCAACCACCACTTGGATATTGTTATATGTCGATTAAAGTACAATATATGTAGTAAAACCATATAGTCTTACAAAAAAGCCATCATATACCATCTATGTCAATTAAAGTACAATTCATTTGTAATAGGGGCACACCCACAATCTGAAGTTGCAAAGCCCTGTGGGAAGCATCAAATTAGAAATTTACTAATCTGACTCATACTATTGTCAAAAGCATCAAAGATGCTACTGCTAGAGAACACCATGCTCCATTGTGGAGAGAATATTAGGTGCATCTGATGTCAGCGTCTGAAAATGAAACAATGTTATTCAATTGCCAAAATCTAACTGACTTTATATTATAAACCATTAATGAATAAAAATATACAAGGTTACCTAAGTGAAAGTTCGATGACCACCTTGACTAGTAGGTGTTGATGTTGAAGGCCCAACATTAACAAATGTCAAATGTCAAATGTTTGATTCAACAGACCACCTTGACCATCAATGTCAAATGTTTGATTCAATAGATCATCTGTCATGACAATTTGATCCACTGCAGATGTGTCCTGGCCACATGCATTTGAATCATCTTCATGATAATAAACACAACAAGACCCACAATTTAATCTCATTAATGCACAAAGGAATATATACCATCACCAAGAGAGGGTCTTGTCAACGACGAATGATCTAGCATGAACCTGTATTATTAAGAATTGTTAGTCTACACATAAAATGCATGGATGAACATAAAGGATTTATGACAATCACTTCAACTGAAATGCATGATAATAAATGAAAAGGTGGGATTATATACCATAAAAATATGTCCCTTCGAATGTCTTATTGCTAAAATTTTGGTTGAAAAGTTGTGTAACCCACAACCGAATGGTTCTTGTTGACCTCTTGCTTTCAAGATTCGCAATAATGTTCTCATCGATTTTAAATAACCATTTTGGGGTTCTTGAAGGTCTTGGATTTGGAATTTGTCTTTCATCCATGAGAGGGTCTTCATTTCTAAAGTAATTAGGTGTTACATATGGTTCACTTGGTTGAGCAATTCCACCTTCAACATTAAAGTTTTCCACATTTTCACCTCCTATGTCAAAATTTTCCACATGTTGAGCATTTTCATTATCACTTTCAACATTTTCAAAATTTTCAATATTTTCACTTTCAAAATCTACATTTTCATTTTCAATAACTTGTGGCACATTTTCAAATTCAATTTCCTCTTTAGTTGAAGTAACATTAGCAATATTTAGCATACCTTGTCTTCTCCTCCTATGACATTCTCTATCTCTTTCTCTATACACTTCAATTTGGTCATTTGAAAGTTTTCTTTTGCATTTAGACTTCCGATGACTACTACTCCCCATTTCCCTCCACACATGCGCCTTCATGATTGACAATGCAAGTTTTCACTTTAAGAATCTCGTAAAAGCACAAATTTGTCTCTAGCTGTCTGAAAACCAGTGATCCTCGACAGAAAACAGAATATGCAGACTGTGGGCCATTGAAATCTACAGAATGGCCCACAAACCCTTTTTTTCTCAATTTTTTGTATAAAAATCGGATATTGGATATCGGATTTTATCCGACATATGATTTTAGTACAAAATTTGTGGTCCCCAAAAAAAATTCCCGTTGCCGCCATTTATTTGTAATCTACCACATTGTAGAAATCCGATATCCAATTAAATCAGATATCGGATTTTAGTAGTCATAGAGAGAGAGAGGGAAAGAGAGAGAGAGAGAGGAGGAGGAGGGGAGAGAGAGAGAGAGAGAGGGAGTATGACCCCTAACGACACAATTTGGTGTCTTAAGGGGTCCCATGGTGTCGTTAGGGGTCATATGGTGTCTTGGGACACCATAGGACCCCTTAAGACACCAAAGCATGTCGTTAGGGGTCATACGGTGTCCCAAGAACCCTTATGACCTCTTAGGACACCATATGACCCCTAATGACATCATATTGGGTCACTTTGGGTCATATTGTGTCCTAAGGGGTCCTATGGTGTTCCAAGACACCATATGACTCCTTCGGACACCATAGGACCCCTTATGAAACCAAAGCATGTTGTTAGGGGTCATATGGTGTCCCATGAACCCTTATGACCTCTTAGGACACCATATGACCCCTAATGACACCATATTGGGTCGCTTTGGGTCATATTGTGTCCTCAGGGGTCCTATGGTGTCCGAAGACACCATATGACTCCTATGGACACCATATGACCCCTAACGACACCATAGGACCCCTTAAGACACCAAATCATGTCTTTAGGGGTCATATTGTGTCTTAAGGGGTCCTATGGTGTCCCAAGACACCATATGACCCCTAACGACACTATAGGACCCCTTACGACACCATAGGACCCCATCCTCCCTCTCTCTCTCTCTCTCTCCACCTCTCTCCCTCTCTCTATCTCCACCTCTCTCCCTCTCTCTCTCTCTCCACCTCTCTCCCTCTCCTCTCTCTCTCTCTCTCTCTCTCTCTCTCTCCCTCTCCCTATCCTCCTCTCTCTCTCTCTCTCTCTCTCTCTCTCTCTCTCTCTCTCTCTCTCTCTCTCTCTCTCTCTCTCTCTCTCTCTCTCTCTCTCTCTCTCTCTCTCTCTCTCTCTCTCTAAAATATGATTAATAAAATCCGACCATGTGGCGGTTTACCAAATAAATGGCGGCAATGGGAAATTTTTTGGGGACCGCAAATTTTTGTATTAAAATCGAATATCGGATAAAATCCGATATCCGATTTTTGTAGACAAATTTAAAAATTTCCAATTTAGGCTCGAGAATGCTTTGGTATTTGGCTTGGAAGTGACAAGCCTGGAAAGTCAATTGAAAAAACATGTTTTTTAGTATTCCTTGATTTTCCAGACTTTACACTGGTGGCTGACGACTTTTTTTGTAACCAAAATTGATAAAACGAAAAGGGTTTTTTAAAGAAGTTCCCAGCTTTCCAACAATATAAGGCTTGTCTTATTTCAACTTTAATAAATAATTATTATTTATTTTCTAATTGAATTCTGACAATAGTCCTGATTGATATACTGATTGAAAAACACTCATAACTTTCAAATGGTATAACAGTTTTTGAAACCGAAACATGTGTCACATCCTATGCTTCGTCTACTATAGGGAAAAAAATTAAATTAAATTAAATTTCATAAAGTTTTGACTAAGTCAAGGTGGCCAGACGTAGGAGTTTCTGAATTTCTAAAAAGTTGAAGTAAAAAATTCATAAATAATTATTTAATTAAAAAAAAAAAAAATGTGTCACATCCGGACATGAGTCTAATACTTATATTATAAATATTATAAAAAAATATTAATATTTGATTGTGATTAGGGTGGTCAGACATACGTCTACTTCTTATTTTTTTCCTGAAATTTTAGTACCACTGCATTGAAATTTGAAATTTTCATCAAATAGTATTTTTTTTTTCCAAAAAACAACTAGTAGCTTAGAAACTACATTCAATTTTCTATATATTCTCTTCTTACATATTTTAAAAATAATGTTCACAACTTATTCAAATTTTCATTTCAAGTTGCATAACTCTGATTTTCTGAAATTTCATTGCCACTTAAGGGCTTGTTTTGGCACACCATGATCCTGCACATACCCACATGTAATTAGTATGCTTTTGGATTTCAAATTGTCCTCTGCATAAAAGATATTATTCTTATTTACTGAAATATACATATAGAAAGATAGGAAAAATAGACATGGGTGATTAAATACCTGTAACTAGAATATGGCCTTGAGAAGGAAGAAGTTAGCATTGGTTTTGTTTGAGCAACTGAGTTTGCAGTATTACAACTGTCAAAGATAAGCCAAGATTTTGAACCACCTCTGTCATTCAAGAGGTATAACTATCTCATACAATATGCATAATGTAATGGGATTTCTTACTTTAGATTTTCTACTTAATGTATTGGAATGTAGTGTTCTGTTATTAATAAATCTTAGTTGTATTTTCTACTCCAAGGCAAATGATATTGTTAATACTTGTATGATGCAAACAGATCTATTACAATGAGTTAACATTTGAGTGTGCAAGTATGTATCATGCATGTTGGAGAAATTAAATTTGTAAGTTTGTTGAGTTCGTGTTATGTAGAGGCAGCTGCAATGGAAGCCAATTAATTCTGATGGAGGGCAAAGGCTCTCAAGCTGGAGACTATTTTTAATGCATCAACAAGATAGGGTTTAATGCAAAAGAAAAGCCAGTTGACTCGACAAGTGAAGAGAATACTTTCTCACTTTAATTTTTGGAACATGAAGAACTCAGAGTTGTAATAGTATGTTATACGAGTCAACTGACAAAAGAATATGATTTGATATATGTCAATCATGTTGTCCTTCAAAACAGGAAAAGTGAAAAATTTGACAGAAAACATCTGATGGCTGTGGGTAGTGCTGCATTGTCTATCCGCTAATGCCAACCATTGATTTGCAAAAGTTAGCCGGTGCATTCCATAGTAGGAGACGCCTTCGGCGTAAAAATCATTATATTCTAATTTTCTAATTAAGTCAAAGGTGTATGTTGAATGGTGCATAGAGGACTTAGTGTAGTTGAGCATGTATAATAGTAGTGAAGGTATTTGTTCTAATTTGACCTATCAATTGAGATATTTTCATTGTTTTTTTAATATAAAAATATCAATAAATATTTTTAAAATATTCAGTTATAGTTTATCCCAACACATGTCATTAATACATGAGAAGTGTACAATTATTTATCGTCTCGTTAAAATATACAAATAATAATAGTCAAAATCTAACTCCACATAGAGGCTAACTCAAACTAATTTATTGCAAATAAAGATTACATATTAAAATATTATGTACTTGTCACAACATTTAATAGTACAAATTGATAATTTAAATTATTCACAAGTGTACAACTTGTCATCATGAACTAATAAAATAAGATTTAATGTACAACATTTAGTCTAAATACACACAATTGTCAAATTTTTTTCTTCCAAATAATTAGCCAACAAGCTATTTTGGGTGCCTTAACTAGAAGTATGTTGTAAAACATCGAAAAGGTTATCAGATAATTTTTTTGACAATTAGAATCCTCCACCACCATCCTACACCGCTCCCTTAAACCGCCATCCTTCATCACATCAAGTCCACTACTCCCATTGGCATCCTACATTGCCCTACAAGGTAACAATTCGAAAACATCATTAGAATGCTTGCAAGATAACTCATACCCCTTGAAAAACCGTGTATACTCAAGAAAACACTTTTGCTTGAGAAAAAACTCCACTCTTTCATCCATCAATAGATCTCGTGTCTGTGTACTACTTTATGGCCTTCAATCTAGGTATATTTTTAGTTCTAATCTTTCACCAATCTCCTTACTATTTGACCCTCACACACTTGACCACTTCTACATAGATGTTTCAGAGTAGAAAATAAGTTGCAGGTTTGCAACATTTTTAGGATCCAATTGAAAATGTATTGTTGGAAACACTCAACCTATATTCATATATGATCTATAGGCACCAAGAAAACACGTTGATACAACCACCATGCTTACAAGCAACTAACGAGATCACAAAAAAATCTTACAATGTTAGGATGTGTTCAAGAATGCTTCATTAATTCAAAGACATTGAGAGATTCCTTACAAAATCCATTCTGTATGCACATTCTACAGTCATTTCATTTCATTCCTTCACATGACATCTCTTTGAGGCATTTTGTCAAACGATTTAGGTGCATTATCTATGATTCCACATTTTGCATCCATATCTACTAGAGCATTTCCAACTATAATGTTTGACAAAAATTTCCCTAAATCTTGTGATTATTACATTCTATGAGACAACATCTCTTTGAGCCATTATGTCAAACAGTTCATGTGCCTTGTTTGTGCTTCCACAATTTGTGTACATATCTACTAAAGCACTTCCAACCATAATATATGATAAAAATTCACCTTCATTATGCTTTGATGAACGTGCATACCTTGTTCCAAAGCTCTCATTTTATCACAGGCAGGGGAGGATGCTGGCAAAGGTTGTTGAATTTTTCTTTACAGCTGCTAATTGCATTTGCTTGAAAGTTTCCAAATATTTTTCAACAAATCCTTTGTGTGCATATCCTACAATCATTGCAAGTCATGAGACTACATTTATTTTCAAGAATATTGCCATGTTTTGTTTATGCTTTGATGGTTGCCCATACCTTATTTTTAAAGCTTCCATTTTGACACAAGTAGGGAGGATGTTGGCAAAGGTTGTAGAATTTGGCTTTAGGATATATGCACCAAGATGTGCAACCAAAAAGTTGCCACTTTATGTTTTTTTCAAAAAAAGGGCCATTAGGCACATGCCAAATTCAAAAAGTTGATGTTAATAACAAAAAGCATGCCTTCCATTTTCATTTCTTCTTGTAAAATTGTGTCCTCATTGCTCATCCAACCTATGCCTCCCAAGGAAGAGGTTATTTTTTGCCCTTGAAGTTGTCTTTGCAAATGAACAATGTGCACTTACTCTTGTCTTTGTATTTTCAAGTACTTTGAATATTAAATTTAGTTATTAGTACCTCCAATACTCATAGTTTTTAGTTTTTTTAATTTTCAACTTGCATCCTATTCTCTTATGACAAGATCTTCAATATGTGCTTGCCTCCATTCAATGGGAAAAAAATTGTCCGGATTTTTGAAGATTAGTAAAACAAATGGTTACGTTTAATTAGGTCTTTCTTCCCATGTATTACTATTCAAAAGAAAGGAAACCTTTATGTACTTGCTTGCATCAAAGAAGGTAAGATTTGTTTAGATTTATGTGCTTCCTTGCATTAGAGAAGATAAGATTTCTACAAACTTTTTCAAATTTTCTTTTGCGTATGTCTTCGAAAATGGAACTAGTAACTACCAAATGACCTATGCACATTTACTTCTCAAGATTTTCAAAGGGAAAAAAATTGCACATATTGAAATGCACTAAAATATCTTTAAACATGTGGTAGGCACAATTAATTTGTTTGAAAGAAAAGGAAATAAGAACCGTACGATTATGTTACAAATATAACAAATAATTTTGTTAAAATTATTAAAATGTGTATAAATATTGAAACGAATTTACGACGACTATAGTTGCTATCTATAAAAATGCAAACAAACATGTCATTTTTATGAGTGTGAAAGTGATGAACAATTATAAAGAAAATAAATTTGATTCCAAATTAGAATTTTAAAAACGAATGTGTCATTTTTATGAGTGTGAAAATGATCCACAATTAGTAATACCACCTCCAACAAAAAATAAAATAAAATGTCAATCGTAGGCGGTGGGAGACATATGAAAGAAAGAAAGAAAGAATTTTAATGTTCACGAGGCCAAGAATAGCCTATGGGACAACCTCACCAATTTGAACCAACTTCTGAAGAGCAGATCTCTGCCTATGCAAGTCGATGATGAGTGCGCCCAACTTCTCTATATGTTCCTTGCTGAATAATTTATACCATATGTTATCAACTAAGATATTGACAAACTTATCCCTATTGTCTTTAAGTGCTTCACACTCCAACATAAAATATTTTTCAGGGTACACCCTACCGATGTTGCAAAATAGGCAAACTCTTTCTCCCCAAGTCTCTTTTGGTCTTTTCCACCGCCCGGTCTCACATCGAAGTTGGCGAGAGTTGGTTCTAAGCTGAACAATGAGGATTTTAGCTCTCTGAGATATATTAGCCCCCATATAGACTTTTTGGAGATGATCATAAGTGGGGTTGAACTGGTTGATATAGTACTCTTTCTTTCTACTGAACCCATTACCCCAGAGTTTTTGGTATGATAATGGTGGTTGGTAAAACACTCATGGAGTAGGTGGTGAAAACAAGAAGCCGACGTCATATAGAGTGGTCCAGGCCTCACATTGTAGTAGGCCATACTTCTCATTATCGCTGTCAATTTAATAATGAGAATGTCTGTTGATTGATTCCGCATGTTTCCCCCCATTTTCCCCTTCTGTTCAGCTTAACTATACCACCTAATGCTAGAAAAAATTCGTTTCTTTACAACATAAATTCAAGCGTAGGAGAAACCAAGAATCCCACAGGTTAGGAAAAATCACTTTTTTGTTACAGAATGTAGCCTGTAGCCATGGCTGCGCAACCAGCAGTCGCTTATCCGAATTATGGATCTGGATGACAACATCCGAGTGAGAACATGCAGTATTGTAAATTATGTTTACAAGAACTAGAAAGCATAGAATTGAAGCAAGCCAAAAAGTAATCTATTCCATTCGAAAAACTAACATATAGAAGTTCATGAGATTCCAAGGGTCACAAAAACCTCTTGAGAATCGAAGTTCAACAGTCACATTTGTTCATTACATAATAAAATCTAAAAACTATGAAATTTTCAAAAAAACTATATGAAATTTTAACCTAACTTCAACTAGGCATAACTTTCTGCTCGGGACTTGAAATTACGAGCCATTTAACTCGTTGGAAAGGTCTCCAAGAGTTGTAGATGATAATTAGAAAGACTGTTGTTTTTTGCCACTTACTAAGCCTAAAAATGACCAGAAAGCCTTCAAAAATACAAATTACTAATGTATAGACAAACTAAAAAAATATATAATTCAAATTTTCTTCGGATCAGTCGCGGTGGTGGGCGTCGGACGCTCTACGCTATAGAGATCCATTCGAACGAGTTAATGAGATTCGATCCTTCGACCAACAGGTGGTTGGGCGTCGAATACATTGGAGGTGAGTGTGAAACGAGGTACCGATTGCGTTATAAGCTTGCAAGTTTAGGGAAGTGAAAGCAGGCGCAGTAGAAGAAGATTTTGACGTGCGTGTGAGTGGTAAGGAATCAAAAACTTTTTTCACCCGCACTGTTGTTTTCAGTTCTGTGAAACATGGTCCAACTAACATGTCATGAAGTGTGTTGTCGTATGTGTAGAAGTTTATAAATATATCGTTATTATCAATCTATATAATTTAAATTCATAAGTAATGCATCTTTTACTAACCTCAGCTGTTTAAATTAAATTAATAGTAGTTACGGATGATAAATAAGTATATTGTTGTTTTTCGAAAGTAAGTCGGTATTTAGTTTTGACATCAATAGTGTGTAAGTAAATTTTATGGAATGGTGAATCTATTATTTTACTATAGAAAAATGATGATTTGGATTTGTCTTTTTTTTTAAAAAAATTTATATGAGATTGTGGTTTTTTAGGTTGAATTTGTTGATTTAGTTCATTTCTACATGTGTGAATATGTCATGTAACTTTTGGATTCAATCATGTTAATTGTGCATTTCTAGTATCAAGATCATTGGATTCTTTGTTTTTGTATTAATCATCAAGAGGTTGTGTTATTACCATGAATCAAATACGATAACAATTCTCCAAAAAAATAAAACAATTTAAAAGATCGAGACTTTAGGTATTGTCATGAATCGAATTTTTAGAAGCACATTACACTCACATATGGATGCAAAAACCTTGATGAATAAAAAATAGAAAATTAAATTTGACATAATTCTCCTCCCACTTACATATTTTTTTACTTCTATATTTTTGGCATCATGGGCTTAAGAGACAAAGTGCCTCTGTATGCCTCAAAAACCCCTTTGGGCTTATCTTTGGTCAAACTCAAGCTGGACGCGTGGACATCCTCACAACGCGCTAACATCCCAATAAACTCGCGGATTCTCGAATCTGACAAAGACTCGGACTCTAGTCGATGCATGTTCTTTGGCTCGTGTTTTTCCATAACGACTCTCCATGCCTCCTTCGAGTTTTAAAACCCTTCCTAGCTTATTTGGAGGGGTTCCCGGCATGGGTTCTTGGCCTTTGGCTCTCATATTGCACTCTTTCTCTCATATTGCTCTTGCTATTCTTTTGGACATACTTCTATTAACATTAAGTTGCAATCATCTTGTAGCAAAGTCTTACCAATAAGCATGTACCAAGGGATTCATCACTCTTGTATCTCAAACAAGAGGGGTTTGGCTACACGCCTTGTCTTCTCTTTATCTTCTATCATTGCATGCAACATACATTTTTCATATTTTGATTGTATCTATTATCTAGGTGCATTCATATTTCCAATTTACCAATCTTTACATTACATGCAATAGGGGTTTGCTTCTATTAAGCAGGGTATAGTTTTTATTTGCATCTTTCCAATTCATCAATTTACCAATTTTCTAGTTTATTTTTCCAATCTATCTATCTGGATGTCTATGGCGGTGGAAACACCTAAACGGGGGTCTGATTGAGGTAGGCCCGTATATAGCTCCCAACATTTTTCTTGTCTCAATGTGTGCAAGTGGTGAATAGGTCTTGCACGTCGGAAAGCACGCACATGAGCATTTCTGAAACTTTTTATTCTTGGTTTGTACGGACGACAACGCACTGTGCTGAAGTCGAGAACCTGAGAGCTCCCTAATCCAGAGGTATATGCCACTTTTGATTATGTTCTACTCTTTGAAACTAGTTTCCTATGTGTTACTATTTCTGTATTATAAATTTGTTATTTACTTTCGTATAGCTAGTTTAGTTGTTTGTTATCCTCTGGCTCATCTTAGCGCTAGTTCGAAGAGGTAGAGGTGGACTTATTTGTCCTCTAAGATTCATCATCTTGGAGGGGACAAATCTCCTCCCCTACAACACCAAGATATGCAACCAAAAAGTGAACACTTTGTGTTTTTTCAAAAAAAGGGGCATTTGGCAAGTGGCAAATTCAAAAAGTTGATGTTAATAAAAAAAATCACGCCTTTCATTTTCATTTCTTCTTGCAAACCTTTGTCTTCATCCATTTTTTGCTCATCCAACCTGTGCCTTTAAAGGAAGATAGTAGTTTTTGCCCTTGAAGTTGCCTTTGCAAATGAACAATGTGCACTTACTCTTCTCTTTGTAGTTTCTAGTACTCTGAATATTAAATTTAGTTATCAGTACCTCCAATACTCATAGTTTTAAGTTTTTGCAATTTTCAACTTGCATCATATTCTCTTATGACAAGATCTTCAATATTTGCTTACCTCCATTCAATGGGAAAAAAATTGTCCAGATTTTTGAAGATTAGTAAAATAAATGGTTACGTTTAATTAGGTCTTTCTTCCCATGTATTACCATTCAAAAGAAAGGAAACCTTTATGTACTTTTTGCATTAAAGAAGGTAAGATTTGTTTAGATTTATGTGCTTCCTTGCATTAGAGAAGATAAGATTTCTACAAACTTTCTCAACTTTTCTTTTGCCTATCTCTTCTCAAATGGAACTAGTAACTACCAAAATAGCTTATGCACCTTTACTTCTCAAGATTTTCAAAGGGAAAAACATTGCACCTATTGCAATGCACTCAAATTGCTTTAAACATGTGGTAGGCACAATTAATTTGTTTGAAAGAAAAGGAAATAAGAACCGTGCAATTATGTTACCAATGTAACAAATAATTTTATTTAAATTATTAAAATGTGTATAAATATTGAAATTATAGAAATGTAAACAAATTTCTAAAATTTTGTAAGATGATTGGCCAACCAAAAAGAAAAATTGCATTTGACGAATGCATAAGTATCTGACTTATTGACAAGAATTACAAATCTATCGTTTTTATAAAGTGTGAAAGGAATAACAATTATGAAGAAAGTAAAGTTGAATCCAAACTCAAATCAGAATTAAATAAAAAAATGTATCATTTTTATGAATGTGAAAGCGATGAACAATTCTAAAGAAAGTAAAGTTGATTACAAATCAGAATTAAAATTTTCAATCATTTGTACGAGTGTGAAAATGATGAGGATCACTTTTAAAAGTAAAATAAAATGTCGATCGTAGACGGTGGGAGACAGATGATGGTGGTCCTTGGTAAAACACTCGTGGAGTAGGCGATGAAAACAACAAGCCGACGTCATAAAAAGTAAGAGTGGTCCAGGCCATAAATATTTGTTTATTGATTCCACATGTTTCCTCCCCATTTTCCCCTTTTCTTCACCTCAACTATACTTCCTAATGGTAAGAAGTTTGACGTTCGTTTCTTTACAGCATAAATTCAAGCGTAGGAGAAACCAAGAATCCCACAGCTTAAGAAAAATCACTTTTTGTTACAGAATGTAGCCTGTAGCCATGGCTGCGCAACCGGCAGTGATGGTGGTAGGGGGTTGCACGCTCTACACGCTATGCAGTCCCATCCGGACGAGTTATGCGGCAGTGATGGTGGTAGGGGGTTACACGCTCTACGCTATGCAGTCCCATCAAGACGAGTTAATGAGATTCGATCCTTGGATGACTGAATAGGTGGGCGGGCGTCGAATACATTGGGGGTGAGTGTGAAACGAGGTTTTGATTGCGTTTTAAGCTTTGTAAGTTTATGGATGTCAAAGTTATTTTGGTTTCAAAACAGATTTTTCGTACAGCGTGATAGCAACGTGTTGGTCAATCGCAATCGCTTATTGCAAAATTGATGGTCTAAAACACGTGACTAATACGCATGTTAGTGAAAATGATCGAAGGTCTTGTCTGGTAAGAAATCAAAAACTTGCACTGTTCTGTGAAACATGATCCTTTTCTCCCTTTTTTGGATAAAATTATTATTTTTTAAATGTATTGGGAAAAAACAATCATTATGGCTTCAACGTCTGTAAAGAGACCTACGACATGACAGGAAGTGTATTGTCGTATATTTAAAAGTTTACAAATATATCGTTATTATCAATCTACCTATATAGGGAAAAGGACCCAGTAGTTGTGCACCCTAAATTCACGCTTCTCAAAATCCTACGTGGAAATTTCAAATCACTTCGATTTTTTACAGCAAGCAACTTGGCAAGTCCCCTGCTTATAACTAAGGTTTCAGGGCCACATCATCAAATATGATGCCACATCAGCAAGCTTTTTGCCAAGGTGTCCAAAACAACCCAAAAAAAAGTGAGACCAATAGGCATGCAAAAGAGACCCCAATAGTTGTGTAGCTGATATGGCATTGCTTGATTGGTAACTTTTTACAATATTAGTACATTTCCTAACAACTATTGGTACATTTCCTTACAACTATTGGTACATTTACTAACAAAAATTGATATTTTATGTTTCAAACAATAGGTTTTATTTAGTCAATTTTTGGAACAAAAGGTATCAACAACCCTCACAACAATTGGTACATGCTCAACTACTGGTGCTCTTCCCCTAATTTATGTTGATGAGTTATTTGAATTAAATTAAATAGTAGTTGAGGATGTTAAATAAGTATATTGTTGTTTTTGGAAAGTAAGTAGGTATTTAGTTTTGACATCAATATGGTGAATATATTATTTTATTATAGAAAATTGAAGATTTGGATTCGTTTTTTTTTTGTTTTTTTTGTTTTAAATGAGATTGTGGTTTTTTAGGTTGAATTTGTTGATTTAGTTCATCTTTACATGTGTGAATATGTCATGTAACTCTTGGATCCAATCATGTTAATTGTGCACTTCTAGTATCAAGATCGTTGGATTCTTTGTTTGTGTATTAATCATCAAGAAGTTGCGTTATTACCATGAATCAAATACGATAATCATTCTCCAAACATATAAAACAACTTAAAGGATCAAGACTCTATGTATTGTCATGAATCGAATTCTTAGAAGCACATTACACTCACATATCGATGCAAAAACCTTCATGAATAAAAAATAGAAACATTAAATTTGACATTTTCTCCTCCCACTTACATAATATTTATCCTTCATGTCATGAAATATTTATTCTCTTAAGACAAGACTAATTTTATGCTATAATAATTTAAGAGAATTTAAGTATTCATATTAAAATGAAGTAACTTGAAATATATTATAATATAATGTTATTAAGAAGAATCATTTATAAAAGTTTAATCATCATCATTTATTCAATTTGTTTGGTATATTTATTAAATTAAGATGAATTGATAATAACTTTATTTAATATTGATATATCTCACAAATTTTATATTTTTTGGTTTAATATAAATATGCTAGTTATTATTAATTTACTTGTACTTCTCTCAGAAATAACCAATTATAAAACAAGAGCTGTGAGACAGCATGAGTCCCTACCTTTAGGGTTTGAAACTATTTAGAACAAAAGTTGCGTATTACCATTGACTGTTAGTCTTAAGCTTTGATAATGTGCCAAGTTGAATTCTTTCAAAAAATATAAAGTATTTTTGCCTTGAAAATTTGTTGGTTTTCTTACCAAAACTCTTTTACATGTACTCATTTTATCTCTCTTACCGAATTGTTCCTAAAAACCCCTAGATTTGGAATCAAAATGTACTCAAATTGGATTCGTGCACAAAACCCTGTGGATTCAACCAGGTTTCTGATTTAACATCTTGTATTTGAATGCAAGTGATTCTGCACAGCTTTTATCAATTTTGACCTTTTTGAAGGTTTTGGTCCTCAAGTTTGTCATGTCAACCATGTTTTGTGTTTGTTTTGGGAAAACATATGCTGAGATCCAATGAAGTCTTCAACAATGATAATCATGAATTGAACCAGTAAGACCCTAATTAAATAAAACCCATACCATCTATTTGCACCAAAACCTTCATGTTTTCAATCTCAACAAAACGAGCAAAACACACCCAATAAATTTAGGGCAATGAGAGGGGAGCAGAGTGCTACACATTACATGTCAAGGTTGTAGAATCTGAAACTTCTCTGTCTCCTCTGAGCCAACTGATTAATCAAATAAAATAGCAAAGAATACACTAACAGCAATAAAAAAATTCGCTGAATTGAAAATTCATAAATTGTTGAATGCTCTGTTTTAAACGCAGGCCCCTGTTTTATTATTGCAGAGATTCTCTGATACAAAAAAGAGTTTATTGCAACTTACAAAAAGAGTTGAGTCTTAAGATATATAAAGATTTCCCAGCTACTTAAAAAGACTATAACAACCAGTTCAATGCACCTCAAAAAAGAATTCGAAAGATTTGCCAAATAAAGTATTTACTGCTTAAAGCAGAGCATGCACAGTATGCATTGTTCGATGAAAGAAACTAACTAATAGTTCTAAAAAAAACTCCAAACCAAATTCAGCTAATTCAGGCATGTTCATACACATGCTTTATTTGGTTGCATTAAATAAAAATAAATCTAAACCGGTCGACTAAAAATTGGTTGAAAGAAAGCAGAGATCGGTGGAAAAATGTTAGAATGCAAACTTGTCGTAAAGAATTACGAGGTAGGGGTCACACATAAGGAAAATATGCATACACATTTTACCATATTACAGAATACAGAGCTCAATCTAGTTCATGTTTTCCATGTGATCTTCTAGTTTTGTCCTAGAGAACTCAATCCACTAAAGAGCATAATGCTTAAATTTCATTCTAAAAGACTCTGCTAAATTCATCAAAGAGTAAAGAGCAAAAGCCTTCCAGAAATAATTCAAGACAACAACCAAAAATCCATTCTAAACCATTCATTCTTACTCCTGCACCAAATTTTGTCCAAAATCACCTTGAAATTAGCACAGCCACACTAAATAAACTTGAAAAGCACTGCAAAAATCCCAATCCTCGGGGGAAAATGGGAGTTGATATGAATATCAGGCCATTGACGTAGAACTTACTCTCTCTTAAGCAGCACTGGTAAACCCTAGCTACCTTCCAGATCGTTGACGTGGCAAATACTAGAACCTTCTAAATAAAAGTTTGGTAAATACTTCATATTTTTCCCTCCTCGTTGCTCATTGGTCAACACATTTTTTTCTTGAAATTTTAATCGAAAAATGGAAAAAACCTCGGGAAAATATGGGAGGACGAATCAGGAAAAAAGAAAAATTCATTAAAATTACATTTTTTAAATTTAAATAGTGCAAACATTAGAAAGAACGATTTATTTTTATGTTGGCGCAGTTCCCGAGCAGAAGTAAATATGCTAAGCGAAAACATTAGTTTCCTGCCTATATAGGCAGGGACTAATAAAATAGTTAAAAGATAAAAAAGAGAAATATGTGAACAGACATGTCATTTTCATATATTAATTTAACTATATTGTGTAGATTTACATAATTATATTTGGATTTATGATAATGAATGACGACCTTTGAAAAAATGTTAGGTATCTATCTTCTCAGTCGTTTATGAGAATTTTCAAAAGTTCTAGACTATTTACCTACTTCAGTAACTATTGCGTCTCCTTTCTGGAAGTGCAACAATTACTAAACGTGGTCCAATGTGCAGCAATCCGGGTAGACAATACAGAGTGGAGGCATGGATCGAGTCGAGAAAGGACGCTCCAAAACAGATTTTGAAAGGACGTCAATCAGCAAACATGGCGTCGTATGGATGGCGGTAGGAGCAAGAGGGCCCTCCAATCAACGACAAGAAGCGACCCGCGATGACACATATTTGCAGATACGACAGAGCATGCAAGTTGAGTTTGTGCAGGCCCCACGATTGCGTCAGCCCTTGTGTTTGCATTTGTTTTCGGCTGAACGAATTCAGCCTTCAAATACCTAATGACCTCTGGAAACACCATTCCGAAATTTGCAAGCAGAGCGTGAGGATGGGAGAAATGCAAGATCAGTGTGTTGTGATATTACCCAATATGGTGGACGACATCGGGCTTCTGTGTCTAGCCCGGCTGCCTCATTCGTGCAGGGCCAAGGCGCGGTGTGTGTGTCGGTCGTGGAGACGCGCCCTCGCAAATCCCTCTTCTCTTCGGCGCTCCTTCAATCTTCAATCCGCCCCGGAGCACTGCCTTTTCATTGCCCTCTTCGACACAGACTGCGATCCCTCCTACTTGCGCGCCACTGAGCACAACACGAGATGGTTGTTCATCCACCCTTCCTCCCTCCAAACCACTGAGCCTCTGCCCAATCCTCTCTCGCAAATCTCTACCGACCGCCTGAATCTCAGAAGCGTGGCCGCCACAAGCGCAAACCTTTTCTTGCCTGACATTCCCGATAACAAAATCGAGGGGTTCCAGTCTTACAACGCAGAACACCGGCGACGGAGCGCGGTTCCGTTCGCTGCGCCCGACTATAAACACGTCAGATTGTACGCCTGCGCTGCGCTGGGCGACTTGGTTTTTTTCAGCGGCGGGCAGAACGATGTCACCGGAACGGCACAATCGAGTGGTTGTATGTACGACGCAGCGAAATGTCGATGGGAAATCCTTCCGAACATGATAAAGCTGAGAATTGATTGCACAGGCATCGTTATGGACGGCAAATTTGTTGTGATCGGGGGCTCTTACAATGACGGGCAGTTTATGCGGGTGCATGCTTCGGGTGAGGCATACGACCCGAAGACTGGCAGATGGACGCTGTTGCCCGATCTGTGGGCCAATGGACTCAACTATGTTGATGAGTCGAATGCTGCGCAACCGGGAGTCGCAGTGGTAGGGGGTCACACGCTCTACACGTTGCAGTCCCATTCGAATGAGTTAATGAGATTCGATCCTTTGATCAACAGGTGGGTGAGTGTGGGATTCGTTGGAGGTGAGTTGCAGAGAAATCCGTGCTTGAGTTACAAAGTGATTGCTGTTGGAGAGGAGTTGTGGGTGGTAGAGCACGCCATGGGAAGGGACATCCGTATCCACGCTGGTATGCCGCCAAAGAATTGCAGGGATGGAAGGACGGTCCTCAATTTCAGGGAAGTGAAGTTACCGGAACTAGAGGGCTTTGATCATGTGTTGACATGCACAGTCTTGGCGCTATGAATGCATGCACAAAAAGATTTTAATGATGTCTAGAGGCCAAACAATTTGAGGGATCAAGAACTGCGGTTTTAAGTTATCTTCAAACTTATTTCATGTCGGATCTTTTATTATAAATCTTACTAATCCTTGCTTCCTCAATGAATATGTGTTTAGCTAAGTACGTCCAAATTGCTACAAAGTGCATTTTTCCTAGCATTTGTAACACAGGTGTGGGGATTCAATTTCAGAGATTACGAGTAGATCAGAGATCTCTATAGATCTTCATCTAATGTATCAGAAATTTTTAATTTTGATAAACGATTGTTGAGGTCCCACATTATGATGTCCCAACCGCCCTACCTACAACGCCTTTTAACTTTCGGTGGGATGTAGGTGTCTTCCACTCCGATGTATTCTGTTGTCATCATTCTCAGATTGTCCATAATTTTATTTCAGCTATTTTGTTTTTTGCTTTTGCCCAATTCATTTGTGGTTTCCTTAAATTATTCGTTTCGGGACGACCCGACTCACGGACCGGGAGTTCCTCTGGTCCATTTGTCATGATTGTAATATTTTATTTTATGTTTTTTTGACGGCGGACAGCCGAGTCGTGTAAGTACAGCTTAAAGAAATTCTTTCTCACCATTCTCCGACCACATCTCCACTTTCAACTGCACTCTAGCGAAATATGGGTGTAGTTAATCTGGTTTTAAAAGCGTCATGATTTCAGCATAACACAAAGATAAATCGAAAAATTATAGATCTTCGTTATGTTCCGTAGAATTAATTGCAAACGCGTAATATGAATCAATTCCTAGATATCTCCAATGACAAAATGTTTTTGGGCAATACAAATATCTCAAATCTAATTTATTTGGTTCATAAGATCTTTTACAAACTCTTTAAAACACCCGACTTTCATGTTCTTCCCTAAACACAATTAATTGGAATTATGAATTCACTAAAAATTATGTCTAATTTTAATTGTATATTAATTTATTGTTGAATTTTAGCTTATAATAGTGACATCTCCTGTTTAATTGGACTTTCTCTTAACTCCTCCACTATTGGCATCATCTTATATGGGAATGTCATGTTAACATCATCACTTTCAAGTGACTTCCATGTTCTATTTGACATCATGATGATATAATGCTAAAATCATTATTGCAATTGTACATATGAGATTTCTACCTCCAAGTGAACTTGACCTTAAGTTCACTTCCAAGTGCATTTCACCACAATATTTCTTTTGTAGATAAATTTACCAAGACTCTAGGTATTGCCATGAATCAAAATGATGGATAGATATATCCATAAGTGAGTGTAATATGCCCCTCAATATTACAAGATTATGTGCTAGATAAATTTCGTAACTTAATTTAAGAGAAAAAAATATTTAGATTTTCAATAAATTCTTCATTTCTTAATTTCATCGTCTACAAAAACACATAACTTTTTTCTTTAAATTATTACAAAATTAAATAAATTAAATTAAAATATTGAAGTCACAAGTCCTTTGAAGTAGAGTACCAAAGAGATGGGCACCCAACTTTGAACAAGAATATCTTAGAACTAAGAAAACAAGTCAAAACATAAAAGAAAAAAAGATATGATCTGAGGTGGCCTCAACTACTCATAATCTATTGAAAAGGGTGTGAAGGACTTGAAAATAACAAATCTTCCCAACTATCAAGGTAACATTGCCATGATTTCCATGGATGACCTTTTAAAGAGAGCACTTATGAGAAACACTTGTCATTAATTATTGATTTGAGTTTAAAACGTTAAAACTATTACAAATTAGTTGAAATGGGCAAAACAATTAGCAAAGGAATCGTTTGGTTGATTGCATAACCAGTAAAAATATTATGCAACTTGATATAGTATGAATAGATAGATGCTAGACAAAACCAAGTCTTTAGGTTACAAATGGAATTTAACAAAGAAACTAAGAATTTGCATGAACTACATAGACATAAGGAATTGAGATATCACTACTAAAACACAATATTTCGATCAATCAGGAAAGAATTTAATATAGATGGTAGTCTTTTTTATAATTTACCCTTATTTAAATCTAGTAAAGAAATATTAGATATAAGTTATTCAACTTAATTTCCAATTTTCAAATAATCCTAAACACGAATACCCTCAGACTAGATGATTTGTGTGAGCGTATTCTTAATCACCCAAAAATCTCTAAAACATATAGCAAGTGTGATGATAAAATTTGTACATTGCACTATATCCAATAATCCAAGTGATGGTCATTGTTTAAGGAACAAAGCATCTTCAATAAAAAAACATTTTCTTGTTTACAAATACATACATTTGAACTTTAGATAATTTCTAAGTCTTCCTCGCACTACACTTGACCAAGCGGGTAAGTGCACCAAGATGATGAACAGAAAAGTGGCCACATGCCAAAAAAAACCAAATTTTTCATAACCCGTGCGGGTTCTAAAAATTAAAAAATGTGCTAGGCTTGGTAACACGAAGCCTACCCAAAAACAATTTAAGAAACAAAAAGTTCCTCAAAACTCGTACGGGTTTTGAGGAACATTTTATTTTTTAATAAAAAATTAAAAGTTTCTCAAAACCCATACGGGTTTTGAGAAAGACTATTTTTTTGTGAAGGCCACAGGTTTTGGCCATTTTCAATGCCAAAAATCGTGGAACAATAGCAAGAGAAAGCCAAAAATTCATAGAACCTGCACGGGTTTGTAATTATTTTGGATTTTCCTAACATTTAGAGCAATTTTCAACAATTACACCCCATCGAACAGGTAAGATTTGATTGTTTTTGTTTGCATTTTAATTGAAGTAGGGTTTTTTAATTGATTTAAGTTTTGTTTTTATTAATTTGATGTCAGATTCTTCAAGCAATCCCCAAAAATGAAATAGACAACAAAGACCTCTTCCTGCACAAGCAACACAAGCAAACCCTGTAAACATTGCCATGAGCAACAAGAAAACCCTCAAAGTCCTCAAAATGTTGCTCCTCAACAACCACCGCCACCCCGAAACCCTCCACGTCCTCTATTAGATCATGTAGATGTCACATAAGAGGATCTCATCAATCACCTTACACAAAATAGTGCCCAGATTTTTATATTGGTGAATAGGTTGAGGTCCTCTAGGCTTGAGCACCACTCAACCCTCGCCAGAACACTAGAAACAATGGCTAATAGTGCAAATGAGGTATCTAGGGAGGTTGCGAAATGGGGTTCATGGAGGGATAGATGCCGAACATTTTATGTGGATGGGTTGTCATATGATCAAGTGAAAAAAAAGGGCATAGGTAAAGCTGACATATGTGCTCTTTTCACCGATCCTGTTACCAATAACAATCTAGAACTAAATACGACTCGGTTTCCTAAACATTGGTGTGTTCATGCTAGGTTGAAAGAAGATTTTTGGGATAGGTGGTATATGGTCTTTGACCAACCACCTTGTAATAATTGGGAGGTGCCTCTATATTTTTTGAGAAAGTTGTATTGTGAGTTTATCCTCGGTGAGAAGTCGAATTACTTTTGACATCCAGCAATTTCAGGGTAGAGGGAGAGGCTCTGCGTAGGATAGACCTGGGGCCATAGGGTGGTAGAGCCACAACATAGGAGGCGTACAACTCCTAAACCCATAGTTCATGTCACTGTCCCTATATCCTTGAAGGAGTCTATGGAATTACAGACTCTTCAAGCAACTACATCATTGACTGATGTCATTGTTCAGCATGGCACATAGTTGGTTAGAGAAGAGGATGTATCAGCACCTGTGGTACCTCCTTCATTAGCGACACCTCCTTCATCAGCATCACCTCCTTCATCAGTGTCACCTCATGCATCATTTGGCACGAGCCAGCCCATTCAACATATGTGCCCCACTTGCCAAGGTGTATGTTTTGGTGTAGACACTGACACATACAAGGATAGTTCGACATCTCATTCATGTACATGTTGCGAGAGTAGATGTCATGCTTCCACTACAGAGGATGTGGCCCTCACCAACGAATTGATCAATATGTTGTACCCTCTCTATCAGACACAGGTGCGTTTAATTCTGTTTATGACACGTTATCAATTAAGTGACTAAATCCTATAAAAAGAAATGATTTTTTATTTTTAGAACAATTTAAAGTGACATATAAATAAAATGCATTGCAGGGTGCAGCAGGTGGTGGGAGTACACCAAATACTTTTCAGTCAACTCCATGGCCACGAGAGGTAAAGATTTGTAAATTTGTTAAAAATATAATAATACATTGGTTTCAAAATATCTTTTGTTAATTATGTGTATCATTACTTGGTGTTTTATAGGGCTTATCGGTGACTGAGATGTCCCAACTTGATGATATCACGCTTTTGGCCATTGACTTTGGCCAAGATAGTTATGCGGTACCATTTAGATTTATATATTTTTGACTTAAGTAATATATTAAATACATGCTCTTTTCCCTCATGTTAATTTTTTATGTTAGTTTACCCCACCTGCCTCGAGGACATCTTGTGTGAGAAAGCCATCCTCTAGCACTCCGAGGCAGAAAAAAATATCCTCTCAGACACCCAAAGGATAGAAGGTAATTCAGTACAATTTAAATTCATTTGTTGAAATGTATTACGATTAAACATGTATATGTAGATATTGATAGATGCACTTAAATTATTTGTTCTATATACAGAAACATATGGGGTTTACGGAATTAACGAATGCACCTGATGTCGATGAGGTTTAGTAGAGGGAAGAGATGATATCTTCATATTCACTTTGGATTGCATTCTTGCTTGTTCGAAATAACTAAATCATTTTATGTCTATATCATATGTTATCATTTTTCATACAGGAAATGGTAATAGCTGCATTAGATTCGACTAGGCCTCCTAAGGTTATAGGAGAACTATATAAGGCTTCGGTGTGCATTTGTTCTATATATGCTAAAAATATTTGTTTTATCTAGTTTGTCAACAACTTTGGGTTATTAACTTGTATAATTGTCTTTAACCTATTACAGGCTCCTTCCAAACTTCCTACTGTTATTCTACCATTCCATTTCAGTAGAAGTCCTACACATATATTATGGGATCCAACATGACCAAGGGAAAAGGTATGTCTGTCTTAGATCAACTCATTTTCACTAAGTGCACAATGGAGTTGAAACTCTCTAGTTAACTCCTTTTGGATCACTTACCATGGATATAGGAAATGGTCATAACTAATCCATTTGTGACTTTGCCTCCTACGACCACAACACATCCATCTGAGGCTCCGGTATGCTTTAGTTTTTGAGTCTATTCATTTTTAGTTATTATGTGTTATTTGACATATATGTTAGTAACATGTATTAATGTTGTTTTACCAGTTACAACCCCCTTCAGGACATCCCACAGATCCTCAGCCTTACCCAATTGCAGAAGACAGAGATGAGGTAATCAAGATTTCAACTTCAAACAATTAAGAGTTCAATATTTAGTTGTTTTGATGTTATATTGAGAAAATATATCTGATTCGACATTTGAATTGTCCTTGTGCAGCCACCTACAAAGCCACGTACTGCTTTGAAGATTCTTGATTTTGATGATCCACCACAATCATAGATACGGATAGAGACATATAGTTATAGTTGTGGTCATTGAAGGACCAATTCTTTTATATATTCGACATTTGTATATGTATATATTGACTTTGATAGACATGGCACATGCCACATTTTTGTAACTATTATTGATTTGGCATCAATGCCATTTTTTGATATGTACACTATTATTGTTCATTTTGATATATATGAAACTTGATATTCGATCCAATTTGTTCATTGATATATATGAAACTTGATATTCTTGAAACTTAGTTATTTGCTCTTGAAATGTGATCAAATGTGATCAAACTTATTCATTGTGTATATGTCTTAAAATGTGATCCAATTTGTTCATTACTTGTAACTCATATGGCGTATACTTTTAAACTATCTATTGCTCATATTGTGTATACCCAAGTACTGACACCGGTAATGTTGATATTGTGTATTTTGATTGAGTGAATTTTCTTTGAGTCCTTCATGCATGAAGATATTGGAGTGAAGTTATTATTTCATAAACTCATGCTTATGGAGCGAAGTTCATCATTTCAAGAACCAATTAAGACAAGATTTGAGCGCACAAAGCGGATTTGAAATTTATCTAAGGATGAGTCGACTTAGGTAAGGTTTTCATTTAAATTTTATTCCATAACAAGTCGGCCTTAGGGTAAGAGACACACCTATTCATCCAAATCACCTGTAAAAGAAGAGTTGAAGTAATCATTTTAACATTAAATCAAACCAATTATCTCTTCTTTCATCAAAAACCATCTATGAGAGGTGGCAAAATAGTGCATCTTTCATTCTACTCATCGTGGGAATGGACCGTCAGCGCGAGAGCATCTAGGTGGTCAGGTTTACGCTAGGTGTGCCCTTGTCTCACTCCCCAAGACATCTAATCATTCTGAGCCACCTCATAGCGACGTTTTCCCTTGAAAGCTCAAAGTAGAAAAAAAAGTCAGACTTTGACGTCGCATAACTTGGAGAATTTGGAACTTATGGAGGATATGTGTGAACCTATGGGCTCGTGTTGTCACTGCCTAAAAAATCCTCTCTCGATTTTGGACAACTCGATTCTGTTTTCTTGTGGTGAGATTTTTTCTATCGCATCAAAAACCGTAAAAAACCGTCAGTGAGAGGTGGTAAAATAGTGCATCTTTCGTTCTACTCATCATGGGAACGAACCATTAGTGCAAGCACATCTAGGTGGTTGGGTTTATGCTAGGTGTTCCTTTTTCTTGCTCCCCAAGACGTCTGATCGTTCTGAGCCACCTCGTAGCGATGTTTTCCCTTGAGTGCTCAAAGTGGAAAAAATGGTCAAACTTTGAAGTCACGTAACTCGGAGACCGTGGCACTTATTGATGATCTGTGTGAACCTATGGGGTTTTTTTGTTGCTTCCTCAAAAATCCTCTCTCATTTTTGGACAACTCGATTCCATTTTCTTGTGGTGATATTTTTTCTGTCGCATAAAAAAATGTCAAAAACCATCAGTGAGGTGGCAAAATAGCGCATCTTTCATTCTGCTCATCGTGGGAATGAACCGTCAGTGTGAGTGCATTCGGGTGATCATTTTTACGCTAGGTGTGCCCTTTTCTCACTCCCTAAGACGTCCAATCATTCCGAGCCACCTCATAGCGATGTTTTCCCTTGAGTGCTCAAAGTGGCAAAAATGGTCAAACTTTGACGTCACGTAACTCGGAGACTGTGGCACTTATGGATGATCCATTTGAGCCTATGGGATCATGTTGTTTCTTCTTAAAAAATATTCTCTCAATTTCAGACAACTTGATTCCATTTTCTTGTGGTGATATTTTTTTGTCGCATAAAAAGCTGTCAAAAACCGTCAATGAGAGGTGGCAAAATAGTGCATCTTTTGTTATGCTCGTCGTGGGAACGAACCATTAGCGCAAGTGCATCTGGGTGGTTGGTTTTATGCTAGGTGTACCCTTGTCTTTCTCCCCAAGAAGTCTGATCATTCCGAGCCATCTTGTAGCGACGTTTTCCCTACAGTGCTCAAAGTGGAAAAAACGGTCAAACTTTGACGTCGCGTAACTCGGAGACCGTGGCACTTATGGAGAATCTGTTTGAACCTATGGGGTCATCTTGTCTCTTCCTAAAAAAATCCTCTCTTGGTTTCAAACAACTTGATTCCATTTTCTTATGGTCAAATTTTTTCTGTCACATCAAAAACTGTAAAAAACCATAAATGAGAGGTGGCAAAATAGTGCATCTTTCGTTCTGCTCATCATGGGAACGAACCATCAGCGCGAGCATGTCCGAGTGGTCATTTTTACGCTAGGTGTGCCCTTGTCTCACTTCCCAAGACGTCTGATCATTTTGAGCCACCTTGTAGCAACGTTTTCCCTTGAGTGCTCAAAGTGGAAAAAACGGTCAAACTTTGATGTTGCGTAACTTAGAGACCATGGAAATTATGGACGATATGTTTGAACGTATGGGGTCTTATTGTCACTGTCTAAAAAATTATCTCTCGGTTTTGGACAAATTGATTCCATTTTCTTGTGGTGAGATTTTTTTGTTGCATCAAAAACTGTCAAAACCTGTCCATGAGAGGTGGCAAAATAGTGCATCTATCATTCTGCTCATCGTGGGAACAAACCGTCAGCGTGAGCACATCCGAGTGATCATTTTTATGCTCTTTGTTCCCTTGTCTCACTCTCCAAGACGTCTGATCGTTCCGAGCCACCTCGTAGCGACGTTTTCCCTTGAGTGCTCAAAGTGGAAAAAATGATCAAACTTTGACATCGCATAACTCAGAGACCGTGACACTTATGGATGATCTATTTGAACCTATTAGGTCATGTTTTCGCTTCCTAAAAAATCCTCTCTCGGTTTCAAACAACTCAATTTTGTTTTCTTGTGGTGATATTTTTTCGGTTGCATCAAAAACCATTAGTGAGAGGTGGCAAAATAGTGCATCTTTCATTTTGCTCATCATGGGAATGAACCGTCAATGTGAGCGCATCTGGGTGGCTATTTTTATGTTAGGTGTACCCTTGTCTTGCTCCCCGAGACATCTAATCATTATGAGCCACCTCGTAGCGACATTTTCCCTTGAGTGCTCAAAGTGGAAAAAATGGTCAAACTTTGGTGTCGCGTAACTCGAAGACTATGGCACTTATGGACAATTCATTTGAACCTATGGGGTCATGTTGTCTCTGCCTAAAAAATCCTCTCTCGATTTCAGACAACTCAATTCTGTTTTATTGTGGTGAGATTTTTTCGGTTGCATAAAAAACCATCAGTGAGAGGTCGCAAAATAGTGCATCTTTCGTTATGCTCATTGTGGGAATGAATCGTCAGCGCGAGCGCATCCAAGTGGTTGGGTTTATGCTAGGTGTGCCCTTGTCTCATTCCCCAAGACATCTGATCATTCTGAGCCACCTCATAGCAACGTTTTCCCTTTAGTGCTCAAAGTGGAAAAAACTGTCAAACTTTGACGTAGCGCAACTTAGAGACCGTGGCACTTATGGACGATCCATTTGAACCTATGGAGTCATGTTGTCGCTTCCTAAAAAATTGTCTCTCAGTTTTAGACAACTCGATTTCGTTTTCTTGTGGTGAGATTTTTTCTGTCGCATAAAAAACCGTCAGTGAGAGGTGGCAAAATAGTGCCGAGGAGGAAAGTGTCCTTACACAACTTGAATTGCTCATCTAACCACCTAGCTCTATGTGTATGACCTATGTACTCATACAATATTTTCTCTTGAAACATCTTCATAAAATCAGCTATGCATATATCCCTTTTCACTAACTCGCACCTCTTTAATTCTTTTCCATCTTTAACACCATATGTGTCTGACTTGTATTTTCCAATAGAAACTAGTTCCTTACCAATTTCATGTGTGCTATCCAGATGTAGGCATCTATGCAACTGTTGCAAACTACCACATGTAGGACAAAAACCTCTCAAACACATCATCTTATAGTAAATGCACTCGTCATCTCGTCTACATAGAACACTTGAAATAAATTCTCTCGGTGACTTGGGAGGTGCTTCTAGACCACATTCCTGCAAAACATTGTTAGTGTGCAAAGTACAACATATATAGCGATAAATATCATAATGCATGAAAAATTAAACATGGACCCTACAACAACATGTAGTACGTGCATGATAAATCTTAACATAAAATAGTTTTGTCATCTCAAAAAATCTTTGACCAGTTTTAACCCGAGGAAAGATTTGAAGAAACCTTTCAAAAAATTGTGTTTGAGTTCTATCTAAATAGTTTTTTGGATGTGGCTCACGATTACTTATTCCAATTCACCTTCTAACAACATCTCTTTGGTTGGGTGAGACCCTTGTGTTGTCGTGCCAATATTTCTCAATTAATGTTCTTAGTGCATCAACAACAACCTTGTCCTTGCATGGGAGTCTACCCAAGAATGCCCAAACAGAATTATTGTTAGGATCCTCGATTTTCCCTTGCCTTTCTAAGGCATAGTGTAATGTGGTTCTGCTTATCCTTAATGACTTGCTTGTTTTTCTTATTAAATGATAATTTTTCATTTCCTTTCCCATTATGGTTGATGTGAGGACATGACGAGTAACATTAGCATCTTTAGTGCGTTATTTCGAACCAATGGCTTGGTATGCATCAAAAATATTTCTCACAATTGTTCTTTCACTATTATTTTCGGATGTTCTTAACCCCAAAATTTTCATTGTCTCTCTAAATTCCATATTTTTAATCATTTCAACAACTAATTGGCATCTTCCACTTTGATTTAAGTTTTAAAAATAGTTATTCCAAATTCTTCTAACCGTTCTTCTACAAGTTCTTTTGGAAATTTTATCATACATTGGCTTCACAATATTTTCATCAATGTCTATTAGGAACTTTGGTTTTCTATGAATTATTCTAAGAGGTGTTAAGATTGGTGCATGCTCTTCATTTTCATTAGGTGCATTGATCACATCAAATTCAAATGGTATATCTTCTTCAATTTCATTAACATGTGCATTCACCGAATCATTTTCAAATGGTGTATGTTCATTGCATTCATTAGGTGCATTCATTGTATGCATTTGAATTGGTGCATTCATCATATCAATTTCAATTGTTGAATGCTCATCACTTTCATTAGGTGCATTAGATGACGCCTTCACGTAATCTCCTCATACACTCCATTTGTCTTTCCTTTGCTACCTCTCTTTATTCATTTGTTCCTCTATTGTTCTTTCCCATTTTCCTACACATAACATCATGATGAAAATCCACAATCAAATAGCAAAAAAACAATAAATGATCATCATTTTGTTATAATCTAAAGTAACAATAATAAAATAACTTTAAAAAAAAACCAAAATACAAGACAAATCAATCATGATCAAAGCAAAAAAATAACAAATGATCATCATTTTGTTATAATCTAAAGTAATAATGATAAAATAACTTCAAAAACAATCCTATATACGAGACAAATCAATCATTTCAAAGAAAAAGTGAAAAAAAAAAAGAAAATCTGACTGTTACTGTCCCAGAAAATCATGTGCAAAAGCAGTGGGGCCTTCAAACAACTTGCAATGTTGGTTTTTACACCGTTGGGACTAAAATATATTAAGATTTTCCCATAAAAACCTTTCATGTGAACGTTCGCAATTTCTCATAACCCGTATGGGTAATGTAGAACTAGAAGTTTTGGCCTTAGTTCTACATAACCCGTACGGGTTATGTAGAACTAGGAAAAGGAGAGGGGGAGAGGGAGAGGGAGAGAGAGACAAAGAGGGATATTGGGAAAAGGAGAGGGGGAGAGGGAGAGAGAGGGAGATGAGAGGGAGGGAGAGGGAGATTGGGAAAAGGAGAGAGAGAGAGAGAGAGAGAGAGAGAGAGAGAGAGAGAGAGAGAGAGAGAGAGAGAATAGGATAAGGAGAGGGGGATGGATGGAGAGGGAGAGAGGGAGATTAGGAAAAGGAGAGAGAGAGAGAGAGAGAGAGAGAGAGAGAGAGAGAGAGAGAGAGAGAGAGAGAGAGAGAGAGAGTAGGATAAGGAGAGAGAGAGGGAGTAGGATAAGGAGAGGATGATGGATGGAGATATATAGAGAAGGAGATTAAGAAAAGGAGAGGGGAGAGGGAGAGGGAGAGAGAGGGAGATTGGGAAAAGGAGAGGGTGGTGTAGGAGCACCTAGGACTTAGGCTTATAGGTTTTTCTCAATTTGGGCTTGTACTGATCTTAGCCAAGTTAGATATTGAATAAGGACTCCAAGAGGGTCCAAGAGTGAGTGTGATGAATAAAATGTAGGCCTATATTGAGTTAGTTCTTCTTAGGTTTGCATTTTGTGCATAAGTAGTGGTTTGAGTAGGTAATTGAGCTTCTTGGTGGTCAAAAGTGTCAAAAATTGGTATAAGCATTAGGGAGGGTTAAAATAGTCTTATAAATGCTTTAAAAGTCATGAATAATGACTTAGAATAGGTTTCATAGGTTGAAAAGGCAAAAAGTGCAAAAAGTGCAAAATTGCAAAAAGTTGTCATGACAACTTTTGTCCTAAAATGCTTAGCGATGGAGTTAGGGATAGCCCAATGCCCTAGAAATCCTCCACGCGTGGGGAAGACTATAAAAACATTCTCTTGCATGGTTACCAATGTTGGAGTCTTTGTCTTGTAAGATCAACAATCTAAAACTACTCATTTTTGGACTGTTTGACATCATTTTGGCTTATTTTGCTCATATTGTGAATACAAATGGATTGAATCCATTGATCCAGTAATGGATTGAGTTTCTTTGGTGTGTTTCAGAGTTGTTAGTTTCATTTCAAGCTTTGTAGTTAGGTTGTATTAGTGTTTTCTTGGTTTTGTTTGCAAACAACTAGTTTTGGCTTGTAAATAGCATTTTTGAGTAAAATGGTTGCCCCATGAATTCCCTTCGTGCTACCATCATGGCCTATTGGTAATGGAAGGAAACAAATTGTAAAGTGTACATATGCAAGGACAAGTTTTGGAGATGAAGTTTGATATGACTGTCACCTTGTTCTAGGCGAGTCCAGGAGCAACCCGACTAGAGGAGACAAGGTGAATTTGGAGTACAAAGTGCACGGGTGGATGCAAGACCACAATCTAACCTTTTGGAGGGTTCCATGAAGTTCATACATAATTTCCAATTCAAGGAGAAGCCTTGACAAGACCATTTGATTCCCAAACACAAACTTGACCAGTCATTACCGATTAGGAGGCCTAGAAACCCTTCAAAACCCTCATATTTGGGTTAGGGCATTGTACGGTGGGTTGAGAGACCAAAACAAACTAAATCACTTGGGGATAGGTGTATCATTGAATAATATCAAACCTTGTTGCAGGGTCTTTTGGACCATTTTCCTCCAGGCCCTAGAAAACTGGATTTTGGAGGCCTAATAGGGGCCCATTCCTTGTAGCCCTTTTCTAGGCAAAATGGTGAAATCGGTAAGGAAGGAAATGAAAGAAAACCTCAATTGGACCTAAAAGGTATTAAAAAAAAATGTTAGAAGCCACCTCCACACCTCTGCATCAACTCACAACAGTAGGAGGTCAAATTGACAAGTTGAAGCCAAGACAGTCATAATGAGCACATGGGAAACATTGTAAATTGGTAGGGTTCCTAGTTAAACACTTGAAGAAAACACCTTGAAATTGACAAGAAGCAAGCCCTAGAAGAGATGGAGAAGGAATTGGAGGTCTTAGAGCATAGATAGGCCTGGAGAATTGGTGGAATTGAGCAACACCAACTAGGTGAAGTGTGAGCAAGCTAGGTGAACCCCATCAAACTGGTATCAGAGCCTAAGAGATTTGGGCTAGGTGAGTAGATGTCCTTAGTGGAATCTGTAGGAGACAACAACATGGTGACCAATGCAGAGTTGGCAAAGAAAGTGGATGATCAGGAGGAAGAGAATAGACTCCTGAAGGAGAAGTTGATTGAATTGGAGAGTAACCTTGGTGAGATTGAAACCAAGGCAGATGAAGTGTTGGTAAAGGTTGAAGGAGTAGAAGGGAAGGGTAAAGAAGTGTCAGAGATTGACAAAGTACCTAAACCTGACCCTATCCTAGAACAAGAACCTTTCCTGAAAGCATTGAAGGCCTTAAGTGGTAAATCACTAGAAGGATTGCCATTGTTCACTGGTAAATGGAGGCAGAGGTGGTCCTAGAATGGATAGAAGGTATGGAGAACCATTTTGAATGTGAAGGCATAACTGAATCCCAAAGAGTCAAAGTGGCTAAGTCAAGGATGAGAGGAGCTTCTCTCACATGATGGAAATTTGTGCAAGATGAGAGAAAGAAAATGGGCAAAGCACCCATCTCTTCTTGGAAAGGGATGTTAGTCAAAATCAAAGAAGTCTATCTCCCTGATGACTATGAAGAGAAAATTCATAGGAAAAGACAAAACTTAGACAAAAAGACCTTGATGTTAGTAGTTATATGGAGGAGTTTCACAAACTTAGCCTTAGATCTCATATGGTGGAAGAAGAGAGTCTCAAGGTACCTAAATGGTCTATGGTGGAACATCCAAGAAGAAATCAGTCTAATGAGCCTAAAGACAGTTCATCAAACCTATCAACTTGCCCTTAAGGTGGAAGAAAAACTGAAAAGAAGACATGACTCAAGCAGCAATAGGGGCAGAGGTAGAGGAAAAGACAATAGAGGCCATAGGGGAGGCTTTGGAGGAAGAAGTTTTGAACAAAGAACACAAGGGGAGTCTAAACTCACTGAGCAGCAAGAGAGTGGCACTAGTAAAGGAGGATTCAATAAAGGAAGGGGGTCAAACAGTGGTTTTAGAGGAAGATCTAGTGGACAAGGTAGAGGTTCCTCATATTTTGCAACAATGAAGTGTTACCATTGTAACCAACTTGGCCATCCAGCATATAGGTGTCCAAAGAAGGGGTCATCATCACAAGCTAGTAAAAGGAGAGTGAACTATCTTCAAGAAGAGTCTTCAAGCAGCAAGACTTCAGAGGTTGCCTTAGAATCAGAGGTAGGTGACAACTTGATGATAAGGCAACTTTGATCAAATAACTAGTCAGAGAAGAGCCAAACCAAAGAAGGTCCTTATTTAGGATCAAATACAAGATTATGGACAAAGTTTGAAAAGTGATCATTGATTCAGGGTCAACAGACAACATTGTCTCAGAAGAGGCAGTGAGTAAGCTCAAATTGCAAAGGATACCTCACAACAACCCTTATAGAGTCACTTGGTTGAACAAAGGCCAACATGTCCTAGTCAATGAGTAAGCATGGGTGGATTTTACCATTGGAAGGTATAAGGACAAGGTGTTATGTGATGTCCTACCCATGGATGCATGTCATCTTTTGTTGGGAAGACCATGGCAATTTGATAGACAAGCTATTCATGATGGAGCTAAGAATGCATACTCATTCAAGAAAGATGGAGTCAAATTCAAGATTCAGTCTATCCTTGAGGAAAGTGAAAAGAGGTCAGCAGGTCCTAATGTTCTTTTGGTGAGTGAAAAGCAATTCTTGAAGACACTTGAGGAAGGTGAAGGTATAGGGTTTGCATTAGTAATGAAGCCTAAAGATGAAGACAAGAAAGAGCAGCCAGATTTGCCAATAGAGGTTCAAGACTTGTTGAAGAAATTCAAAGGCATAGTGAGTGATGGGCAGCCAACCACCTTACCTCCTAAAAGAACCATAAGCCATGAAATAGACTTCATTCCCGGAGCATCCTTACCTAGCAAGGCAGCTTATAAAATGACTCTCCAACAAAATGTTGAGATTGCCAAGCAAATCCAAGAGCTCTTAGACCAAGGCCTAATTAGGAAAAGTATTATCCCTTGTATTGTCCCTACCGTGTTAGCCCCAAAGAAAGGTGGTACTTGGAGATTGTGTACATATTCTAGAGCTATAAATAGGATCACCATCAAATATAGGTTTCCAATTCCTAAAATAGAAGACCTAATGGATTGTTTAGGGGAAGCCAAGTACTTTACCAAGATTGACCTTAAAAGTGGATACCACCAAATTAGGATTAAGGAGGGCGATGAGTGGAAAACTGCATTTAATACTACAGAGGGTCTTTATGAATGGCTTGTAATACCATTTGGCTTATTCAATGCTCCAAGCACCTTCATGAGACTCGTGAATGAGGTGATGAAGGACTTAATAGGTAAATTTGTGGTGGTATATCTAGATGATATTCTCATTTTTAGTAAGGATAGGGAAGATCATATTAATCACTTGCAAGATGTATTACAAAGATTGTATGATGAAAAGCTAACCATGAATTTGGACAAGTGTGAATTTGTTAAGAAGGAGTTGGTTTACCTTGGGTCTGTGTTGTCTCAAGGAAACCTCAAGATGGATCCCAGCAAGGTTGAAGCCATAGTAAATTCACCTACTCCTAAGTCAGCAATAGAGGTGAGAAGCTTCCATGGACTAGCTCAATACTACAGGAAGTTCATTAGGCAATTCAGTGCTATATGTGCACCAACGTTAGACACCATTAGAGGTGGAATGAAGGAAAAGTTTCAGTGGAGTGAACAAGCAAATAGAGGTTTTGAAACCTTGAAGGAGAAGATAGCTACTCAACCGGTGTTGGTATTGCTTAGTTTTGACAAACTTTTCATAGTAGAATGTGATGCAAGCAATGTTGTAGTAGGTGTTGTCCTAAGCCAATAAGAAAGACCAGTAGCTTTCCATAGTGAGAAGCTAAGTGATGCAAACAGGAAATACTCCTCTTATGACTTGGAACTATATGCTTTAGTGCAGGCTTTGAGGAAGTGGAGACACTATCTCCTTCCTAAGGAATTTGTAGTCTATACGGACAACCAAGCATTGAGCTTTCTAAACTCACAAGACAAAATCAGTCTTAAACACATGAAATGGGTGGAGTACATGCAAGCCTACACATTCACAATCAAGCACAAGAAAGGACAGTTAAACTAGTTTGTTGATGCATTAAGAAGGAGACTTTTGACAGTCCAAGAAATCCAATTGAGAAGCATAGGAGTTGACAGTTTTAGAGACCTATACCTAGAGGATGAAGACTTCTCAAGTGCCTATAAGGTGTGCAAGGAGTATCAAAATCACTTCCATAGTTAGTATTCTGAATTTACTTTGCAAGATGGACTATTGTTTAGAGGTGGGCAACTTTGTGTGCCTAGAGGCTCGATGAGAGAAAACCTCATTCAAGAGAAGCATAATGGAATCCTTAGTGGACATTCTAGAGTTAATAAGACTCGTGAGTTGGTTCGGAGGTACTACCATTAGCCAAGGATGAATCAAGATGTGAAAAAGTATGTGGAGATTTGCATAGTTTGCCAAAAGGCCAAGGGTACTTCTTCAAATGTTGGTTTATACCAACCTCTTCCCATACCAAATAGACCTTGGGTGTTCATTAGTATGGACTTTGTAGTAGTTTTACCAAGGACAAAGAAGGGATTTGACAACATTTATGTCATTGTGGACAGATTTAGTAAGATGGCCCACTTTGTGCCTTGCAAGACTACTAATGATGCATGCCAAATAGCTCATTTGTTCTTTAAGGAAATAGTAAGGATACATAGTTTACCCATGAGCATTGTTTCAGATAGGGACTCAAAGTTCATGAGTCATTTTTTGAAGACACTTTGGCAAAATCTTGGCACCAACCTATCTTTCGGATTAGCCAACCATCCTCAAATAGATGGGCAGACCGAAGTGGTGAATAGAAGCTTAGGGAACTTATTGAGGTGCCTTACCAAAGAGTATGGTCAGACATGGGACCAAGTGCTTTCTCAAGTTGAATATGCTTACAATGACACAATAAATAGGACCACCGGCAAGAGCCCTTTTGAAGTGGTCTATAGTGTTCACCCAAGGGGTATTTTGGAGTTGAGAGACTTAGGTAGTGCAGCAGCAAGAAGTGGATATGCAAAAGACTTTTCTCAATCAATGAAGGAGGTACATGAATCAGTTAAGCAAGCCTTGATGGAGAACACAAGCAAAATCAAACAAAAAGTTGATGAAAGAAGGAAAAACCTCCAATTTCAAGTGGGAGATCTTGTCATGGTGCACCTAAACAAAGCAAGGTTACAGCAAGGAGTGCCTAACAAGTTACAAATGAGAAGGTTGGGTCCTTGTGCCATTCTAGCCAAGTATGGAGAAAATGCATACAAGGTGGACCTACCTGGTGACATAGGATTGTCACCGGTTTTCAACATAGCAAACTTAGTTGCCTACAAGGGACCAATTCAAGATTCATATTGTAGTCAATCAGAGGTATCAGATGATGTGAACAACCTTCAACTACCAGCAAGACCAAATCCAAGGGTTGAGAAGGTGTTGAGTTCAAGGATCCCCAAGAAGACAAGGCATCAAATCTATTGGGAGCACCTAATCAAATGGCAGGGCATGGATGATGATAAAGCTCCATGGGTGCTTGACGCAGAGTTTAAGAGGCTAGGAATTTATCAGAATCTGATTCCCAAGGAGGTGACATAATTTTCTTTTGTTTGGGAGAATGGTGCAGGAGCATCTAGGACTTAGGCTTATAGGTTTTTCTCAATTTTGGCTTGTATTGACCTTAGCCAAGTTAGGTATTGAATAAGGACTCTAGTAGGGTCCAAGAGTGAGTGTGTTGAGTAAAATGTAGGCCTAGATTGAGTTAGTTCTTCTTAGGTTTGCATTTTGTGCATAAGTAGTGGTTTGAGTAGGTAATTGACCTTCTTGGTGGTCAAAAGTGTCAAAACATGGTATAAGCATTAGGGAGGGTTAAAATAGTCTTATAAATGCTTTAAAAGTCATGATTAATGACTTAGAATAGGTTTCATAGGTTGAAAAGGCAAAAAGTGCAAAATTACAAAAAGTTGTCATGACAACTTTTATCCTAAATTTCTTAGCGATGGAGTTAGGGATAGCCCAAAACCCTAGAATGCCTCCACACTTGGGAAATACTATAAAAACCTTCTCTTTCACGATTACCAAGGGTTGATTCTTTGTCTTGTAAGATCAACAATCTGAAACTACTCATTTTCGGACTGTTTGACATCATTTTGGCTTATTTTGCTCATATTGTGAATATAAATGGATTGAATCCATTGATCCAGTAATGGATTGAGTTTCTTTAGTGTGTTTCAAATTTGTTAGTTTCATTTTAATCTTTGTAGTTAGTTTGTATTAGTGTTTTCTTGGTTTTGTTTGCAAACAACCAATTTTGGCTTATAAATAACATTTTTGAGTAAAATGGTTGTCCCATGAATTTCCTCCATGCTACCATCATGATCTATTGGGAAATGGAAGGCAACCACTTTTGCAGTGTACATATGCAGGGACAAGTGTTGGAGATGAATTTTGATATGACTATCACCTTGTTCTAGGCGAGTCCACGAGCAACCTAGCTAGAGGAGACAAGGTGAATTTGGAGTGCAAAGTGCAGGGGTGGATGCAAGACCACAATCTAACCTTTTGGAGGGTTCCATGAAGTTCATACAAAATTTCCAATGCAAGGAGAAGCCTTGACAAGACCATTTGATTCCCAAACACAAACTTGACTAGTCACTGCCAGTTAGGAGGCCTAGAAACCCTTCAAAACCCTCATTTTTGGGTTAGGGCATTGTACAGTGGGTTGAGAGACCAAAACAACCTAAATCAGTTTGGGATATGTGTATCATTGAATAATATCAAACCTTGTTGTAGGGTTTTTTGGACCATTTTCCTCCAGGCCCTAGAAAATAGGATTTTGGAGGCCTAATAGGGGCTCATTCCTTGTAGCCCTTTTCTAGGCAAAATGGTGAAATTGGTAAGGAATGAAATGAAAGAAAACCTCAATTGGACCCAAAAGGTATTCAAAACATGTTAGAATCCACCTCCATGCCTCTGCATCAACTCACAACAATAGGAGGTCAAATTGACAAGTTGAAGCCAAGACAGCCATAATGAGCACATGGGAAACATTGTAAATTGGTAGGGTTCCTAGTTAAACACTTGAAGAAAACACCTTGAAATTGACAAGAAGCAAGCCCTATAAGAGATTGAGAAGGACTTGGAGGTCTTAGAGAATATCTAGGCCTGGAGAATTGGTGGAATTGAGCAACACCAACTAGGTGAAGTGTGAGCAAGCTAGGTGAACCCCATTAGAGTTAGAGAGAGAGAGAGAGAGAGAGAGAGAGAGAGTAGGATAAGGAGAGGGGAATGGAGAGAGAGTTAGAGACAAAGGGAGAAGAGGTTAAGGAGAGGGGGAGGGAGGGAGATTCTGAAAAGGAGAGGGGGAGAGGGAGATTGGAAAAAGGAGAGAGAGAGAGAGAGAGAGAGAGAGAGAGAGAGTACGACAAGGAGAGGGAGAGGGAGAGGGAGGGCAGAGATGGGGAGAATAGGAGAGAGAGAGAGACAGACAGACAGACAGACAGACAGAGAGACAGAGAGTAGGAGGAGGAGGAGAGAGTGAGAGACATGAGGTAGAGAGAGAATGAGAAGGAGAAAATGGTGAGAGAATAGACAAAGAGAGAAGTGTGAGGGGGAGAGAGATGAGATAGAACTCAAGGAGGATAATTAGGGCTCAGAATAGACATAGATGGTGATGGGGGAAGGAGGATGAGAGAGAGAGAGAGAGAGAAAAAGAATAGATGCATGCATGTATACAAACATATATATATATATATATATTTATATATTTATATATTTATATATTTATATATATATATGCATATATACATACATAAACACATATTATATATGTATGTTTAACATATGTGTAGTAAATGTTAATTTTACAAGCCTACATTATTATGTCTTCATAACCCGTATGGGTTTTGTGAAATATAAAATAATGGTTTTAGTTATACATAACCCAACCCATACGAGTTATTTAGAACTGCGAATAGTACTTTTTGTTCTTCAAAACTCATGCAGGTTTTGGCTTGGTAAGAGGGTTGGAAAATGACCTAAGGCTTGCAAGCCCATTCCGCCCCCCCCCCCCCATTTTTATCCCTTTACACATTTTTTCATCCTCCAACATGATTTCTCGACTTCGTCTTCATCAGGTTTACAAATGATCAAATGGGTATCTCTAAAATTACCACCATAATCTCACACATCTTCTCATTTTTCTAACCATATAATTTTTTCTATTTTTGGACAACATTAGCATAGTAAACTTTAATTTTCTTTATCAGTGCCTTGACAGTCCTCACAGACATATGTCTACCATTTTTTTAATAACTTTTGATATAGTTGACCAAATTCAAAAAAAATTACATATTATTGTTCTACACTAGATTATATACACTTTTTAAAAAAAAATACTCAATGGAAAATTACAAAAAAATACACAACTTCTAGATCTCACTCTTACCTATCATCCTACCATAGGGTTTTGCAAAATAGTAAATCTAACTATATATTTTGTGCAGTTCATGAAAATAGCTATGTTATTTTTTTTTTTTTTTTTAAATCAAGAATAATTTTTTGTGCGTGAAAGGTTTGACCCACTTAATCTTATCCAATTTTTTTAAAAAATTATAGTTTAGAAAATAGATTCAGAGTACTACAATTCTTATTCTTTTCTCAACTCCTTGTTTTGAGTGCATGACCTTCAAATATCTCTTTGAAGTTTAGGTTTACTTGTTTTCAAAAGAAAAAAAAAGTGGCCACTTATATCCCCCTTTTTGTTCACCATCTTGGTGCACTTACCCAAGCATGTGAGGATTCTCACGTATAGATTTTTCTCCATTAATGAATAATGATCATAAATCATTTATTTTCACATATATAACATTTCTCAATCCCAACCAATGCTTAACGCAACTAAATATGGGTTGTTTCCCTACAACTACTTGCAATGATTGCATGCATAAGAAAAAAGTAAGGGGAAGCTTAATTTGAAGTGAGACAATGTTCATGGTAGCATACCTATGGGAAAGACCAAGAAAGGTGTTATGTTTTGCAACTGTAAATATATTTAAGAAATTTTTGCTTGCATTTATAGATTAAAATTTCTTATAATTAGGGAATGTAATCCTATTTGTTACTATTAATACAGGTATAAATATATTATTGAAAGATCCACACTTAAACTTAATTGATGATTATCATGCTAGCATGATAGACATAAAGAAAATGAATTGATGCCTTTGTAACATCCCATTTACTTCTACCCTTTCATTTTACCACATGTTTGAACCCACGAGTAAAAAGAAATACATTGCCATAATACCAATAATAAATTTTCTCTTTTCCTTTTCAATTCAAGATACATAATTGAAATAACTCACTTTTTCATTTTCATTCATCATGAAACATATACAATGTCATATTCATAAACATTTGACGACATTTACAATATCCTTTTCAAACTTCCATTTGCTTTAGGAATATTTGATTACAAATAAAGCTCAATTGAGCTTAAAGAATACATAAGTAAATCATAGTGGTCCAGATGTCCTTCCTGACATACATCGTCAAATATCGACCGCCAATTGCATGAGGAAGAGCATCACTCAAGTGCTTCTCCACCCAACCAAGACTTAGTAGTCCCCCATGCCTCTTCTAACTAAAGCGGCCTGACCCTTCGACGAAGAGTTTGGTTAGTTAACCTCACAATATAATATAGCCTTCTGAGCATAGTGTTGTGTCCTACATAACTAGAGCTACCATATTGAGGCTACAACCTACATGTATGGCATCCCCTGACTAGTATATAAACCTAGATCATAGTGAACTGATAGTGTAGATAGTGGCAACCTACACTACTTAGGCCTAAGAATTCATCACCCAGTACTTCAAGTGAGAGTCGTATGTCCACCCACTTCTTTGCTCTATTTGGTAAACAGACCATTTAACTATCCCATATTTATCCCATGGGTACCAATAGGAAACATTTAGGTTATTCCCAACCCTGGTTAATCTAACCCTAGATTACCAACTCATTCCTTCCTATATACTATAGTTACACACCTGTCTCATAAGGTTAAATAATAGAATAACTATCTAGGTTTATTCCCATCTATGGATTATCATATCCCTAGGATTAACCAAATCAATCACTCCTATGTACTATAGATACATATCATAGATTAGCTCTATCTTAGCTATTACATATATAATGTATATCTAATCTTAAGGATTAGCGAGTTTCTATCAACTCAAGAATACATATCCTATACGTATCTCAATCGTTGCTTTAATAAGCATAATTAATCACATACATGAATCTAATCACAAGATTACAAATTTTCATCACTCAAGAATATATTTACACCAAGTAACACAATTCCTATCATAGCTTCAATTGAGCATGTGCAACATCATAATCTATATATAGCATATCAATATAAAAAGAGGTAGAATACTCATGTCTGGATTATAGCTACCATGCATTAAATCGATTCCTTCATTCATTGACGCTAGTTTCACAACATATCTACTAACGTAGACATTCCCAAGCTTTCCCCAATAGCAACTAGTCCACTTCCTAACAACCCTTGAACTATCTTCTTCTCACAATGAAGAACTTTGAAACAAAGAATGATAAGCAATGAAAAATATTATGGAGATGGATAACTGATGTAGAGCATCATGTAAAACCAACCAACCATCAAGGATCATGCTGATCCAATCATCTGAACAACATTTTAGAGGCATTTCTCATGTAACAACATACCTTATCATTGAATCAATAACAAATATGATAGGTTCCTCAATCTCATCAAAGATACTTACAACCTTTACATTCCATAAACTCAAACATTCAATCAATAACCTTCAATTAATCACAAAACTTTCAACATATCCATAAAAACTCATACCAATCAATCATGAGTCCATCCAATTCATGCTTCTAATCACCTTCCAAATTTGTCCCAGTTGTGATAGTTTTGATACCCCGCATTCTGTTATTAACATCTTCTGAACCAGACATTAGTTTGAAAATCTCTCTGGTGAAGACATAGATAATTAGTCTTTCTAAAACATATTCAAAAATTGTAAAGATCCAATAGTTTGTTAGAGATTTATGCCCTCTGCACCGAGACCATTTTGACTGTCATAGAAAAAACAAGAAATGTGAATGCTCAGTCCGCCTAGGGCATCAAATATCTTCCAAAATACAAATCCATTTGATATGAAATAAAATCCATATGAAAGCCCCTTTAATCTACTCTCAGAATAACTAAGATTTAGATTTTTCCCATGGTGAAAAGTTGCAATATGGTCAAACCCTTGCACACACCTCTGAAAATGAGGGTTTACAAACTGTTTTTACAAAAACTAACATAACTCATTCATTCCTTCATAAAAAAACATCAAACCAAAGCCAAAAGAAAGTTGACTCATTGCCCTAACTTTTCATAATAATTATACACCATTTCCAGGCCTTACATGGCCGTGCAAGGCCTGGAAAGAGAGAAGATAACTGTTTTAGGACTACAAAACAAAGGTTTTTGAATTCCCAATTTCAATCAAAATGTACTCCTTCTTTCTCTTTGGTTTGGGTCAACATTACATCATTTAAATAGTGATTCCCATCCTTGGGAACTCTCATAACTACCCTTTAACCGATTTATAACTCTTCATTTATGCATTTTACATCCTTATTACCCTTATTTGAGTCTTTTAACGCATTTTAGAACATTTCAACCTCATGAGGACCTTTTTGGATAATTTATGAAAAATGGCTTACATAGCCTTACATTATGATTTACAATGACTCAAATAGACCTTATAAGCTCAAAAATTATTTAAATTACTCATGAAATCACTCTTGACCTCATGGAACCTCTTGAAACTAGGTGCTCCTGCACCAATAACTAAGATGGAATGAGAGCAAAATGCAAGAGATGATATGATCTCTAAGCAATTAGACAAATGAGATGGGATGGAATTGAATGGAATACAATTCTCCCAAATCCTACTACAAAATATTCCTCTCATTCTCTCTCACACTAACACTACTTTTCAACAAATATGAGCACTGAGCAATGAGACTAACTAAATAAAATTGAAAACCAATGAGTGAGTGAATGAATGAGAATGAAAAATGAGTGCATAACCTCCACGTTCACTCATCTATTTATACTAATATTACGAGAAACCTAAGGCTATAATTAAGCTCACAAGGTTGCCACAATTCACATGCAAAATGACACCACTATGACTTAGCAACAACTCACTATCCTATAATTGACACATAAGAGTTCACTAAAAATGATACTATAAATCACCTCTTTACTAAGTCATGATAATTAATTACCATTGATTAATTACCTATCAAATAGAACTCAATTCCTATAAATAATACAAATGTTATTAACTAGGTCGATGCCTAGTTGATCTATTCACATTACCATTCTCTTATTAAAGGGTGTCGATAACACTTGACATATTAATATTTACGCGCTTTCCCCTTGGATAGCGCTTACACACATTCTCCCACTATAATATGGGGTCGAATAAGTCGAATATAATTAACTTGCACATACCTAATCAGTTTCAAGTTTCAACTTCTATCCTATTTAATATATTCCTATCGACCAAGTATCCCTATGTTTTCAATGTTCATCATCAATGTGGAATGGGTCGACATCATCCAAGGTGTCGATCCATTAGATTCACCACCTTACAAAGTGGAAGGGGGAGGGTTGATGTATGTATCGAGCTTTACAAACAACGCATGCATTTAACAAAGCAAAGGGAGAAGTGACAGTTTAACCACCGCACCACCCTCCTAAAGAGCAGGGTACGCCACCCTCCATGGTGGCCGCCGCTCCTCTTCGCTACTTCCCTCCCTCCGTGTAGAGGTCTAGGTGAATGGGAAAAGACCGAGTCAATCTGCAATGTGGGAAATCAAACATGCAGGTCGACAGGTATATATATATATATATATATATAATCTTTTATTCGATAATTCAAATAGTACTTATAATTATCGAATGATATATATAAATATTAATAGATACGGAAGCACAAAGATTAAGATCTATCAAAGAGATTTCAACCAACATTCCAAACAAGGATACTTAAACCAAGACATAACAACACTTCACTAATCATCACCAATACAAAACATCATCCAAACGACAGAAGACATCTTATTGGTACCCCAACTAGTCTAACTCAACTTGACCAACTAGGTTGTGAGTGTGTGATAGCTCAATAAGGCACATATGCAAGATTACCGAACCAAATTCTTCTCCTAAGTGGTACTCTTCCTCCCCTCTAGAGGATTGTTCATTTCCTGCATCCAACTCAACACATTACAACAATAGTCAGCTATTATTAAAACATCATATATTTCATCTTTAAATACTCAAAATATAAGAATGATTGCACATTCATTCATCCAATTTCCAAATATATTCAAAGTGTATTCATTTGCTTATAGTATTTTAATCAAAACAGATAAAAATAAATAGTAATTTCAAAATGGGGTGTAACAGTCTTCTCTTTGTTCAAGAGATTCTAAGCTAAGATGATTGACATGTTTACTTTTAAGAACAACACTGCTTCCATTAGTAAGGAAGTAATACTTCAAAAAATAAAATTTAACCATTCAAGCACATAAGATCGTACATAAACTTGAGCATTTCCTTCTAAACATGGACGTAATAATAAAAAGAATAAAAACTCCATAACGTTTAACCTCTTTTATTTGATTTGACAAAACTGTGGGAGGTATTTTTGCATGCCAAGATGTAAGAGTGAATTAGAGAACCTTAAACTTGGTGTGTTTAATCTCTATTAGTGGTGAATGGATGTATTTATGGATTTCCTCTATGTAACTAACATATGTGGGCACTTTTGAGAATGCTCTCTCTAAGTTTGTTTCCGTGGCTTTATATGAGAATTTTGTATACTTAGGCTGGGGCTTCTTGGAGATATTGGCAAGGATAAAGTTGCCATTGTTATGTAATAATTAAGAGCATTTTCTATGATAAGTGCAAGGGCTTCATGATATGCATCTATAGCAACGTGGGAGAAGCAAAGTAGTCCAAGAGACAAGAGTATTCCTTTGTGAAGAATGTTTACTATATTTATAGATGCTAAGTTTAGGGAATTCATTAAGTGTTGTAGCCATTTTTTCATCTTGTGTTTATTTGCCTATTAATCTTTCCTACAAGTCTATTTTGGTAGGTGAGATCAGTGCATTATGATACAACTATAATATTAATACGAGTGTTTAATATAACAAGGTGTTAAATCATAAGTTTATCGTAAAATATTTTTCTGGTACTATATTTGATGTTGTTAGGGTTTAGATTAGGAACCAAGAAAATAAATCTTCAAATTTGGACCAAACTAATACTAGTAACCTTCTCAAGTAATCACTATTTTTTTATGAATTGAGATCTTTAATAACCTATTTTGGATTGTTCCCTCTTTTTGGTAACTAGATATTTGACCTTATGTGTCCTTAGTGTGTTTTCCTTACTTCCAAATCACCTAAGTACTAGAGTATTTTGGGAAGATTTAAGTTTTTTTCTCTCCTTTCTAAGGACATTGAAGTATTGGGTATGTTTTACTTGGTGTAGTGTTGTAAATTGTAACCCCTTACAATTTCACACTCCTTTTTGGGCCATTTATTTAGTGTGCCTCGTTCTAGGTCTTTTCGAGCTTATTTTTTACTTATCTCGTCCAAACTGTCATCATATGCTCATTAGGTGGCATGATCCAATGTCTTAGGCCTATGCACTCTACAACCACCTTTAGTTTTTCCTATTTTGGTTGGACTATGGTGCCTAGATCCATAGTACTAGTGGAGCAGGTTTCCTAGTGCCATAGTCCCTCCAAAGGGGCCCAAAATCAAACATGTCGGTGTGCATATTCCTACCATATGTGATCTGATCCTAATATTTCAATATGACCATTGGAAGTTGGCCTAAATATGAAAAATACCTTGACAACCCTATATAAAGGCATCGTCTCTAATTAATTCAATTATCTTTCATAATCCACAACTCCAATTCAAGTAGATAATTCCTTCATATGAGAGAAGATCTGAGTACAAGGAGTATCAAGCTACAACAAGTTATCTTCAAGTATGTTTTCATCATGGATTTTGTTATGATTTGTCGTGTTATTGCATCAACACTTCAAGGAATTATCCAAGGATCATTACATCACCATCATTATCATCTTCAAAAAAAGTCTTGTCAATTCAACATTTCACTTCATATTTAACCTCTGCCCTACTAGGGTAAGCTCTCTTCTCTAATCATTCATAGTTGTAGTGCATGTTAATTCCTACCAAGGTTTGATTTAGGAAAGCCCCTATACAACACAACATTTTCCCTCTTTTTTATGTGCGAGTTATAGATTCGATAATCGAAATTTGTGGATTTGTAGAGAGAAGATTGAGATGAACAAGTTTAGATTTTGAATAGGCGAAAATCCCTAGACTATGGCGCTTAACTCTGTAGTCCTTCTAGTTTGACATAAATTTTGGAGGGAAAGTAGTTTCAAGGCTTCTAATACTAGATATGAACATCTCATGTGATTCGAACACCTATTGGACTATGGCACCTAGCTCCTCTAACCAACATTTTCAAGATCAGATTTTAGTGATAGGTTCTTCTCTACACACTATTTCTAGATCTATAATTTTGTGTTAGCTTTTTATTATGTATCTTTCTGTTTATATTGATTATTGTCAATTTTGCATCATTTAACCTAGTTCTTGTATCTTCAATTCAATCATAGATAATCATATCCAATCAACATTCAAAAGGGAATAATCAATCACAATTCTTATCTCTCCTTTAGAACTAAAGTTGGGCTTAATTAGTTGTTCCCCAATGAAAGAGTTTGGAAATGGTTCCTATTTTGCATTCTTATGCTAGAACCCCATTTTCTACCATTTCACTAATATCTTCTTTTCTAGGTACCTTTCTCCTTATTGTTGTGAGTTGTAGAGGGTTATAAGGTTACATTTATGTATCATGAATGCCCTTTGAATCCCATACCCTTCTAGAGGTCATTTTTTGTTCTTCTTGCAACCATGTGTCTAGTACTTCATCACTATTTGTACTAGTATTGTCACTATCCAACTCAATTTCTTCTTCACTATTTGGATCTCCTTCTTATGTGGTAGGAAATTTGGAAATGGAGTAGAGCTACCTAGATTTGTCTTCTACCTCTTTGTCCTGAGCAATTTCTTGTACATAGGCTCTATCCTCGTCATCACCTAGTGGGATTTGTACAATCCTATTTTAATCTACAAATAAAATTTCTTCTTTCCTTGAGACTACAATAGCTTTTTCATTTACAAACCACTTTATCCCTAGCAATGCCTTGAATGTATTAAATGGTTCTTTCGTTTCTACTAATTCAAATTTTTCCATTTGTTTTAGACCTTCGTTGTTATTTTCCACATTTTTCCATGTTCCCAATGTCTGCATACCAGACCCATCTACTAGACTAATATTGATTTGGGTTTTTACCAATTTAGGTTCCTACTAACTCCCAAGTAGTTGCCAATATGATGTTTATATTTTCTACTTGATCTACCATGGAATGTTTGATCTCCTGATTGCTCAAGTTTGTAGTATTAAGAGTGTCTTATTCTTTGAATCCTAGTCTTGAGTTATAATATAAACCTACATTTGCTTGGAATTTTGCTTATTCCAATAATTGCCTAGTTGCTTCAATTTAAATAACGTCTTTTTGTTGTGTTAAGGAGGCTAATTTCTTCAACATGTGTACCTCATCTTCTTAAAAACAAGTCATCTACTCATTCTATTGTTGTATAATAGTCTGCTTAGCCCTCTCTACCACCTTATCATGTTGTTGTTTGGAAGGCTAGAAGTGTCATAATCCGAACTTGATTAGATATTTAATTAAATTATTAATATTTTGGATATGATGTTAGATAATTAGAATAGTAATTAACATGTTGATTGCTGACTTTATATTTATTCTGACATATTGATGTAAAATTGAGTTTTTTTAGTTGACGATAGGTGTGAAGATGAGAATATGGCCCAGGCAGGGGTTACCTAGCTTTCCAAAAGTGGATGATATTATGGAATGACACACACACACGTAATTTAATATGAATGCATTTTTTTTATTGAAATAGCTAACCAAATGATGACTTTGTTGTGAAAAATACTCATTGTTTGATAGTTAAAAATATTTGCTTCCCTTGTTGATTTGAAATAAAGAAATGATAAGGAAAATAATTTTTTAAAAAAAATAGGTATATAAGATTTAATTTAAATAAAAATAATTATTGATGAAATTACAACTTTTATAGTGCTTTTTATCCCATATAAACAATATTATATTTTCTTATTTAAACTTATTCTTTTTCAACCTTTTGAAGTATCCTCAAGGAAAATAATAATTAAAATTAAAAAAAAAAAAAAAAAAACTCCACGGGAGAGGGAGGGCAATGGAGAGTACAAAAGAGAATTAATGGTAGAGAAAACCCACACCAAATATAGGAGAAGAAAAAAATTAATGGTGATGATCACTAGGGGAAGAGCACCAATAGCCATCATACCTAACTTCACACACCCATAGATTCTAAACGATATGTCGAATTTTGAATTTTTTTTTTTGGTTGTCTTCGTATGCGACTTAACTGCTTAAAGCTATTGATCTAGCTTTTGGGTAGTAACGATGCACGTTGTGGAATCAGTTATGCACACAAAGGTGAAAAGTACACATTTCAAAGGGTCGCATGATACCTAACTAAAGATGTTCCAGTAGCCGTCCACTCAAAATCACTAGTACTTGTAGACAAATGTCCCAATAGTTTTGCACAAATGTTTCAATAGTGGTGCACAAATGGGCCAATTATGAACAAAAAATGATCGGCTATTGTTACAAAACAAATTTATTAATGGTGTTTTCACTATGACGGTTATTGGGAGGTCACTATGACAATAAGATGACGACTATTAGAACTATGACGGCTATTGGTACTCTTCCCCTAGAGAAAGGCCATACCTCATCATACCATGCAGTAATTGCCTACAAAAGCTAGATGTTGTGCATTTAACACCATACCATGCAATAATTTCTTGTAAAAGTTTGATTCTTTGCATTTAACCACCATTATAATCTCGGTGGAATTGGAAGTAATAAAGAGGGTTTCGTGGGAGTATGTTTATAGAAGAGATCTTTCCATCAAAACCAAACTTTGTAACAAAAAGTAACTTACTTCCTATACCCTCCCAAATATTTTCTATATGACTTCCTTATGTCCCCATGGCCCATGCAATAATTTCCTCTAAAAGTTTTATTCTTTACATTTAACCACCATTATGATCTCGGTGGGATTGGAAGTAATAAAGGGGGTTCCGTGGGAGTATGTTTATAGAAGAGATCTTTCCATCAAAACCAAACTTTGTAACAAAAAGTAACTGACTTCCTATACCCTCACAAATGTTTTCTATCTGACTTCCTTATGTCCCCATGGCCCAAAAAAATTGCTAGCAGATGACTGGTTTATCTTTACCTCTTTCTGCCTGTGTGCAGTCATCCACGTGACCAACAAAATGCCTATTGCAACGAATGATTCTGATTATATCCGACTGATTCCTCTGCACACTGCCAATTACAGCAGCCTCTGCTCACATAGCCCAATCTCAGCAACTGCAGATCAATGACCAGCACATATTAATTGGCTCCTCACAAGAGCGATTCAAACCCTCACGTTTCACTTCTAAACTCTGCATATTTATCCTTCCCTACTTCAATAGCATATTTCTCTTCCTCACATCCACACACAGGAACAAACAAGTGCAATGATTTTAGATGCACCCGCAGGACCTCCCTACAGCTTTGATATCAATTGAAATATAAAATACAGAAAATAATAATAATCTAAAGTTTTCCATTGTTTTTTAAAATAAAATGCTGTACATGTATAGACTTAGAAAATGTAACAGAATAGAAACCTAGTATCTACAACTACCAAAACTAAAACTATTTCCTTCACATCCTGTTCAACTGTAACATTTTTTGCCCAAATTAACTTGTCTTTCGTAAGAGAGCTAAGATCACTATGTCCAGGTCAATCATTACTCTCGCGTCTCATAATTTTTAGCAGATTTTTTTCTTTCACTATTTTCGATGTGTTCTCTAGTATAAGGCCTATATTTTCATCGAGAATTGAAAAGCTACTTTTTAAAACTTCAATTGTTAGGCTTCACTGGTCATCTTTCCAGAGACTTCTCCCTCTTCTCCTTTCAACTTTCCTTTCTCTTTCCCATTCCCCCTTTAATTTCGTCGATCCCTGAAATCATGTGATTCTATTATCTTGGGAGTCGAGCCTCGTTTCCTCATCTCATTATTAGTTTAAGATTATGTATATCGAGGTTTAGGTTTCAGCAGAGTTGTGTAGTCTACTTTCCTTGTGGGCTAACGGGAGCTGAAGAATGAAACTTTCATGTTTCAATAATTTGGAATGACGATTTCAAGTTTTGCATTCTAGTGCAGTAAGTGTTGTCACCGATTGAAGATTTGAAAGGTTTAAAGTTTACAGATTTCGGGCAATATGCACATTTGAGAGTTCGAAAATAATGCATGGCAATGGGCAAATTGCCTATATATAATTTTGCAATGCCACACATAGCAGTTTCAGATTCTGCAAAAATAGAAATTAAGGTTTACATATATTAAAAGCAGTTCAAATATGAATCAAAAATTCTTTGAACTTGGCCTAATATGTTAATTACGAGACTTATCAATCCTGAAACTATCATAATAAACTATCAACTAAAATATAACTCCGAATTATATTTGTTACAGAAATAAAAAATTCCAAACCTCGTGAATCCTATAATCCATAAAAGGCCATGTTACACCTAGGATAAATGTCAGTTAAGAGGTTTTTATTGCTTATGTTCGCATAATAACCAGTGTAATGGATACATTCCATTTGTTACGAGCAATATCCATTGCAGTAGTATATTGAATAGTCAAAACATCTTTGCATAAATGCATCAGTCCCATGTTGCAAATGACTTCTCAATTTTGGATATAGATAAGTTGCAGCACTTTCCTAATTATGCCCAATCTCAGAACATCTCGTTGCAGCACTCATCTAGTTTAGAGAAGTTACCCCTCTACATAGTGTATCTCATCCATACAATCCAAGTCCAATGCTATCCATATGTTTAATATGCTCAGAAAATTTATTAGTGACTTAAATACAAACATATTAATATTCTTAAGATACAACCCTAGATAAAATTGGCAATTCTAAGAGTATGTATTGATAGTGTAGGTATCAAGTGGGAACTTGCAATGTTTTCTACAGTATCCAAGTATCCAGATTCAACATAATCTACACTGTTTTTCCAGAAAGTAATTAATGATTCTATCCAAGTATCCAGGTTCAACATAATTTACACTGTTTTTCCATTAAGTAATGAAAGATTCTTTCTCCATAATACAATATGTAATTCCTTGAAGTTTAGGATAAGTTGGCAATGAGAATATTTAGCGGCTGCCCTTGGGTGCTAGGATTTATTTCCTAACCATTTCATAAAAGTTCTGCGCCGAAAAGAAATATAGCCATTTTGCATAGCCGATGCATGTTACCACTATAAATGATCGCAGGGGAAGTGGATTTTTCCTTCAAGCAATGAAAGATTCTTTCTCCAGAATACAATATGTAATTCCTTGATGTACGGGGTGACATTTCATGAGAATATTTAGCGGCTGCCATTACTTTTGTTTGGGTGCTAGAATTTACTTCCTAACCGTTCATAAAATTTCTGTGCCGAATACAAATATAGCCATATTGCATGGCTAATGCACATTACCATTATAGTTTATCATAGGAAAGCTGGATAATAGTAATGGGCACCTCATTCTGTAATTAGGCGGAATAGATGAAAAAAAGGTACAGCTGTATGTATTTGAATATGCTCGCTGGAAGACGAGTACCTCTCCTTTAACCATGCTAGAATTCATTCAAAACAAGTTATATATATGAGCTTTATCATCCTTGTCAATACCAGTGATCCGCACAAGATCGAGTCCATTTTCCCAGCTTCCAACTCAAATGATGGAAAATGATGGTACTAATTTTAGTTTTCCAACAGGGAGAACCAAGCATGTGGTGGCTACATGCCGTATTCATTGGTGCATAAATAGTCAATATTTATTTGCGGATTACAACAAATGTATGTACGTTATTTTGTACCTCAATCCAGCTGCAGCCCGGCTGCTTTTCCACACCCCTTTCCTTCATCATCTTCCTCACTTTTGATACATCACCCCACTTACCAGCTGCAGCATAAATATTTGACAGTAGGACATATGGTCCAGAATTGTGGGGTTCCAATTTAAATAAGGTGTGTGCTACCCTCTCGGCAATATCAGCATTCCCGTGAACTCTGCAAGCTGCGAGCAATGCTCCCCACACAACAGCATCTGCTTGAACTTCTGCAGGCATCCTGCCGATAAAATCCTCTGCCTCGTTGAGGAGACCAGATCGACCAAGAAGATCAACCATAGATGCGTAGTGCTCTACTCTTGGCGTGATCGAATAATCCCTGCTCATTGACACAAACAACTGCCAACCTTCCTCCACCAAACCTGCATGACTACAAGCACACAGGACACCTACAAAAGTGACATCATTTGGCTTGATGCCTATGCTCTCCAATTGCTTAAACAGTTGAAGGCCCTCCACGGCATGCCCATTCTGTGCGTTGCCTACAATGATTGCATTCCATGAAATAACATCACGCTCAGGCATTGTATTGAATACTAACCGAGAATCCTCCATGCTCCCACATTTAGCATACATAGTTATAAGGGAGTTTGCCAAAGGGATATCCACGAAAGTGCCTGTCTTCATTATATACTGATGGATCTGCTTACCCTCTCCCAGAGCTGCTAGGTTCGCACATGCACTTAATATGCTTGTAAAGCTAGAGCAATCTGGCTTAACTTTTGACTCTATCATTTGAGAGAAAAGACTATAGGCTTCTTCATAAAATCCATTCTGTTCATAACCTGCAATCAGTGCATTCCATGAAATCACATTTCGTTCTTGCATTTCGTCAAACAGTTGACGTGCATCCTCCAGTCTTCGGTTTTGAGCATATCCTGCTATCATTGCATTACATGACACAACATCTGACAGAGGCATTCTGTCAAACAAGTAACGTGCTTCATCTACCCTGCCAGTCTGACTATACCCTGTAATCACTGAATTCCATGAAACTACATCCTTTTGCGGCATTTCGTCAAACAATTTCCGAGCGTCATCAATTCTCCCAGCCTGAACGTACACCATAATCATGGAGTTCCATGAAACCACATTCCTTTCAGGCATCCTGTCAAACAGATTGCGTGCAACCTCTAATCTCCCATTTTGGGCATAGCCAGAAATCATCAGAGTCCACGAGGTAATATTTTTCATTGCTTCAGGCATTTGCTCGAACAATCTGCATGCATCATCTACTCTACCATTCTGCACATATCCTGTTATCATAGCATTCCAAGAAATCTCATTTCGTCCGGGAATTGTATCAAACAGACTGCGGGCATCATCGACTCTCCTACATTGAGCATAACCCGTGATCATTGTATTCCATGATACAGTGTCTCGTTTAGGCATTTTGTCAAACAGTTCCCTTGCCGTGTCAATCCTCCCATTTCGAGCATACCCAGATATCATCAAGTTCCAAGTATATATATCTGGTTGAGGTATTTGATCGAAAAGCTCACGTGCATCTTCGATTCTATCACTCTGGGTATATCCCCTAATGACTGTGTTCCAGGAGACATTGTCTCTTTTGGGCATTCTGTCAAATAGGCAACAGGCTTCATCCAATCTTCCATTGTGCATATAGGCTGCAATCATTGAATTCCAGGAAACTACATCTCGTTGAGGCATTATATCAAACATTTGTCGCGCATCTTCCAATAATCCATTCCGAGCATATCCTGTGATGACAGAGTTCCAAGTTACTAGATCTGGTTCAGGCATTTTGTCAAACATTAAGCGCGCATCTGACACTCGCCCACTCCGAAAAAGACTTACAAGTTTGTTATTCCATGAACGCCGATCCACGCTCAGCTTTCTCTTCTTCAAATTACAACTACTCGGATTACAGGTGTGAAAAGGTTGCTTATGATCAAAACTCCACAAACATGGAGTTGGATGACGTTTGAGCATTACAAGTGCTTCACTACAGGCAGAGCAAAGTCTACTCTCCAGTACCTTCATCCACTTCACCCAACTACTAAAACCCTACATTAAAATTATTCTGGTTGAATTTCCCTAACAGTTTGTAAATGATATAAATGGGTTAAATTCGAAGTTCAAGATATTTAGACTCGTTATAAGTGAAGAGCTTCCCTCTTCTGTTTGCTGTGATCAGTGCGCAAGGCATGTTATATTTTGAAAAATTTATGTAGAAGAGGTATTATATTATTATTATGTAATTAAAAATATTATATGACTAGTATTTATATAAAAGAAGGTGTAATAGTTATGTCAATAGTAAAATATATTATAGGATAGAGATTCGGAATTGTAGAATGTGTCTTAATTAGTGATAACTATTTATAATATAAGCGAAATGATAAGATTGAATGTAAATTAATTTGAAACTTTAAGTTGTACAAAATGTTGTTACAATATTAAATGTGTTTATAGTCTATGAAAATTATTATATTAAGAAATTGATTAAATTGAATACATTTGTTGTTGATTGTTGATATATCTTCTAATATTACATAAACATTCATGAAAATGATATTGCTATTATTAAAATACTTACAAAAATAAAATTACTAAAAAATTAAAGCAAAAAACTTTCAATTGGTTTTCTAAATTTACAAACTTTAAGCTTATTTATAATTTTGTTAATTATTAATTAATTTTAAAATCTATCAAAACAATTGCATGACTAAAAGAACTTTAAAATGTTGTTTTTTAATAGTTGTTCTTTATTATTTCTCAATATATTTTCTTTATTTTCTTTTTTTTTAACTTTCCCTTTCATCTTCCTTTAAGTTTCTTTCATATTTTAATTTAATAGTGGGTTAGTGTTTACTATTTTTGAATATTTTCTCTATCATTTGTTTTCAACTTTCCTTTTTATTTTATTTTAAGTTTCTTTTAACAACATGAATTTGAAGAAAAGTCTTGTAGAGTTGTAGAATAGGGGTGACTCAAAATTGTAAACAACACTAACTATAGTCACATAAATCTATCCATTTAATTAAATGAATATTTACTATTTATTTGATTAATAAACCCACTAGCCAGTCGTTTTGTAAGCGGTTTATATGCTTTGGACTTTTTTATGTCTTACCTTAATTTCCTATGTTAAAGGTTTCGGGTCCTGAAAACTTGTTTTTCTTAATTAATCAAAACAACATGAATTTGAAAAAAAGTCTTGTAGAGTTGTAGAATAGGGGTGACTCAAAATTGTAAACAACACTAATTGTAGTCACATAAATCAGTCCATTTAATTAAATGAATATTTACTATTTATTTGATTAATAAACCCACTAGCCAACAGTTAATTAAATTAACATTTAATTATTCCTCCTCAACCATTCTCCTATTAATTAAATAAACTATTCAATTTATTTTAATTAATTCATTACACCAAATTCACAATCAATTAAATGAATAAATCCTATTTATTTAATTTAATCCCCTTTCCTCTTTTAAATAAATAATTAAAACATTTATTTAAAATCATTAAACCCCCCTTCCCCTCCCACCCACTTGCATTCTCCTACAAATGCAAGTTGCAACCACAAGTTGAAACAAATTAATTTTATTTTAATTTAAATCATATTTTCTCCCACCCACCAAACCCACTTGCAATCCTAAATCCCCTTCTAGCCACTTTCTAATCATTCCTAATCAGCCTAATCCATCCCCTAAATATTGTCACATTCCTAAGCAACTTGAAGTCACTTTTCAAAGACTCCAAAGTCTTTGAAAAACATTTAATTCTTTATGTGTTCAACAAGCTAACCTCTAAAGTCTTCCAAACCACTAATGGCTCTTACATGACCATTAATGACTCTTACATAACCATTTATGGTTAAATCCACTTGCCCCCATGGTTAGAGACTTCAGCTCTAACTCAACCCTCATTTAACCCATGGGTCTCTTCAAGCATTTATTGTTTTGACCATGGTTATCCTCACTAACTCTTGCACAAGAGTTTATCCATTGGATAAAGGCATTATTTATTGGATAAAGGCTTTATTCATTCAACTCAACATTAACCTTACCTCCCAAGTTAACCCTCAAGCCATGTCAAGCATTTAATGTGTATTCCCTCTCCTCTCAACCCATCTCTTTTTGACATTTGTCATCTTGGAATTGGGTTGAAAGCTATTACATGGATCATAAAACCATCAATCATAGCCCTTATTGAGATTACTCAATCTCAACCATCCATTGCTCCATTTTACCTATAAATAGAGCTCACATTCCTCATTTTCAAATCCTCAACCGTCAAGCTCATCTTAAGCACATCTATAATCCTAAAAACTTGTATGCATCTAACTTATAGTGAATTTTAGAAAGCATTTAGCATAATCATTTCACATTGTCATTTTGGGCTAAAATTAATCTTAGTTAATTACATAATATAATTTTTAGTTAATTACATAATATCTCATATTTAGTTTGTTTTACACTTGCATTTGCATAGTTTAAAGCATTTACAATCTTGAACCTCCATAAGACATCCAGAATAGTGCAAAAAGCTCCTGAGACCTACACTCATTTGGGAATTTGGAGAGAAGAGGAACAAGGGAGGAGAAGCTACAAGCATGGTGGAAGGCATTTGGAGATGCCTTGTTGCATTTATTTTCATTGTTAAATGTTCTATTTTGCTTTTAGTGTCTCTCTTGATATGCTTGCTTAGGATAGTGTTTGATTTATGATTTTCTAACACTAACAATTGGTTTCTTGCTTGTTTGTGTGTGTTTGTCATCCTAACCATCCTTTTTGCAAAGCATCATTTGGTGAACCCGATGTGAATCGAAGACGCAACCTCCCGATATCTTTTTTTTTTGAAAACTACTAACTTTTGCATGTTTTAATTGACACACAGGTCGCACTTTAGCGCCTTTGAAAGTGGGTACTTTAGCGCTATTGTTCCTAATAACAGTGCTATTGTCTCTCAACTAGCGCTATTGTCCTTCTTTTAGCGCTATTGACCATTAAATAGTGCTACCGTATCTATTTTTAGCGCTTTCAGCTCGTTGTTTGACAAAATTAATTCTATCTGACAGAGTTCTTTTAGCGCTTTTGTTTCTTTTTTTAGCACATTTGCACTTATTTTAGAGTTTTCATTTGTTATTTAGCACTTTCATGTTAAATAGCACTTTTGTTTTCACACAGTAGCACTATTGTAACAAAGAGTTGTAAAAAAGGCTTTTTGTAACCGAAAAATCAGAATTTAGGCTTCTAGAAGCCCACGATAATCATTTTTGGCTAATTGTTTATCTCTTTGTGCAGGTTTTTAAATTAGATTAGGAAGTAAATTTACTTTTTTTACTAACTTTTTCAAAGTTGGCTTAAAAATGAATTCACTTTTTATTTTAGTTTAAATAAACTTCACATTTCTTTTTGGGTATAAAATGAATCACACATTTTGTTTGGGCTCATAAAAAGAATCTTATTTGTCAAAGGTAAAAAAAACCACAATTTCAAAACCCAACAAAATTTCTTCTTTGCAAGATAGGAGCAAAATCTTTATTTTGGTGCTTAAAATCAACAACACAAATTTCATTTCTTGCATCAAACTTAAAAGAAATCACAATCCACACTTCGTTTTGGGAAAAATTTAAAAAGAACAAACCATTTTTCCTTCAAGTTCAAAGCAATTTTTACTTCAAGCAAACACGTGTTCTCAATTCAGTTGACCGGGATTTCAAATTCTTAGACTACAAAACATTTTGCCTTTGAAGTTAAAAAGAACACCATGATTGTTGGAGCAACATCTCCAAATAGCTAGATCACATTGCAATGAAAATCAGTTAAAAAGAACAAGTATTTTCAGTGATTGGCACACTTGTGCAAAGTTTGTCGAGTGGTCCTACTTCTAACACACACTATCCTCTCCCTTAGCTTTCGTGGTCCTAGGTGCAAGAGAAAAGTGTTGGTAACACTCAAAATTTTATCTTTTTAAGAGAGGCCTGCCAAGAGACACATCACTCTTGGGAACGACCTCGTTGTTGGCATTTTGATGATGTTTTGATTGGCATTGATGGACACACACTTTCTTGATGTATGAGTTATGACTCAACCGGTAATTGTTCCAACCAGTATTGTGTATTATTGAATGTATAGTCTTTAGAATCAGTATTTTGCAGAAGATGTTTACTGGTCACAGATTGACTGAAGAACTCAAGTGGTATGGAGACCCCAAGCGGTTCGAGGATCACAAGCGGTTTGAGGATCCCGAGCAGTACGAAGGACCCAAGCAGTAGTTAACTTTTGATCGGAACACTTTGATCTACCAATCTTCATTTTTTGTCAACCGATAATCAGTATATTGTGTTAACATGTATTACTCTGTGATGAGTTACCAACTAGTATTTCTATAATGTGTGATGAGTTATCATCCACCAACACTTTGGTGGTGATTTTGTGTCATGTTACCAAATGTGTCTAGATGCATTGAACTTAGGAACTTGTAATCTAATCCTATTAGACCGACATGAAATCAGATTCCTTTATAAGGACATCATGTCTAGGGTTTGCATGTATGAGATAGAGTATGAGAGATGTGTGATAGAAAAGGTTATGTGTGATCATTGTAGAGAAGATGAAGTCTGTGTGAAGAGTTAGAGTGTGGAGATATTAAAGACTGAAGTAATGCTGAAATGCATTAACAATGAGCTATCAAGGATCTAACCAAGCATACTGTGCTAGTATCTAGATCACTCACTTGTTGATTATTAATATCTTTGACAAGTCTGAAACCCTTAACTGAGTAGGCCCAACAAAGCCTTTGTAAATCCTCTAACAAGGTGGTTCACAACTGTGGATTTAAAATCGTTTAACAAGGTAGTCTTTAACAAGACTTATCTCCTTTAACAGAGATTTAGATTCCTAACAGGATCTGTTTGGGTGACGAACATTGTATGACCTTAACCGGTCTGGTTTCTATTTTGCAGATAGTTACTCATAAGTTTTTGCTCACCGTGGTTTTTCCCATTTGGGTTTCCACATCAAATATCTTGTGTTATGGTGATTGTGTTTTTGTGGGTGAATTCTTTATTTGCTATTTGGTTTGCATTTATCTTAACCGGTTTATTAGTGAATCTGTTGCACCGGTTATTTGCTAAACTGTTTAAGACTTTGAGTACAGTATTTTTTTGTATACTAATTCACCCCCCCTCCCCCTCTTAGTATCAATTGGTATCAGAGCCAACTTTTCTATAAGTCTAACCACTTGGAAGGAGATATGGGGGAATACATTGTGAGGGAACTTACTCATCGTCTCACTCAGACTGAGAGAGCCTATGATGAACTCAAAGTCAAGTAAAAAGCCTCTTTGGCCAAAAGAAGAGAGCATGCTGAGAAACTGATGGAACTTACTAAAAATAGTTCTTCTGATGAAGCAGATATGGATGCCCTAGTTAAAGAAGTTGAAAAAATGAATGAATCTAAAGCCAACCTGAGAAAGGAGTTGGAAGGACTGCCTATCAGAATGTGTCAGGAGCTTGAGAACAGAACGAAAGTTGAAGATCTGGTAAAAGACAAAGATCATGAGATCTCCAAGCTAAAGCAAGAAATCAGTAGCCTTACCGCTCATATCCAAGAGAGTAAAGTGGAAAAAGAAGAAATGCAAGGTGAACTAAACATGGCTATTTCTGAGAATGCGACCTTGATGGAATTCAATGCTGCTATCTCCAAGGAACTTACTGAGCCAAAGGAGATACTTGCCAAATTCAATAAGAGTACTGTTAAGCTAGAACAAAAGCTGGAATTGACAAAACCGGTAAAGAATACCACTGGACTTGGTTTCTCTAGGTATGAGGAAGGTGAGACCTCTGGAACAAAAGTTGAAGTATCAAAGAAGCAACCAACATCCAAGGATAAAGGTAAGCAAAAATTTAAACTTGTTTTCTTTAATTGTCTCAAAGAAGGACATACTGCTAATGTGTGTAGAAGCAAGGCCTACAACAATTTTCCTTATTTTCTAAACAATAAGCCTAGATCCAATAGATTCAATGGAAACTATTATGCATGCAACAAGTTTGGGCATAGAGAATTTGAATGCAGGTTTGTTTTGCACAACACTAGGAAACATCCTCCAAGGACTCAAGGAGTTATCCCAGAACCTTCTGTGAACTGGAATCCCAACCGGTACAATACCTATGACCATTAGTCAGGTGGTTATCAAGCGGCATTTGGTTGGAGAGCAACTTGTTTGATCTATCGTGGTAGCGGTCACACTGCTGTAACATGCAGAAGAAATAATGGAAGTATGAATAATGGACCATGGAGAACCCCTGGAATGGTATGCTATCATTGCAACAAATCGGGACACACTGCCAGAACTTGCAAACTAAGAAAGAACCTAACGGATGATATACCAATCACTCTAGAAGGGAAGATTGATGTTGAAACCGTTCAAGCGGGAATGAATAAAACTTGGAAAAAGAAACCTGAAGAAGTGTCACAGGATGAACCGATTTCTGCACCTAGTGTGGAAGTCTCTGAACCGACAAACTGAGCTTCAGAAAATCTTAGGGGGAACATATTGGTGAAATGTTTTGAACTCCCAGTTTATATCGATAAAGACCTTAACCGGTATATGTTACCTGTCAATCGACACAAGACTGGAAGCAGTAAAAGGCAAAATTAGGGTTTGTGCCCTAACGGTCATGCATTTATTATGGTAGGTGAAAAGTTTGTTTAAAAGGATTTTGATCATCATTTTCACTTTTTTTTTTCGAGCGAAGAATTTTCAAGAGCAAAGTGACAAAGAGCGATTCGTCTAGAAATTCAAAGTGAATTCAAAAATCTTGCAAAGGAATCCAGAGATCATTTTCAATCTATCAAGTGAAGAACACTAAGTGGCAATTTAGCAACCGAAGTGGTGTATTGTGAGTGACATTGGCAAACCCTAAATTTCAAATTGTGAAGGTATTTCTCAAATTTCTCTCTTATCATGGCTTCTGCATCGCACTCTAGTTCTAGTGCACCTGTAGATTCAGCTGAATTTATTCAAAGGAAAATGAAATACAATGCCCTATCCCAAATACCCGTCAGAGTAATTATTGAGGAAGATATTTCAGGGTATATTGACTATAAATTGAAAGACCTAGGATCCCTAGTGAATCATTCCCAGCTAGGCCTATTCTGTGGGGATGATAAGAAGATCAAACTAGAGTACAGTGTTCTTGAGAAGATGAAATTGCATAATGCGGTATATTTTCTGGAAGAATTCACAGAAGATCATATCCGCAACATCCTCAGCAGAGTACATGGTGATAAGATGTACCTCGAGCACATGCATGACACCACACCAAAGGCAATTCATGTCATCATCGGTTTCTGCAATATTGGAGAGGTATCAACACTAAGGAAGGTCACCAAGGCTGAAATGACTAAGCTCACCGGTTCTCTGAGCGACCAACGGGCGATGACTGTCATAACCATGAAAGATGATTTGGTAAAGTATGCTTGCATGGTGATTGGTTACCGGATATTCTATGCTAGCAGAATGAATTTTGTCCCCACTGCTGCGGTGAATGCCGCTTACAGAATGATTAAGGAAGATACTACATTTGATCTATGTACCTGTCTATAGAAGCAATTGCTATTGAACCTGAAGTCCATCAAACAAGACAATGCTCTAAGGTTCAGGTTTGGACAACTTTTGGTTGGTTTATTCTTCTACTTTTAAGGTTATTTCCCTGGAGTAGGTGATGTGCAATGGTCTACTAACCTACCGGTCTTTAGACAAATCAAGGAAAGTCTACAAATAGTGGGAACTAGATATCCTGAGGTTCTTAACAAGTATTTTGATGAACTAAAGCGGAAAATGAGCCAGAGAATGTGGATATCAGATGATATTGTGAAGAAGTATAAAGATGACATCTGCTTCACAATAAAGGTAGATGAATGCATAATGGAAGTGGTGGAACTGAGAAAGGAAGTTGTTGAACCTATGGGTTATGAAGTGGTGAATGACATGTTGATCGGGTATGCCTCTACCCTACTTGCCTCACCACTGGATGCTAAGAAAAAGAGAACTGATACCTGCATGGAGAGGGTCACACTAGTTGAAGAACCAAAAGGATAAAGCAGTGCCATTGGTATCTGCACCGGTTACCTCTGCCAGCCCAAAAGTGACCAAGCGGTCACCTGCTAAGAAGAAACCTGAGGTTATTCATGCTAAAGTCTTTGAGAGGAAGCAGAAAACCAAAACCAGCTCACCGGAGTCAGAGGACACTGAACCGGAAATTCAACCAAAGAAGACAAGGCAATCAAGCAAGAAAATGAAATCTACCAATAATGTTCCTACAACTTCAACACCAGTGAATATAGATATTTCCTCTTATAAGCCAATGGCACATTGTCAAAGGACTATTAAGAATATTAAGAGGAAAGTGCTTGATGATTTAAAGGAGTATTTTGATGATTTTACTGATAATGAGAAAGAAGAAGTAGAATAGGAAATCATTAAATATTTATGTGTTAATGATTGGTCAACATCTGAGATTAGATCGGTTACAACAAATTCTTTATATAATTCTTTAGCTAATAAATGGTGCATTGCCATTGAGAAAGAAAACGAGATTGGGGAGAAAATTTTTGCACAATACTTTCCTGATGCTTCTAATTCAAAATTATTTGAGATAATGGCTAAGAACAAAGGTCTCTTCTTCATGAGAAGGAGAAGACTCAGACTGCTAGAAGGCAGAGCTTCTGAAGTGGAGAAGGACACACATTTACATGCTAAAGTTGTTGTTAGGTTACACCAAGTGTCTGAGGCCAATATGAAGGCTAAACAAGAACCTGGCCTATCATCAGGTAAACCATATGAAGTATTTAACAATGAAGGTGAAAGAGAGACAGAGCAAATGGATCCTATTGATGTGGATGCATTAGATGTTGAGGATGTCACTCCTAACAAAGAACATGCAGAGAAAGAAAAACAGGACAAAGAAAAAGCAGAGAGAGAGAAACGAGACAAGGAAAAGGCTGATAAAGAGAAAGAGAAGAAAGAGCAAGCGGAAAAAGCAAGGCAAGAAGAAATCAAGAGAAAAGAGGAAGAGAAAAAGAAAGAGGAAAAGAAAAGGAAAGAAGAAGAGAAGAGGAAAGAAGAGGAGAAGAGAAAAGAAGAGGAGAAGAGGAAAGAAGAGGAGAAGAATAAAGAAGAAGACAAGAGGAAAGAAGAAGAGAAGAAGAAGGAGGACGAGAAGAAAAAGCAGGAAGAGGAGAAGAAGAAGGAAGAACTGAAGAAGAAACAAGAAGAGGAGCAAACGAAGAAAGAAGAGGATAAGAAAAGAGCAGAAAAGGAGAAGGAAGCAGAGAAAAACAAACAAGCGGAGACTCCTAGGCAACTAGTGGGCAAGCCAAACAGGTTGACACCACCAGTCTTATTGACCTTCAATCTGCAGATGAGTCTGAGCTGCTTCATAGCATAAAACTTGCACAGGAGAGACTGGAAGCATTGTGGAGGAAAAAGGAACAAGATGTCATTCAAACTGTGATTGACACCCTTACCAGTCTGATTCCTAGTACTAACCTCCCCAGTACCAATTCCTCTCTGTCCAAGCTCAAAATTCTTTGTACCATAGTGGAGGATCAGGTACAATGCTTAGAAGATGATGTTGAAGCCACTGCAAAGAAGAACCATGAAAAGGCACTCAATGCTACCTTAGTCAAGAAAATGAATGAGTTGTGGTCACAACTTTTGAAACAACAGAAGGATATTAGTGTTGCTATGGATGAGGGAAAATTACTATTGAGTAAAATCTGCCAACCCCATCTATTTTGTGATGATGTGCTTAAACAAAAAGATAAAGTCTAATTGGAGTTACAGGCATATATAAGCAACTTCAAGATGCCATATGATTCATTCACTACATATGGGAAAACAATTCATTAGTATCAGCTTTAGACTGCCAGAATGGAATCAGAAATCTACAACCGGACCAGAGATTTGCAGGAGCTTCAACTGGTCGTATTGCCAAGACTGCAGATTCTTCAGAAATGTTTTCTCAATCTGGAAGCCATCACGATAACTCAAGAAATGAGTACCATTGATGCAATGGAAGAACTGGTATTCCAGATGTAGACTGAAAGTGAGATTTCTACCTCATTACTTGAGTCATGGACATTGGCCATGAAAACTTTTATGCAGGACTTTAAATCTGTTTTTGATAAGTTTCATTCCTTATTGTCATGAACATTTACTATTTTTATATATAAGGAAAACAAGGGTTATTCTGCATTACTTTGTCATTATTGGCAAAGGGGGAGTAGTATACAGTAAAATTTTGGTGAATGTTACCATTTCATGTACTTTCATGTTACCACTTTGGGGGAGTAGTGTATATTGTAATTTTTGCAAAAAGGGATAGTGTATATGCTTAGGGGGAGTAATTTTGATTATCGCATTTTTTGTTGTAAAAACACTTAGATGTCAAAATTTTCCTAAGTGTTGCCATCAATGCCAAAGGGGGAGATTTTTGGCATTTTGATGATGTTTTGATTGTCATTGATGGACACAGTCTTTCCTGATGATGGACACACACTTTCTTGATATATGAGTTATGACTCAACCGGTAATTGTTCCAACTGATATTGTGTATTATTGAATGTATAGTCTTTAGACTATCGATATTTTGCAGAAGATGTTTACCGGTCATAGATTGACTGAAGAACTCAAGCGGTATGGAGACCCCAAGCGGTTCAAGGATCACAAGCGGTTTGAGGATCCCAAGCGATACAAAGGACCCAAGCGATAGTTAACTTTTGATCGGAACACTTTGATCTACCAGTCTTCATTTTTGTCAACCGATAATCGGTATATTGTGTTAACTGGTATTACTTTGTGATGAGTTCCCAACCGGTATTTCTATAATGTGTGATGAGTTATCATCCACCGACACTTTGGCAGTGATTTTGTGTCATGTTACCAAATGTGTCTAGATGCACTGAACCTAGGAACTTGTAATCTAATCCTACTGGACTGACATGAAATAGGATTCCTTTGTAAGGACATCATGTGTAGGGTTTGCATGTATAAGACCACGTATGAGAGATGCGTGATGGAAGAGGTTATGTGCGATCATTGTAGAGAAGACTAAGTCTGTGTGAAGAGTTAGAGTGTGGAGATATTGAAGACTGAAGTAATGCCGAAATGCATTAACAATGAGCTATCAAGGATCTAACCAAGCATACTGTGCTAGTATCTAGATCATTCACTTGTTGATTACTAATATCTTTGACAATTCTAAAACCCTTAACCAGGTAGGCCTAGCAAAGCCTTTGTAAATCCTCTAACAAGGTGGTTCACAATTGTGGATCTAAAATCCTTTAACAAGGTAGTCTTTAACAAGACTTATCTCCTAACAGAGATTTAGATTCCTAACAGGATCTATTCTAGTGAAGAACATTATATGACCTTAACCAGTCTGGTTTCTATTCTGTGGATAGTTACTCGTGAGTTTCTGCTCACCATGGTTTTTCCCATTTGGGTTTCCACATCAAATATCTTGTGTTATGGTGATTGTGCTTTTGTGGGTGAATGCTTTATTTTCTATTTGGTTTGCATTTATCTTAACCAGTTTATTAGTGAATATGTTGCACCAGTTATCTGCTAAACTGTTTAAGACTTTGAGTACAATATTTTTTGGTATACTAATTCACCCCCCCCTCTTAGTTTTCATCACTCGCGCGGTAAATCCTTCGAGCCGTATAGAAATCAGGTGTGAACAAAAGTTATAGCCTTAGGTATAGTTGTTCCTACAGTGTAACTTGTCAAAAGGACATATGGGCCCCACCACAAGTTACAAGGCTCTTAAGTGGGTCACTGCAGAATGAACTTATGTCCAAAAACATCAAAAATTACTTAACACCTTTTTATATAGAAACCCACCCATTCTATTGATTGCGAATATTTGTGATAAATTCAGTGCAAAAGCATAGATGGTTTTTCTGCCAAGATACTCACCATACATATTTCCTTGAGTAGAAACAAGGCTTTTTGAAAGGCTACTTGTATCTTGATAAAAGTGGTGACTCCCCCATCATAGGGATCATCTATCTATTATGCTCGTGCAAGACTTAGTCTATCACATCCTTACCTGCTATGGCGGGATTCATAAGGTATGTAGTACCAAAGTTGAAGAAATATCAAGATGTGGGCTGAAATTATTGCAACTGGCCATTTGACCTTAGGGATAAAATGTGTTTGAAGTGTCTTCGTTTTGTGTCAGACCAGTGATAAATTGAGCTGACTTCTGGCTTTTGGAAAAACATACACAAAAACATTTGAAAAGGGGTCAAAATGTTCAAAGATTGGGTTGATTTAGACCCACAGTTATTTGTGCCTTTTGAGGCAACATTATTGTGTTTTTGTGCTTGCTCTATTTTCTTGTCAAATAAAATCAAAACCAATTCAAAAACAAGTATTCATCCAGCACCAATTTGTCAAAAACCAAGTATTTGGCAAAAATCAAAACAAAGTGCAAACAAGATATCAAATTATATGACCATCCTTCACATTTTGAGAAGGAAGAATCTTCATCAACATATCAATTTGAAGAAAAGACCATTAAGCTCAAAGGCTTTCATCAAAAGAAGGAGATTTTTCTATCTCAATAGATAAATTTTTGTCTCACATAGAGCCTTCTCACATCACATGCGTCTATATCTTCAAGGAAAACCCAACGAGTTTGATCAAGGGTCTTTAAACTGCAAAGCTTTTACTCAATATAGAGCTTTAATTTATCATAAAAACAAGGGAGGCAAAATCAATCCCGCCTTCTTTCCAAACATCTGCATTACATATAACATAGCTCGGGAAGAACCACCAACCCCTGAGAGAGAAGAGGAAGAATTTGTCCCATTTGTAACACAAAGTTTTTATTGAAGTTCCCATCCATTCTCACATTCATACATCATCAATCCATTCCAACTCTCGAAACATAAAAAGGTCTTGTCCTAAGTTCTTTTTAGATATTGCTTGAATCAAAATAACACATCACTTTTTAGAGTGTCTCTACATCTAGGATAAAATTTATCCTAAGAGGCATTTCTATGCAGTTTAAAACTAGTCTATGAGTGCATCCTCTCATTACTAGGTAGCTTGGTTTGTAACACATCTCAGACCTTGCTATACCTTATCATATCAAACATTGTTAACAAACACAACAAGCGATTCATCAAAGGACTTCGGTAACATCAAACCTTTAGTGTTAGAGATCCATATGCTAAACACTTCACCAAACATTTATCTCTCATTCCATCACCAACTCATAATCATTTTCACCAAACTTCAACAACAACTTTCAAACAAAATGGCTCAAACCAGATCAAGGACTAGACAACTAGAACTCAAAGAAGAAGAGGAGGAAAATCTCAATGAATTCCAAGAAGCCTTTGGAGGAAACACAAATGATGAAAATCCTAATACTCCCACTCCTGAAGCAATAGAAAGGGCACAACACAATCCCCTCTTCAATTGACTTTTCGATGAAATCCTCAAAAACGACGCTGATGCTCACTTTTTGAGACTTGCTCAAGAGGGAGCCAAACTACCCTCTGATTTTGATACTGCACAATTACAGCAAGCATCGGAACACCATAGTCATAATAAGGGTGGAAGAGGTTGAGATAACTTCAGATATGACCTTAATCAAGGAAATCCCCCACCTCCTCCTCCTCCTAATGACATTGACATGTTGAGGCAACAAGTCAAGAATCTAGCCCAAAAACTCTAGAATGGTGTGAAAACTACCCAGTTTTCACTTAATGATATTTGTCCCTATCCCTTTGATAGGAATCTACATATGCCACCTTTACCATGAGCATTTGAAACACCTAAGTTCGAAAAGTATCGGGGAAAAGGAGACCCTCGAGATCATGTCAGGGAATTTCACTCAGCTTGCCTAGAAGTGGCATATGAAGACACATATCTAATGCACCTCTTTCCTCAGAGTTTGGGGGGAACAACCACACAATGGTTTTCTCAACTAACAGGCAACATTAGGACATTCGAATAACTGGTCCAAAAGTTCATTGTACATTATTCACACAACATAGAACGCGATTTCACCATGGCAGATCTATGTAACACCAAGCAAAAACCAGGGGAACTATTTTCAGCTTTCTTGCAATGGTGGAGACAACTATCTAGTAGGCGTTCTCTTCATCAACCTAAACGAGAGTTAGTGGAAATATTTATTTCCAACTTGAACGAAGAAATGGAATTCCACCTAGACATGAAAGGCATAGAATCCTTTGCTGACATGATCACCCAAGGGTTAAAATGTGAATGGGCCCTCATTAAAAAGGGGCTTATCAAGATATACAATGAACCAAAAGATGGCCCTCACCCATGCTTTAACAGTGATAAACCCAACTTCTGGAATAAAAACAAAAACATCGTCAATGACAAAGTTGTAGATGCAAGGACTATAATGAGTGCACAACCTGTGGTTCGATTTGCGGGGCAAAATCCCCTTCCTAAGAACAACATGGTTGCTCCTCCGCAAAATCAAGGACGCAATGCACCGCAAGAGGAACTGAGACAATGACATCAAAATTATAAACCAAAACGTACATACACTCCCTTAGGGGAACCTATTGAAACAGTGTTACGTCAATTGGTCTCTTCAAATCTGGTGACCTTACCAAAGATATCTAATTACGAACCTCAGGTCAAACCTCCATGGTGGAGAGATAGCGAACATTATGAATTCCATCAAGGGAAAGGGCATAAAACAAGTAACTGTCATAGACTGAAAGATCTTATTGACCGAAGAGAGATTGAAATTGAAGGACACGACCCAAAAACCTCAAATAATGATCATCTCATGTTTAAGAATCCGCTTCCATCACACGATCAAAGGGGTCCTTCCACTTCAGGATGAAACACAGATACCAATGATTATACATGAGCCGCCTATAATTACAATGTGAATCACCTATATGATGCCAATGAACAAATTACAACCATCACCATCAAAGATCCAAGCCCTACCTGCAATGTTGTTACGCGTCGTAGCAAGATCACCATTAAAGCAACTCCACAAGGCACAACCTCCATCCCAAAGTAGTATAACATTGTGGAACAATTAGATAAGACACCCGCACTTATATCCATCTTAGAGATTTTGCGCCTATCCCCGTCTCATAAAACAATCTTGGATCAATCTCTCCAAGAAGCGTCAGTCCCTGCCAATCTAAATACAAATCAATTTCAAGCTATGGTTGGTAATATGAGGTCATCACCATGTCTCACTTTCTCTGAAAGTGACAATACATCCTTCCAACAACCTCATAACGCCTCACTCCATATTGAAGGATTTATCAACCAACACAAGATCAAGCGAGTCTTGATCGACAATGGAGCAGGCCTAAATATATGTGCATTACAATTGGTCACAGCATTGGGATATGCAGTTTAATCAGTGGATCCCCGCAAAAAGATAACCATAAAAGCCTATGATGATGCAGAGCATTCTTCAAAAGGAGTAGTTGTGTTACCAATCCGAGTAGGCCTAGTGGTGAAGCACATCATATGTCAAGTTTTGGACCTTTCTTTGTCGTATAATTTGTTGTTAGGAATACCTTGGATACAAGCCGTTCCATCCACCTATCACCAGTGTATCAAGTTTCCTCATAACGGTGTAGAAATTACAACCCTTGGTGATGCAAATCTGTTTGCATATTGTAACAATATCAACCATTAGCCAGAGATTACCATTCCCAACAACATAGAAGCTACCCCATCCACATCATATGTTACTCCAACCTCTCTTTCCAATTCAAACACCACTATACCAAAGAAAGAGAAGCTAAAAATGAAAATGGCAGAGGAAGGTCTTGGGGAGTATAATCTAAGCCAACTCTTTTGTGTTGGGCAACTACCCACTTCCCCTAGAACTCATGGTAAGCCTCAAAGGTTACTTCAAACACCACTGGTCAAGCCAACATGCACTTTGGCACCTTTTATCCTTGGAAAGAGTCAGGAAGAGGAGACCAGAGATGAGGACTTAGCAGAATGGATCTATAAAGACCCTATCACCACACAAATCCCACAAGCTAAGCTTCCCACATATCAATATGGCAAAGGCCTTACCATTATGCAAAGAATCGGCTATGATGGTCAGAGTGCTTTGGGACCTCACAAGCAAGGACAACATGAGCCATTGTAGCCTAAATTAAAGCTTAAAGATAACACTGGATTAGGCTTTCAAAAAGAGACTCTTCCTAAGCTCAGGTTCAAAGGGAAACCCAACAAACCTCTATATCAGCCTAATACTCTAAAGAGGCCACCCTTGATTATATCAGCAACACCAAGAACCACAACAACTGCCCCAATGAGGCAGAGAATCTCATCAACCATCCACAACACCAATCATACCACCAATCAAACCAACAACCCCATCAACAACAACAACCACATCAACAACACCATTAGCAGTATCAGAACCCCCAATAGTATCGACATCACTGATAATTCCATCAGAAACAGTAGATTCAACAACATCGATACTCCTAGTATTAGATTCACTTATCCCAATAATCCTCCCCGCAGCACCAGCCATTCCATCTCCAAAGGTACATCAACCAATTACACCTACAATGTTCAACTCAAAAGATATCCCGGTTTGGTATAGTAATCGGATATTGGAAAGCGACTCAGAGACCCACTCACATGAGTGGGAATTTGATTCCGTACATCTCAATACTTCAGATGAGGAAGACGCATCACCACCTCCACCTCACAAAGAAATCCTTGTTTACGGAGAAGCACAGATTAAAACCTCTTGGGTTCCTAAACTAGAAACACCTTCCACAGACCCTACGTCACATCCTACGCCTGATTCTGATAGGGAGAGTACCATCAACGACCTTCACCACAACGTCTTAACCCTCACTAACATATCTTATGAACTTAGCCAGATTGATGAGGTAATTCCCATTATCCATCGTGAACTCATCGAATGGAACCAATCCAATCCCCCATGCCTTGACCAATTCCAAAATGATGAGACGATCATTGAATTTTTGGAACTACGGGATAACATACCAACCAGGGATCACAAAGATGGATTCGCCATTGAACTTAATAGCGCAACATACTTCGGGGTAGATGTCAAACCTTTCAGCTGCAAAAATATTACAATAAAACATGGATCTTCCAGTGAAAACCACACCGTGGCACTGTTTGATCCCAAAAAAGTAAAAAGAAAGAGTGTATCCAACGGTGAAAACCTCCCTGAGGCACCTACAGATGAAAGGTTTGACATCCTCCCCTCTAGTACAAATCAAGAATGATCAACGATCCTTATTGAGGAAACAAAAGAATTCAACGTGGGGACTCCTGAAACTCCTCACCACATACATCTGGCATCTCTTTGAACTCCAGTGGAACAACCTAAGTTTGTAGAATTCTTCCAGAAGCGTTAGATAAACTTCGCATGGTCATATGCAGACATGCCTGGTCTAGATCCTGATTTGGTCATGCATCACCTCATTGTGGCAAAAGGAGCTAAACCAGTAAAATAGAAGCTTCACAAGATGCACCCCCAGATTGTGGTACTAGTCAAAGAAGAACTTAAGAAACTCCTGGATGTTGATTTTATTAGACCAATTGATTATGTTGATTGGATATCCAACATTGTACCTGTCAGAAAACCAAATGGGGGCATCCGTAGTACTGACTTCGAAGATATAAACAAGGCATGTCCTAAAGATGACTTCCCCCTACCCGAAATTGACATGACCGTGGACCTAACAACAGGACATGCCATGCTTTCTCTCATAGATGGCTTTTCAGGATATAATCAAATAAAGATTGCACTGGAGGATCAACATAAGATGACCTTCACATGTCCATGGGGAACATACTGTTGGAATGTAATGCCTTTTGGTCTAAAGAATGCAGGGGCGACCTATCAAAGAGCAATGTCCACTACCTTTCATGATATGATGCATACCATAATGGAGGATTATGTCGATGACTTACTGGCAAAATCATTAACAAGAGAAGGTCATCTTGCAATATTAGAGAAAATCTTTGATAGACTAGAACAATATCATGTTCGACTCAATCCAAAGAAATGTGTCTTTGGAGTAACCTCAAGGAAGCTTCTAGGATGCATTGTCTCAAGTAAAGGCATTGAGGTCGACCCGACAAAGGTCAAAGCAATCATGGACATGCCACCTCAAAAGAACATCAGTTAGCTAAGGACATTACAAGGGTGGCTTCAATCCATCCGAAAATTCATTGCACAACTAGCAGATAAGTGCCATCCCTTTACACACCTGTTACACAAAAACATCTGCTTTCAATGAGATGCCAAATGCCAGCAAGAATTCCAAATGTTTAAGGACTATCTCATGAGCACACCATTATTGATCCCACCAGATCCAAGTAGACATCTATTTCTCTATATTTTAGCAACTAATCTAGCATTGGGAGTACTACTGGCACAACATAATGCAGAAGGGAAAGAGTGTGTTGTATACTATATCTCTCGCACACTGGTTGGCTATTAACTCAATTACACACCTATTGAGCGAGCTTGCCTAGCAATAATCTTGCTAGCCACTAAACTAAGGCACTACCTATTGACACATAAAGTACAACTCATTGCAAATATCGATCCACTAAAGTACCTACTCAGCAAAGCAGCATTGATAGGTTGCTTGGCCAAATGGGTGATGATTCTGAGTGAATTTGACATTGAGTATGTAGACTGTAAGGCTATCAATGACCAAGTAATTGTAGATTAGTTGGCTGATGCACCCCTCATAAGCGATCATCCTCTTATTTCTAATTTTCCAGATGAACAGATATTCACAATCACAACAATGCAACCATGGAAGCTCTACTTTGATGGTTCATATACTAGGCATGGCTCGGGGGCAGACATTATGTTTATCACACCTCAAGGTGACAACATCTTGAAGTCTTACAGGTTAAATTTTCCGTGTACAAAAAACATAGCAGAATATGAGGACTCGGACTAGCCATACAATGAAAACTAAAAGAGGTACAAATATATGGCAACTCCCAACTGGTCATTCAACAAGTCATAGACGAATATCAGACTAAGGATGATAAACTCATGCCGTACAAGAAAATGGTGGACAATTTACAAGAATCATTTATGACTATCACCTTTGAGTAGATACCTAGAGATCAGAATCGAGTTGCTGATGCCATGGCTACCATTGCATCTCTCCTAGATCTTCCACAGAATTCAACACACTACGAGTTCTTGGTAGAACAGATTTGGATTCCCGCTTATGATATCCCTGAATCTGAGATGATATGTCGCCTTGTCAGGTCTGAATCCCCATGGTACGGTGAGTTCTACACCTACCTCTGTGATTACACACTCCCTCCTAACCAATTGAATAACCAACACAAAACCTTCATTCACCAAATCGCTCGATACACCATCATTGCTGAAACCCTATACCAATGCAGTCTTGATGGTACTCTCCTTCAATGTTTGGAATAGGATGAGACAACAAAGGCTTTGGAAGAGGTACATGAAGGAATTTATGGGACTCACTCCAGCAGTCCTTCCTTAGCAAAGAAGATCATGCGCACTAGATACTATTGGCTGTCCATGGAAAAAGTCTCTTACTATTTTATCAAAAAATGCAAGAAATGCCAGGTTCATGGAGACTTGATACATGCACCAGCACAAGAATTGCAACCAATCACAACACCATGGCCCTTTTGTCAATGGGGACTTGACCTTGTGGGTAAAATTCATCCATCTTCATCCAATAGCCACAAATTCATTATTACCACCACCGAATACTTCACAAAGTGGATTGAAGTTGTTCCACTTACCCAAGTTACCGACAAGCAGATCACTTCATTCATCCTTAATTGCATCATCTGCTGGTATGGTGTACCTATGTCCATCATCACAGATAACAGGCTTCCTTTTAGAAATCAGGATGTGCGTGAGCTCTATGAGAAGTTTCACATCCAACACCGCTTTTCCACTCCCTATTACCCACAAGGCAATGGTCAGGCCGAAGCATCAAACAAGAATATATTAAGAATCCTCAAGAAGATAGTCAATGATGTTGGTCGTGATTGACATGTTCAATTAAATCCAACACTATGGGTGTATTGAACTAGCATTCGACCCCGTACAGGCGCAACTCCCTACTCATTGGTCTATGACGCAGAAGTCATCCTTCCTATTGAGGTCGAGATACCATCTCTACGGGTTTCCTTGCATAATCTGATAGATGATGAAGCATACCAAGTCTCTCATCTTCAAGACTTGGAACTACTTGACGAAAGGCGATAAGATGCATACAACCACCTCAAAGCCTATCAGCAGCGCATGAGCAAAAGCTATAATCATCGGGTTAAACCTCATACATCTGAGGTAGGTGATCTTGTTCTCAAAGAGAATCCTTGTAACAACCAAACAAATAACATCAGAGAAAGTTTGAATCAAACTGGCTGGGTCCAAATGTTATCACTACTGTATTTGGGTCTGGGGCATATCAGTTGGCTACTTCAGAAGCAGAACCACTAGCAGATCCTATCAACAACATGTGCCTCAAACGGTTTTATACATAAGCTCCACTATATATCAAAAAACACCAAAAACATTCAGATAAATGTCTTGAAGAAAATACAAAAAAATTAAAATAGTAAAGAAAAATCATGCATCTAAATAGTGAACAACCACTCCAGTGGCACCTTGGGTAAGTATGATGGTGAAAACCTGGCAAACAGGTGCCACTCATAAAGGCTATGGCTCCATTTTCTTTTAGAATTTCTGCAATCGCATTCATTACATTCATTACATCCATTCATCCATCAGTCAAACCATGGCTTGTTATTGATCTGCAATCAAGGATAGTACTTCATGCGTCTTGCATTTCACTTTTTCATAGTCATGTCTAAACTAGGGGCAATACTCTTAACCTATTGATGGAAGTGGATTCTACATTACTTGTGATTCATTGAGTTCTTCATTCAAAACTATCTCACAAAATCCAAAAACATTCAAAACTGTCTCACAAAATCCAAAAACATTCAAAATTGTCTCACAAAAATCCAAAAACATTCAAAAACATCAAAAATTGATCAAAAACATGGCAACGCATAAAAATCCTTTGTACATACGCATCAAAGCAGATATCAAACAAACATTTTGAGCTACTCAAACGATGATCACTTATCAAATCAACCAAACAATCAAACATCGACACACAACTGTCTTAACAAGGATGCATCCTTCCTTACCAAAACAAAGACATGATAACATTTTCTTTGACAAGAAAATTCTGTTTAAGCTATCAAGTACTTGGTCAGTTTGATAAAGTTATTTATTCATTTATATTAAGTTCCTACGCTACTCTGGGATATCCACAAGTGATTAGAGTAGCCATGATGGTTCCTAAGTATCGTTTTATTTATTGTCTACGATTTGTTCCAATGAAGTGTTGGGGCATGTACTAATGATGTCTACGTGGGAAGATCACTAAGCTGCGTGATCTTATGCAAAATACAATCATGGATCACTATGGCTTGCTGACTACAACGTATACCTTGACCATCATGAACCATTATGGAGGGTCCATATTCTTTATCTATGCTACTTGCTTACAAGTACAATGCTCCAAACTTGGTTCCTACTGCCTCGTCCAAGAATGATACTACCATTGCTCAATGATGAAAAATAAAGCACTATGGGTCGTCTTTTCATCTCATCTGTATATATGGCATTTTGTTGCATTCCATCCATCCATACATTCATAATAGCTGCATATCATTCATACATAGTAATGACAATGGATGCATACTCTATTTTTTTAATCTTCTTCCATAGGAATGGGTCCTAGGTCCTCCATATCTTCTATCTAAAATTGAATCCCCCCCTCACCCTCCCCATCTAGGTCCTCCATATCTTCTATCTAACACTGAACCCCCCCCTCACCCTCCCTATCCAGGTCATCATCATAAATCCCTTCATTTTTTCCCATCAACCCAATCAAGCCACGTTCATCACTGTCCATCTCTAATAGGAGGGGTTGCGTTTCCCATCCTAAGTCATTCAAACCAGTTACTCTATCTACAGAGGCACATCGACTCACACACACCTAGAATATCAACAAATACTCTGATCAAGTATCTTCCGGTCTCAACAGGTAATCGATCATGGCAATCCTAGACTACAATAGACATTTATCATAATGACCTAGTCTCAACGAGACTGCTATGATTCACCACAACCATCCATCACACACACACACACACTCTCAATTGCTCGACCAATCAAACAAAAATCACAACGGACAATTGCATCAATTGTCTAAGTCTCAACGAGTATTTTGCTTCAAATACCTTGGCTTCATCAGGGAATTACATCAATTGTCTAAGTCACAACATGTCACTTTGACTCACTTACTCAGACTTTATCCTGTCCAAGCGATCAACTGACATCAATTGTCATGCTTTGACTCAACCAGGGTAATTTAATCGATTGCACCAGATTGTCCAGCCAACTTTGATCAATTGTATAACATCAATCAAAAGCACACACTACCTTTGTGTCGTATCTCTTGCATGACCTAAGGGTACTCGTTGGCTTGCCCTTTCTCTGTATTCACTATGTTTTCTCTCATTCTTTCACCCTTATTTCTAAATTCTACTTCTCGTTCTTTTTTGAGAGATCACTCGATTTTTCAAAAAAAATTGGGCCATCTCTCGAGGGGGCATACCACCCACTAAATTAACATTTATGGGGCATATTTCTTCACACCTATTTTTTTTTCTTTGAAACGACGCGATAAACTGCATCGTCTCAAAGAGGGGCAAATGTAGTCACATAAATCTGTCCATTTAATTAAATGAATATTTACTATTTATTTGATTAATAAACCCACTAGCCAACAGTTAATTAAATTAACATTTAATTAATTCCTCCTCAACCATTCTCCTATTAATTAAATAAATTATTTAATTTATTTTAATCAATTCATTACACCAAATTAATAATCAATTAAATGAATAAATCCTATTTATTTAATTTAATCCCCTTTCCTCTTTTAAATAAATAATTAAAATATTTATTTAAAAACATTAAACCTCCCCCCCCCCTCACTTGCATTCTCCTACAAATGCAAGTTACAACCACAAGTTGAAATAAATTAATTTTTTTTTAATTTAAATCCTATTTTCCCTTACCCACCAAACCCACTTGCAATCCTAAATCCCCTTCTAGACCCTTCTAACCACTTTCTAATAATTCCTAATTAGCCTAATCCATCCCCAATATTGTCACATTCCTAAGCAACTTGAAGTCACTTCTCAAAGACTCCAAAGTCTTTGAAAAACATTTAATGCTTTATGTGTTCAACAAGCTAACCTCTAAAGTTTTCCAAACCATTAATGGCTCTTACATAACCATTTATGGTTAAATCCACTTGCCCCCATGGTTAGAGACTTTACCTCTAACTCAACTCTCATTTAACCCATGGGTCTCTTCAAGTATTTATTGCTTTAACCATGGTTATCCTCACTAACTCTTGCACAAGAGTTTATCCATTGGATAAAGGCATTATTTATTGGATAAAGGCTTTATTCATTCAACTCAACATTAACCTTACCTCCCAAGTTAACCCTCAAGTCATGTCAAGCATTCAATGCTTATTCCCTCTCCTCTCAATCCATCTCTTGTTGACATTTGTCATCCTAGGATTGGGTTGAAAGCCCTCACATGGATCATAAACCCATCAATTCTGGCCCTTGTTGAGATTACTCAGTCTCAACCATCCATTGCTCCATTTTACCTATAAATAGAGCTCACATTCCTCATTTTCAAATCCTCAAGCCTCAAGCTCATCTCAAGCACATCTATAATCCTGAAAAACTTGTATGCATATAACTTATAGTGAATTTTAGAGAGCATTTAGCATAATCATTTCACATTGTCATTTTGGGTTAAAATTAATCTTAGTTAATTACATAATATCTCATATTTAGTTTGTTTTACACTTGCATTTGCATAGTTTAAAACATTTACAATCTTGAACCTCCATAAGACATCCAGAATAGTGCAAAAAGCTACTGAGACCTACACTCATTTGGGAACCTGGAGAGGAGAGGAACAAGGGAGGAGAAGCTACAAGCATGGTGGAAGGCATTTGGAGATGCCTTGTTGCATTTATTTTCTTTGTTAAATGTTCTATTTTTCTTTTAGTGTCTCTCTTGATATGCTTTCTTAGGATACTGTTTGATTTCTGATTTTCTAACACTAACAATTGGTTTCTTGCTTGTTTGTTTGTGTTTGTCATCCTAACCATCCTTTTTGCAGAGCGTCCCTAACCATTTTGAACATGCAAGCATAGTATTTGTTTGCAATGCAAAGGTAGGGCTATTTAAAGAAGCTAAAAGTAGAATCATAAAAGCAAGAGTTCAAAACTGAAAATTCTTATAAGGATGAAAATATGTTTTACAATGTGCTGATGAGTTGAGTGCAAAAATTCATTTTTTGTGTGATCATTTGAACATGTTTGCATTATATTCACCATCAATTTTTTTTAAAGAAAAAATGTAATAATTTAATAAAGGCATTTATAATGCATAAACATTACTACACAAAATCGTAAATTAATAAATATAATTATTTTAAAATATTAATTAAGTTAATTAATTAAATAATAATTAACAAATATAATTATACAAAATATTAAATTAAATATTTCATTAAGAGGATAAATTGAAACTTTATTTAATTTAGCAAAATATTATCAATCTAATTTAATAAATTGTTAAATAATTATTAGAAAGAAACATTTAAATTTTATTTATTTTGTCAAAAGATTATCAGTTTAATTTTTTTTTTTTAATTGAACTAGAAAGGCAACAAAAAAAAATTGATCACCCATCAAAGTCAAAAACTAACTAGGCAACAAAATGATTAGTTCTTTATTAGGACATATAGTGATATGATAATATAATTATATAGTTAGCCGATAGGCTATTATGGGTGGGGAACTCCCCACTGAATTTCCACAATTTTCATGCTAAATTTTTCTTCACCTTACAAGAAATGCATCGAAAAATGCATGATAACTGAAAACACTCAGTATTAATTGTCCATATATCTACCTCTTTACTTGAGAATAGTCAAGATTTCTATTCAAAATGTATTTATATTTAATATTTTCTCTGATCTGTATGCCTCCGTATGTTGTGATTTAGAATTGTGTGATTTCCACTTTTTACCTTTCTCAATTAACATGGGGAGAAATTTGAAGAAGTTGCAATAAACTTTTTTTACTTATTTATTTGGAATGGTGCTCATTACCTAATAAAGAAAAACATATTCCATGAATGTATTTTTTCTATTTTGAATAAATAAAAACATATTATGAGCAAAAAAAAGAAGGAAAAACATAGGAAATGCTTGTCTATAGAAAAGTTTGTATATATATGAAGAATGAATAGCAAGTGTAAAAAAATAATTACAATAACAACTAAACAAAAATAGCAATAGCAACACTTTAAGAACAAACAAAAGTAAGCAGCAAACAAAAGAAAGCAACAATCAAAAAATGATGAGCAACAATCGATTCATTGCAAACAAAAAATGAGTAAATTATTATTATTTTTTATATTGAATCAATGCAAAAATAATTTACATTAAACTAGGCAACCATAAGGTTGCCAAAAAATAGAAACCACCAGCATTCTTACAAGCCAAAACCATATCAAAAATCAAAATTATCGTTGCAAGGAACACCTTATCTAAATCTAAACAGAACATATAGGGTTGCCCAAAAAAGGGAACCTCAACAAGAGTATGACTAACATCATTACAAAGGAGCTTTTATAGATCTCTAATTGAATGCATATAAACTTGGAACAAAAGCAACCTCATCTTGGAGGAGTAGACCATTTTAAGGAATGACTAAGTTTATTATGAAGCTAAAACTTTAAAACTTGCTCCTTGATTTGTTGAGGCTAATCTAAGACTTTACAAATTTTCTTGCATAAAACCTTGGTCTAAGAAAACAAAACAACCACATGAAGAAATATGTCAAAGTAAAGCCTTAGAATGCCAGTTGCTAGATGACAATTGTTAGAAAACATAGTTACACATCTCTCTTTCCATAAACGCTTTAAAATAACTTGTATAATAGAATCAACATTACATCTTTTTGCATGCCATAATAAAAATTGGCCTCCTTCCAATTAAGATTATGTTTAAAAATAGAAAGTAAGTCTTTAAACACAGTAGTCCGTTGTTTCTTAACATATATGCAATCCTAAAAGATATGTTTCAGAGTTTCAACACCTTGACAAAAAGGCTAGCTAGCTAGTTGAACCATAATACATTTGAATCTACCCTCAATAGGTAGTTTGCAATGTAGTGTTTTCCAAGCCAACAATTGAGAATTAAAAAGCTTTAGTTTTTCATATTTGAGTGCTCAATTTTCTCCATAACTTGGAGCTAAATCTACGTTTCCATTTTTTATTTTAAATGAGGATTAAGAGGCTAGTTAGGAAGTATTTGAATGTAAATCTTCTTAAGAGGAAAGTAGTTAAAATGGTTGTAGGATAACCATTTCAAATCTTTGAAAAAGTTGCAATACCTTGGAGTACATAATTTTATTAAAAGGTCAATAGGAACTAATGACTAGACAAAAATCAAGAAGTGTTTATATTTATCACTTAACCCAAAATACTCTTTAATATATGTCCATGAGGCCTATTCAAATGAATTGAAGTCCCAAATGTCTTTAAATTGTTGAACCCCTTTTTTTGAACAAAAATAGGAAATACTTGGGAAAGTTGATAGCCAAAGGTTGATCCTAATAATTTATAAGCTTGTTTCACCATATAGACGATGAAGAAAAACTAATGTCATGCTACAATGGAGAATCATTCCATTTAATAATTTTACAAACTTTTTGCCAAGATTCACATATTGGTTTTAAAGGAAATGAAGTTCTAATATTAAAAGAAAGGAGACACGCATTTTGTCTAACCAATTAACAATCTACCATTTTTTTTGGACTGTAGCTTCCATGATTCAATGATGAACTAAAAATTTTCAAGGTTCATCTCCATTAGTAGCTCTTATGATCCATTTAGCAGCAAGACATAGCCCTTGAGATCTAGGATCTATAATTTCAAGACCGCCTTTATATCTGAGTTGAATGTAATGATACCAAGAAGAGGCAATAAATCAAACATTACCATCCCATTTGGACCACAAAAATTTATGAATTATTTTGTTCAATTCTTCAAAATCGTGTTTAGATGGCATCCATTAGGATGAATAATAAACATGAGTGGAAATGAGAATCTTATTAGCAACTTGAATCTTATCGGCTAAGGATAAGAATTTTTTGCACCAATTAAACAACTTATTCTTGAGTCTATTAAGAAACCAACTCCAAATATCAGAGAGAGAGCCCTACTCCAAAAGGAATACCAAGATATCGGGTTATCTCTCCATGTTTAATAAATTTCCATTCCTTAAGAATCCATAGAGGAATAAAGACAAGTTGAGATATCAAAAATTCTATCTTGTTGTGAGCTAGTATTTTAGATCAAAAAAGAGAACAATACAAATTCAAAATATCCAACATATTGATGGCCACTTTAGAATTTTGCAAGAACAACATATTATCATCAACAAAGTATGAATTAGTAACCACATGATTTTGAGGAATAGAGATTCCTTTAATAAGTTTAAGTTGGTTGGTTTTTTTAAGAATTTAACTCAATGCATCGGAAGTAAGCACCTATAAAAAGGGAGATAAAGGGCATCCTTATCTAATAGAATGTTGTAACTCAAAGGAATCTGACATTATTTTATTGATAATGAGATGTGCATTAGAATATTTGAACAACATTTAAACATGATTATGAATTTTAGGTTCAAACCCCAACCATTGCAACATTTTAAGATTGAGGCTCCAACAAATTCTGTCATATGCTTTATCAAAATCTAGCTTAATTATCAAAGCATTTTGACCTATTTGTTAGGCCCATTCAATAGTTTCCCAAGCCAACACAATATTATCAATTACGTATCTTCCTTTTATAAATCATGTTTTATTAGGTCTCACAATACCCTGAACAACAGGCTTAATCCTAATAGCAACAACTTTTTCAATAATTTTGTATGAGCTATTTAATAAAGTAATTGGACGTATGTCAACCAGCTATAGTCTCCTTATTTTTTCCTTTGGGAGTAAGCTTGATTAGGCCCTTATTAACATTAGGGCCCAAAGAACCATTATGCAAAGCTTCTAAGTAAAATTGTAAAAGGCATCTTTAATATGATTCCACATAACTTGATAAAATCTACCTAGAAGACTATCGACACCAAGACTTTAATTAGATTTCATAGAGAAAAGAGCTCATTCAATTTCTCCCAAAGAAGAGAATACAATCCAAGAATATGTTATAGCTTGGATCATTTTTTTTATATTTTTAGATTTAAGTTGCTACCATAAGGGGTAGATCCCTTTCATTAAACTTAAAAAGGAAAATTACATAGTATCAATAGGGCTTAATGGTAGAGATACCCTATTCTAGACCCAAAATCCACTAACATACTCACTACCTCTTGAGGTAAGAGGTCACTATTAGCAGTCATGAAGGAGTTAAACTCATCCAAATTATATTTCTTCTCTACACCTCTCTTATACAGATTCCAAACTTTGTTTAACTTGGTTTTTTTGCCTTTTGCATTTAGGTCAATGATCCCAACATTACCTTTGAAGTCGATATGAAAGCCTATTGATTACCTCACAGACTTGGTCAACATAGTCAAAGTGGACAATCTTTTGAGCTATTTGAATCCCCAACAAAATGAAACCAAGGACTTGCATAGTCAAGGAAAAAAGTCTGACATACACTTCTCCATCATGAACTTGGCCACCAAGCCAAAATTTGTGGCACAAGATCTTAATAACCATTGCTTGCTCCTCCTCTAAACCCCTCTGAAATAGGTAGGCAATATGTTTCTCTGGAACCTCCTCCACACATCTACATTTATCTCCAAAATATTTTGTGATGGCTCTTTGCTCTTGTAGAAATGAAATGCTTCTTATGGGAAGTCAATGCAAAACTAAAATGCATGCCCCTTTATTTATCTTTTCTATTTAAGGCATGAGTTTGAAATATACCAAAGAGAATTGCTAGATCGCTAGATTTCAAAGTGACATAAAAAAAAATTGACATCTTGAGGCTAAATTTATTAAGACCATTAGTAATCCATTGTGTGGTGTATTGCTTTGTGATCTAGGGATCTATTTTCATATTGAATCAATTGATATGAAGCCTCAAGAATTAATGTCTTATAAAATGGATATTCTTTAGAATGCAATATCTTTGAATTGCCTCAGGAAATGAGCACCATTTAATTACCTGGCTTAAGGACTATGAAGAGCCAGTGAAAACTGTATTGCTTTTTAGTGATAGCTTTAAAATTATATATTGCCAATATCATACTACCATTCCTATTGTCATTGTCAATTTTGAACTTTCCTTATCCAAACTAACATATTTTTCATTCCTACTTGTCTAATATGTTTGAATGGTTCTCTAGTTTAATTCCCTTCGGATTGATCATGTTCTCAATAGGAAACTTTTTTCCTTTTCATTTGTTTCTATTTAAAATTGGCAAGTGATATTTCATGTCTTATTACAATTTGTATGTTTTGACTGGTTGCCTCTCTATATCCTTTTCTATATTAGGTTTCTCTTCTAATAGGATCTTATCTAGACCAGGCCATGTTACAATATCTACCTCAATTATCATATCCTCTTATTGCTAGACTCCATAATTAGCTAGTTTATCCACCACCGAGTTCGCCTCCAAATATATATGTGAAATGGAAAAATCACCAAGATTGTTAAGAAGTGACCAAGCTAGAACCACCCAACATCTTAACCTCCAATTTAACAAGTCACCTTTGATTATTACTTGGATACATAATTGAGAGTGTCCTTTTATGTCAATATTCTTCAAGTTTTTTTCTTTAAATAGTTTCAACCTAAGCACTAAGGCTTCTCACACTACAATTACCATTATGATATCTTATTATGCTTCCCACTCTAGCTTTACCTAGGTTGCCTTTAGCAGCCCCATCAAAGTTGAGTTTACACCTTCTTGGTTTCAGGGCTGACCGTGTTGCATCTTTTCTAATTTGATTTCTTTCATTCACTTAACATCTAGGGCATTTGAGCTCTTGCCATTTATTTTGGATTTCTTCATCCCATATTTTGAACTTAGTATTTGCTTTGACTTTGCACTTTGTATTGGTCACTTCATAAATGCCTCCTCGAAGAATCCTGATAACTCCCTCCACCTTTTCTGTGCATCATTAAAAATTATGTGGTTTCATTCTTTCCATCTATGCCACACTAGCATAGTGGGTGATATAATCCAAATATTAGACAGGTATGTGCAGGACCATGGTAGGCCAAAAAGTGGCAATGTGAAAAAAATGTATTTTTCCTTTGCCCAAAAATGTGAAAATCTGCTTTGACTTTTTACTTGGGTTGGGAGAAAGTACATGTTGCCATGGTACAACCCAAGCCTAAATGGATATCTGTTTTAGAGAGCATTTAAAAAAAACCAAAAGTATGCTATAATATATATTATATATAAGAATAACGTTATTATATATAATATATTATAATATATAATATTATATTATATATAAAAAGCTCTCACATTATTACAAAAAAAATATTTACTGCCACGAAATGGATATCTATTGGCACAATAAAAAAGAAAAAAACATACCCATTAGGGTCATTTTTACCATTTGGCAGGTGGAGAAAAGTGCCCTAGGTAATAGATATCAGAAATTATCTAATATCCATTTTGGACAAATAAATTTTCTTTGCAATTTCAACAAGGTATGCTCAAAATATACCTCTTGTATCATTTTTTTTGTTTATGCATTCTTTTTTTGCACGAAATGAGAATTTTCTTATTTATTTCAATTTTTTACTTCAATTAGGTATAGTCGTGGATGATGATCAAAACCTTGCCCCACCAAATTCACTTGCACCACCCAACCCTCCCCAACAAAATCCTCCTTCAATTTAGGACCTGATAAATGCAAATTTAAATGAATTGAAGGATATTTCTCAAATCTACTATAGGGGCTCTTGTTTGTCTCCTTTGATAAACTCCTTAGATGTCAACATTTTGAATGTGGAAAACCTCACATCTTGGCATGGTGCATTTATAAAATTGGTGAGATGCCATAAGGGAATTATATTGATGGATTATCATATGACCATGTTAAAGAGGGGTTTGGGAGAGCTCCATGTTGACATGTATCCTCAAGTGAACTCTAAGAGTAATAAAATCAATTGTAATATTTCTGTACCAACTTTTCTCTTTTTTTTTATTGGTAATGGGTCGAAGTCGATAAGGTGTACATACCCTACCCCCTTATGGGATTTGAACTTGTGACCTCTCTTTCAAGAGCACAAATTCTCCACCACTAGGCCAACTCAAGTTGTACATTTGTGTACCATATTACTCTTCCTAGGTAGTTTGCAATATCTTTTAAGAAAGGATAAAAACAATGATTAGGGAAAGGCATTTTTATCCATGCTCAATATTTAGACTTGACATATCACTAGGATGAAATTTGAAGTCCCATAGTTGAAAATATCTAGTCTATCTGTAGATGACACAATAGTTGTATTAAAAGAGTTGTTTGAAATGTTCAATGAATGCAATCATGCAAGATACATATTATCACCCAAGCCCCCCTAATAGATTATATAGACCAACCATGGAGTTCCTAGCTTGAGTGTGTACATTTATAAAATTATTGTTGGAATAAGAATCCTCTCAAGAAAAAGAAAATGGTGAACCTAGGTTTACAATTAGAGATGAAATCTATAATATTATGGAGGGAATAATCAATTTGAGATTCTCAAACCAAGCTGTATATCAATATCCTCCCCTTCAAACGTAGTGTGTTGGATGACACCTTCTTTAAATCCATTAGAGTGAATAAATAACTTGAGACCAAAAGATTCAATGTTTACTAAAGTTTTAATGATGGATGAAGCTAAAAATTTAATGTGGTTTTGAGTCTTATTACATTTATATATATTAAAACCTTAAACATGAACTTCATTGACAAGATAACAGAAGGATTTACTCTTTAGTGTGGAGGGGGACAACCTAAATTCATTTAGTAGAGAAAGAGTGTCCATTGGTGACCTAGGGTGATGCAGTCGTAAGGTGGAGAACAAGACTAGAGTTCAATAGGATGGGGAAACCTAGCCTCCAATGGAGGAGGATGAGAAGATGGGGAAATTGGGTACTAAGATGAGTATTTTCTTCATTTCATCTTCACTCACCCGCCATCTAGAACTATTTCTTTGTAGGAAAGGGTATAGGAAGGAGATATTTTAACTAGGGATAGAGGAGAGGTGCAAGGAATTGAATATTGGCTATAAAAAACAAACATGGAACACAAATAAGAGAATTCAATATATTAATTCAAACCTTATTTGATTTTTAATTGTAAGCCTTTGATTAAAATAAGAGATTATAGATAAAAAGATGAAAGAAAATACAACACACCAACAAGACTCTTGATGCACATAAAATGTGAATGTGCTCAAGATGGATTTTTTTATGAAAGATTACATGTAAGGTTGCTCAAAACAACCATATGTCATTTTAATGTTGTAAATTTCACCCCATGCAAATTCACGTTGCATAAGACTTCTTCTTTAGCCAAATTAAAAACAATGATCAAACTTTCATACCATCAACTTGCCTTATCATTTTTTGTGCTTAGTCTCCCAACCATTTGGTCTAGATTATGCATGGACACGTGCATGCCATAGAGATGCCTAAGTGACATGCATTAGTCCCACAAACATTTGTGACTAAAGGTGGTTGTTGCAATGTTAAAGTTGCTAATTCTAGCAATGTAACGACTCTCTAGGTTCACATTGACGCCAGGATGATTTCCAAACCTTTCATATTGCCTTTTAATACCTCATTTTAATCTTTTACAACTCTCTCTTGCTTGCTGGTTGATCAAAGTGACTCTCTTTAACATTCTTGGAACCCTCTACATCATTTTTACAACACACTAGCCCACCATCTTCCACTTTTATTGAAGCTATTCTGATTCGGAGATTTATGTCCTCTTGATCCTTGCAAGCCTTTTTACTTCTAGTGTTAAAAGGAGGGTACCTCTTTCTAGGTTGCTTGCTTGTTTGTTTTCTTTAATTTACCATATTCTTCTTGTTTCATTTCTATTATCATTGTAATCCCAATATTGCCTATAGGTTGTTTGTGGAGGTGAAAATTGTAACATGTTATTTCTAAGCAAGAGAATAAAGAAAATTAAATTGAATAAAACTTTAAGAAATATAGCTACAACTTTTTTTTCACAAAAGAAAATGATTTTTTTTTTTCTAAAAAAGTAATATCTTTAAATAACCATGAATGATTACAATAAGCTTAAAAAACAATAAGAACTAAACTATTAACAACCACATTATTAATTAACACAAGAATAGTTTAGGGTTTACTGATTCTTGGATTCCAATCTGAATTTATATGTATCATTGCATTCTAATAAGAGGTCCAAAGTATCATCAAGGTGATTTTTTGACCAACCACAGACTTAACTGCAATCCCCCATGCCTCTTCTAACTGGAAGGGCCCGACCCTTCGCTAGGTATAGATAGATGATAGATCTAATGCCATTTGAGACCCAGTGTTTTGACCCTACACAACCCTAGTCGATCACACACCATAGACAACTCCTAACTAGTATGACCTATGGTTGGGTTTTATATTTGGGTCATATGAATTGACTGACACATACTTATTATAGCGTCGCCTTGGCCGAAGGTTTTACATGTTTGCAACACGATTATGCGTGTAACCATTGTTCATGACCCTACTCAGCTAGGTCAAAATTAAAAGCAATTTTGAGCAAAAATATAGAAGCTTAGAACAATTTTGCACACAAAATAATAGGCTTCAATATCCACCCACACAATGATATGGATTGCATACCTATATAGGACTTTATCATCCTATTTTATAGTTAATTTCTTGTAACAACTTAATCATACAATTTGTTCTAACAAATCAAACAAACACTTAACCAACTTCCCATATCTACTCACAGACATTAAATCATAGTAATAATGTAATATTCCTAATCCACGTAAACAGTAATCTCTAACAAAAATAATTGATAGTCTTTCAAGCCATCAAGATTGTCCCTTATGCTAACTGCATGCTGACTTAATTTGAGACATACTGGGCTCTACATTTATGCTTCTAACTTTAAAAAGAAGACTTTGTTGTTATAAGAACATTGCTATCTATCATTCTCAATGAAATATGTTTTATTAATTTAATTATTTGTTGACATTATCTATTGATTTCATACTTGTGCTCACGAGCTAGCAAACCTACTCTCTCATGCTCATAGGTATGTGAACTCAGTCTAACACTATGCTGAAATTATCTTTCCAATTGTATATTGTACTAGGATTCTCATCAGGTTAGAATGTTTACTTATTTGCAGTAGTCACAAAAACTCTGTGCTAAATCTTTCACAGAATTTCAGAACTGAAATCTGATTTTTAATTAGTTAGTTCAATATTTTATTCTAAGAACCAGTTCAGAGTGTATAAATTTTGGTTCTAACCATGGCTACGCTTTTCTAGGTTTAACTTTACTATATCTTCTCTGGCTTCCAAATGGGCGACAACTTTTCATTTGAAAAGATGTTTTTTGCATTCTATGTTTCTTTCCTTAGGAGATTCTAAGTTTGATAATGTGTTCTATACCATTGTATAGCAATTATAACAATTACTCATGTCAATTTACTTCCATTTATATTTATGGTAAACTTATCAAATTTTCAACAAGGCACATTTTCCTTTGCTATTCAGTTTAGCTTATATCTAGGCTATGCTTATATTCATATATTCATCCCATGCAATAACATGGTTGTTTGTCTTCCCCAGAAGACTCTTCATTTCATATCTGAGATGTCTATATAAATGACTGAGTATAGTCATGTATGTTGTAGAGTTGATATTGGTTAATAAGATTATTTCATGTGTTTCTGGTGGACGTAGCCACTTAGTGGTGTACCACGTTAAACCTTGCATTGTGTGTTTTCTTTTCTGCTATTTTTTTTTTGCTTCTCTGCTCGTTTAATAACTAACAATTGGTATCAGAGAAATGGTGAAATCTTGAGCAGAGATGGGATCCGATTGGATAGTTGATCCTGGATATGGTTGCCCTTTCTTTGTGTTTGATCCCAGAGCTGGGTGCTTTTATGTTATTGACAAACAAGTTGAACTTTCAGATGATGAGGGCGAATCAGATGATGAAGCCAAATCAGTCATCGAAAATTTTCTTGGTAGTTTAGACGCGGTAGAGAGTGATGTCCAAGTGGAGGTTGAAACCAAACGTCATTGGTGGGATGGCTGGGAAAAGGAGAAGACTCCAGTTGAAGAAGAAGAGGGTTTGTTGTATTTGTTGTTTGAAGCAAAAGTGACTGGTTTGTTTCCCTTCCAAGATGAGGAGGACGCCTCCTGGGGTGAGGAGGATGTATTCGCGAATCTAGTGAATGGGGATGACCCTGAAGATGAAGAGACGAATTGCAGAAGCGATGATTTATTGATGAAGATTGCAGAAGTAGAAGCGGAGTGGATGCATTGATTGCAGGTGCTGCACAAACTTGTGCTAGAAATACCAAAAAACAATTTGACATGAAGCCCGTTGGTGCTGGGTATGGTTATCGAACCGGTTCCTCTCCCACATCTTCAAACCTAGGAGTTGGGTTTTATTGTGATGGGATGCCTGCGGATGGCCCAAAGCAAGCAAAGCTTGTTGCAAATGCCACAGATGACATGTGGTCGGTTGAAGGGATTCTTTGGTTGGAAGAGGACCAGAAGGGGAGTCCAAACGACAATGTTGTGGAGATGACGCACATAAAAGAAAATTCAACCATGGAAGAAGTTTTTGACCTTGCGGTAGATCCAAATGTTTTGATGAATCAGGAATGGTTGGAGGCAGAAGAAGCGCCAATGCCATTGGAGGAGGAGAACCGGACGCTCAAGAAGCACTTGTTTTTGTGGCAGATAAAATGGATGATTTGCATAGTCGTGTGATGAATTTGAACACCGAGCCAATGAAGCAAACTATGAAGGAAGAAATAAAAATAACAGAGGAGACGCCAAGTGGTAGAGAAAACGATGGAAGAGACATGGTTTATGTTTCTGTAGACAAATCTGCACTAAAAAACGTGATGCGGGCATGGGGCGTGGAGGCCACCGCGGCTTCCAAAGCCAAGCTCTTCGATGCTCTCTTGCTATCCACATCTCAGGCTATTGTGGCCTTCGAAAACAAAAAATCATCAGATGACGCGAACAATCTTAATTATAATATTTATGATCAGGATGGAGGTATTTTACTGCAGGCTGTGTTGGCAGAGCCCTTTGAGAGAGCGACAACCTCGTCAGAGTTCAATGACAATGGAGAAGACATATTGATCCTAGCATCGCAATAGAGCAAATTGGAGCCTGTGATGTGAGAATATGAAGAGACTCGCTACATGTTGTTGGTTGGACTGGGCGATGAATTTTGTACTCGCAGTGGTTTGGAGGAACACGTGGCGATGATGTAATTGAAATGTCTGAAGGCATTACTGAATGTTTGTAGTGATTCCTTGAAGATGGTGAGTCAAGGTCATGATAAAATGGAAGGGCTCGTGCTTGGACAACCTGTTTTTCTGTTTTTTCAGTTATGGGGGAGCATAGGGGATCATTATTGATTAATAAGTAAAGTAATAGGAGATCAGGTTTGTGACTCGGATCTAGTTTGGAGACAGTTTATCTGTAGTGTTCGTAAACAAGAGTTTGCGAAGTTAAAGTCTTGCAGATTGGGTGCAATGTAAGATTAGGATGGAAAAGCAGGGAATGTTTCACTACATGGCTATGCCAGTTGGACTTCACGGGGGAGATTGTTGGGTATATGAAGCCCAACGGTCACATGGTTGTTTGTCTTTCCCATAAGATTCTTCATTTCATATCTGAGATGTCTATATAAATGACTGAGTGCAGTCATGTATGTTGTAGAATTCATATTGGTTAATACGATTATTCCTTGCATTTCTGGTAGACGTAACCACTTAGTGGTGAACCACGTTAAACCTTGCGTTGTGTGTTTTCTTTTCTGTTGTTTTGTTTTTGCTTATCTGCTCGTTTAATAACTAACAATAAGAAACAAGCATTGAAATGAGATTAGAAGTATTATCAACTATGTAAATGAAAAAAATTCATACAATTACTGCTCAACATAGTTTAAAATTAGCTTTAATTTCATAGCAAAGCATAGATAATGGTACGTAACCTAGCAAGAGTCATGCCTTCCAAATGGTGGATATGAACTCTCTAGTTCAATTATGAAAGCCTCCCTTGCTAGTCTCTGCTTACTTATGCTTTTAACTGCTTATGCTTTCTTTTCTTTGTGAGAAAAATTAAGAGCTCCCAAATTCATATTATCAGAACCATGTGTTTCCAAAGCTAATTCCTTTCCGTATATAACATACAGATTTCAAATTTCCCAAGTTTCAATTAATAACAAGCGGTTACGTACATTTCAAAGCATTTCAAGAAGATTTCATTTCATTTCTTTGAAATTTCCATTATTCTCATTATGAGTTAAACTGATCCCTTAATACTAGGGAGGCGATGGCTCCAATTCAATTTTATTTAAATGCAGTTTAAATCTAATACGTCAACTTATAGCCGACAACATATCGCTTTATTTATATGATTGCTCATTCACTTTGTTACAAGGTCTGTAGTTTTAATATGATTCATATCTTTTATATTTAAGTATGGTCTATTCAATACATGGAATACAATTAAATAAATACATAATGGACTATGTATACACAAAATATGAAATTCTTATATTATTATATATATGTATGTGTGTGTGCTAATTATCAATTAGCACAAACATGTGTGTGTGCGCGCATATACACACACATTCTATTTATACATTTAATCATTTATGTATTTATTTTTATCGACATAAAGAATTAAATAAGGATTCATAATTATTTATCTGAGTAATTTTAATTTAAGGTTTTATTTAAAAAGATGCCAGAGTCCAAGACAATAATTTTATAAAACCCTAACAATTAGATTGACTATCTAGGGTTAACCAGAATAGGTACTTAGTTTGCAACACCACAACCTAAACCCTATCTCAACATAACAAGTCTAAAAATTATAGGCTTAGGGTTTCAAATAGCGTTAGATCTTTCATCTATTTTCCTCCCATTCCTGATGATACTTTCCCTCCCTTCTCAAAGGATGTCGAATTCCCTACATCCACCAAGTTAAAACCACATAGTCTGGAATCTCATAATTAACTCTAACATGTTCAAACATGATAAAACGACTCATATAAACTTAATGATTTGAAACAAAATCATTTGCATTGCATTATGAATCACCATTCAATAGTATAGAACATCATGTATCAGTGCATTAAAACATTATCAAAATATTAGGGCACAAGAGGGATGTAATAAAAACACCAAAATGTGGGTTTGACTGTCGAAAATGTCTAAACACAAACACCCCAAATATATTGGCCTTGGTCTTATGTGTGTAGGTTTTATTGAAGGACATCGTTGCTTGGGTTGGAGGCTTCATATCAAGGACTCGTTGTGAGTATCTCTTCGTCAACCTTGTCTTTTTGTCCATTTATTTCGTCTATTAGCTTTTAGAGCCTAGAGCCTAGAAATTCTGTACCTTGTCTGTGTAGGACGTTTGAATGTCAAGTTGTCGTCCTCGACTTGCATGTGCATCTTGGGCAGAGAGTATATAGAGTTGTTCGGGCAGTCCTTGTAACCTATGTTTCTGGCCTTTGTGGTCTAAAGTTTATATCTATTAGTATACCACAATTACACAAAATTCTCTTCTAATTGAGCAAACTCAGAGGTTGTGGTACCTTGAGGTTTGTTCAAAATGGAGAGTTAGATTTTGAGTCCTTGTAGGGTTCAACCTCCCTTCGTAGTGGTTCCATTTTCCTCCTCTACAATCATATTCCAAGCTCTTATGAAAATAGCTAATAAATGAGCTACTTACAAATTGGGATGATGATTAATCAAGGGTTGAGAATGGTTTAGAAAATCAACGAAGAAGATTGATTTAGAGAATTGGAGCCATGAGAAGCCTCCAAGTAACACCTTGTAATTGGTGAATGAGAGGAGTTCCACAATCCAAGGGATTTGGATGGTGATCCTAAATTGAAGAATATGAGGGTGGGGGGCAAAATATTCTTTTTGGAGCTTTGGGAAGGGCTAGTATTTTTTTTATTTAATGGGTGGAAAAGATGTGATGAAGACTTGTGAAGCATGGGGCCATGCATGTGCAAGTTTGACTTGGCTAAATCAAGTTTAGGATTGTGCAAGTGTTTTATTAGCTAGCTATTTGATTTTAGCCAACTAATGGTTTTGGGGAAAAGAATGAATTAAATAAACAATTTATATTAATTTACTTTTTTGAAGATTGAGAAATGAAGTGAGAATTTAGCTAAATAAATGTTTGAATTTATTTAATTAAGGTTGGACTACATAGGAAAGAGAAAAATGATCAATTAATTTTGATAAATGATTGAAATTTATTCAATCATTGCTAAGAAGATGTTTGGATAGTTTAATTAAATATTTAGTTTCATTTAATTAATTGTGGAAGGGGATGAACTAGGTGATGTTAGGATGTGGTCCAATTTAGGCATTATAGGGTCCTTAGGAGGTGCAAGGGAATGACTAGAATTAGAATGAGATATAGAAACAAGGGAGGAGTGCATAGGAGGTTGAGATGTAGTAAGCGATGAGGTAGCTAAGGGCTTGGAACTATGGGATACGGGTAGGATGGGGTTTCCACATGAATGAGTCCTTAATCAAGTGTCCATCCCATATGTAATAGAAATAAACATCCAATTTATTGATGTGGTGATTGTTTCAAGTCACAATGAATCAAGGGCTAGTTAACTGGATTTAATTGAGAGGGATTTAGGAGAGGTCAATGTTGACATATATCCTTAGGTGAACTCTAAGACTAGAAAACTTATTTGTAATATTTTTGTACCATATTACTCTTCCTACCTGTAGTTTGTGATATTTTTTAAGAAAGGATAGAAATAATGATTAAGCAAATGTATCTTTATCCACATTTAATATTTCGACTTGGACATACCCTTAGAATGAAAGTTGAAGTCCTATAGTTGAAAATAGCTAGTCCATCCATAGATGACCTAGGAGTTTTATTAAAAGAGTTGTTTGACATGTTCAAGGAAAGAAATCTTGCAAGATATATATTGTCACCCAAGCCCTCTTGTAAGGAACACCATAATTTTAAAATAACATAATTAACAAAATACACAAAATCAAGAATAGACGATTGCCACATGTTTAGATATACAAGGTTAGAGACAAGAAATATCATCTAAAAATATAAAGTCAAATTACATAAGTTGACATCAAGATAGACATAAGGAAACACATACCTTACAATAGACCGCAAGGTCAAATACAAAGAAATCATAATGTACAAACACGAAGACCACTATGACAGGAACTCCCAACATCTCTCTGTCGAGCACATCATGGTCGAGAACATTGTCGGAGCGTGTTTCCACCCTACCACGAAGTAGTTACACTTCCCCGAAATCTTTCATGACACGAAAGATACCCAACCCAGCACGAGGGAGACTAGCAATCTGATACTGGCAAGAGTAATGGAATTGGTGTGGCATAATACATCCACATTCTAACTCTAATGCAACAATATCATAGGCTTGAATATAACTCAAATATAAAGATAGAAGCAACAACATTTGCTTAACTATCTAAAATCAAGGTCTCAGTTCCCTCTTCATCACATTCATTCCAAGAGGTAAACATAACTCGAAGTTATATCAAATATATGGATAAAACACAAGAATATATCTATGCAACATGCATACAAGAGCATGGAAGATTATCCAAGTACTATATACTAGGCATTACCACAAATTCACAAAAATACTCATTGGCTTTTAAACATTGATAGTTATGCATTATCTCCTAGCTCAACCATAATGTTACAAAATAAATCCAACTTCAATGTTTTCCAAACATTCACAAGAGACCATAAAAATATTACAAAAGCATGTTTAAGCATACAAAAGATTAGATACGAAAAAATAAAAAATCCTACAGATGCTTACTATAACTTTGTCCTTGTTATAAAATTAAAAATTTGAAAATTAAGATAAATTTCATATCAACAATGCTCAAAGATTTATCTCTAATTAGGCATACAACACTCGTAAGTTTTCTCTTTCATGTACATGTAGGACTTTAAGAAGAAAATTACTTTGATAATATCATTTGTAGTGTCATAAAATTGTGAACCTAGCAATTTTCGACCACATTAGGGTCCTCACGCATGCAAAATCGAATCCCCTAGCCTGATCAGAGACCAGAGACTACTCAACCCCTAAAAACTGCTTCTCCCTTGCCCTCTGCACCACCCTATTTGCACTCTTCCTTGGAGAAAAGGGCAGGATAGGGGCGTGGCCTACTTTGGGGCAAGACCTTTCCTGAGTTTGCATAGAAGGTTGTGCAATGAGCAAGAAAACTTCCCTGATGTCGACCCCTGATGAAAATCAGTTTCATTAACCCTAATTGACAAGTATATAAGTTGCATTTGTCCTCTCATTTTCATAGGTTGGATGAGGGGGAAGTTTACATGAGATCAAGCATTCAAGAGAATTCAAGCATTCCTTTCTAGCATTGAGCATTCTCAAGTCTCCCTTCAAAGTTAGGTGTTGCATTCAAGTCAAGGATTCAACCATTGAAGAGGAGATTCATTCCAACATTCAATTCCACACAAGAAAATCTACCTACATTCTATCTACAACCTCCCTTGAGGTGATTTACATTACAGTCTCTCATTTACATTTACTTGCAAGTACTCTCTTTCATCATTTGGTTAATTCCAAAACTAGTGTTTGACCTGAAGGAAAACCCTCGATCCCAACCCATTTTCCTCTCTTTTCTATGTGTAGGTTGTAGGTGCGCGACTTTAATTTCGGATTTGGACTTCATTTGCAAAGGTGGAAAAACCCTTTTCATTTCATGGATTTTTCGAAGGATCGTGTACACTTTCGCCATGGTCCAGGCAACTTTTCTTCAAATTCGCAAGGCGACTTTGTCTCGACATATTACTGCCAAATCCAGGTGCACAAATTCATTCCTCACTTTGATCTTGAATTATTATCAGTTCTTTGTCACTTTTGCACTTAGTCTTAATACATAATTCAATCAATTCCTTTCCATTCCAAGTAGGAGAGGGGATTAACTTATCATTCTCATTTCATTTAGAATTTTATCTTCTTCTTTGGAGGTTGAATCTAGTGAATTCCCCCCCCTGTTCGAATGTAATGCGTGAAAAGCGTTTGAAGGGAAATTCATAGTGAAACTCTCATCTCTCCTTGGAGGGAAAGGGTAGCTTTCCTCTTGATCTCTCATTCACACATTTTTCACCCACCATTATATTTTCATGCCATTACATTTTAGTGAACCTGACGTCTTGCATGCTTTCCTTTGAACAAAATTGCATATTTTTCATTTGCAAGTTTCAAATTTCTTTAAACTTAGTGGTTAAATCATTAAAAACCCTAGTTTCTAAAATTAAAATTGAACTTGTGATTTGTAAAAATTGTTTGTGGTTATCTTAGATCTGAAAATTGTTTTGTTTGTCAAATTCAATTTCCTCATTGTCTTATTCAATTTGCAAATCAAATTTACAAAATTAAGTAGTTACTTCTTAAAACCCTAATTTTCAAAAATCATCTTGAACTTGTGCAACAATTGGATTTCCATTGAATTTTTAAATTTTCTGATTTTTCTTAGACTTGTTTTCATTCCTACAATTCAAATTTTCAATTTCCCTCCTTTTTTCCCAAAATTCAAATTTCAAAATTAAGTGGTTAGGTCATAAAACCCTAATTTTCAAATTTAATTGGATTTTGTGCAAATTTCAATCATTTTCATTCCAATTCAGATTTCTAAATGTTTTTTAAGGTGTCCCTATCCATTAGGTTTGACATTTTTCAAATTTGCAATTCAATTCCTCTTTTTCTTCAAACTCTTAATAGGGTCCTATTTTTACATTTGAACATTAATTTCGCCCATCTAGAAATCATAAAATTCGCCAATTTTTTGGGGTTAGCTTTGAAATTATCATAATATTCATCCCTAAAAATTTTGAAAAAAGTTGGCCAGATCATGTGCATTCCCACCACGATCCTCGACTTTTTTCTTGATTTTTTGGGAGACTGTTATGGTTGTATTTAATAGCCTAAATCCATAAGATTGGTTGATTTTGTCGATTTTTGATCCCTCTAGAATCGAAAATACCTCCAAAATTCAACATTTCAAATTTTCATGATTTTTTTTAAAATTAAGAGGTTAATTATAATCTGCCCTGATTTTAAAGATTCTGATTTTAAAATTAAGTAGTATTCCCTTGGCCCTAATTTTAAAATTCCAATTTCCTTTCATTTTTGGAAATTGTGTCATCCTCTTCCTCCAACAAAGTTCAAATTGTGTAATTATTATTTTCTTAAATTTTGCATTACTCAATTTTGTAAGCTTTGTTCCTGTTGGTGTAAATAAATATTCATTATGGATATTATTACACTTACTTAAGTTAACTTAGGATAATGCATCTCTTCGTAGTTTGGATTTGAGACACTTAGGGAAGTGTGCACTTAGGGATAGAGCTTGTAGGAGAAATTCCACCTTTTGTGGTCTTATTTTGCTGTTACACTCCACATTCGGTGGGTCATCCACCTCTTGTGGAATATTATATTATTTCTCCTACCTACCCTTAGTATTTCTTACCTACCCTTGTTTCTCATTGAGCCACATGTCATATTTGTGTGCTCATACATCCATATGGCCTTGCCTATATAAGCAGGCCTCTATTCATTGTATTGGTTAATCCAGTTGATCATTTGTATATTGATGAAAATACAGTTTGTTCTTGTCATTCTATTGTCTCTTTTATGCTTTTCATTGTGCCCTTGATCTTGGCAAAATCCTACATGGTATCAGAGCTATTGGGGCTTCATTGATCGGTTTTTGGAGACATCGTGGAAGGCTTCTATTTTCGGATTTGGGGATCTTCATTTTTGGGGGGCGTCATACAACAATTTGGACATCACCGTTGAATCCAAGAGGCCGTTTCCATAAATTTCGACTATAAAGTCAACCTATTTTGGTGAGACATTTTTTTTCCCCATTTTGGCTATTATCGTACGGATTTCGAAATTTAAAAAAAAATAAAATTATTTTTTCAAAAAAATTTCAAAAAATTGAAAAATAAAAAAAAATAATAAAAAAAAAGGCAAAAAAAAAGAGGTGTTTTTTGAGGGGTCCGCATACCCCCCATGCAATCAGTACACGAGTTGCAGGTACTGCAGGGTCGTACCTGCCGTTGACGCCACCGCAGACCGCTGGTACCCGCCGCCGCCGCTGCTGACGCGTCCTCCCATTGTAGAGTCTTCCCATGCTGCTGTCGAGAAACGCCTCGCCCGCCACCGAGACCCACTGCCGGCCGCCGCACCGTGTACCCGCCAGCACCCAGGATTCCCCGCCGGTCGCCTCGGTTTCCCCCACCCGCCGGTCTCTGCACGTCGCCAGCTCCGACAACTCCCGTCCTCCCTACTCCCGGCCACCGCCGGCCCCTCTGCTTCGGCGGCTTCCTCCGTCGGCGACCATCAAACAAGGCAGAAACCGCGTCTGCCACGTGGCAGGCGGCCACTGGCCTGCAGGAAAACCGTATCCCTGCACGCCACATCATCGTTCCACGTCATAGAGCCATGCAGTCGTCTATACAGTGCCACATCACAGAGCCACGCAGTCATCTGTACAGTGCCACGTCATCTGTACGGTCTGCACAGTCGTCTACACAGTTAGCAGTCCATACAGTACGGACGCCCAGTCAGCAGGGAGGTGAAGTTTTTGCGATGGTCATACGGCCATCAAATTTAACACAGTGACTTGCTGACGTCAGCGCCACATCAGCACTTTTTGAAATTTTTTTGACCCCTCTCCATTGGGCTTTTCAGTTTTGCAGTCCAACTTTGGAAGGCCATATCTTGCTCATTTTTGCTCCTTTTTTGGTGCAATATTTTTTGAAATGGGCTAAAATTTCATGATCTTCGCAGTGGTGTGGTTATTTTCTAATTTTGGTGCATAGTTTTTTCAGAATTTTTGGATTCTCTCAGCTGTACCTGTCCAATCCTCAATTCTGCAACTTCAAAGGCCTCATTTGAGCTCATACGACCTCCTCTTTAGGTGTCATTTTTTTTAAAGTGCTTATTTTTTCATCTACTTTCAGAATCTATGATCATATTTCAAAGATTTTGAGTGAAAATTGTACTTTCAGATATTGGTCTTATTTGGCCTATTAGGTACTTGTAAATTGCTTGGATCTTAGTTAGATCTCTTGCATTATCAGTTTGAGACTCTTTTGGCCTTATTGAGGCAGTTGTAAAATTGTAAATCAGAAGTCCACTTTGCCATTTTTTGCAAGTGGCCCATTGTATACGCACTACTTATAAAGTGTCAAAATCATCACATTTGGGGGGGGGGGGTTCTTTGATTGAGTGAATTTGGGGGGGGTGTCTTGTGTGATTGTGCCTCTCTTTGTGCTCTTTCCATTCTTGTTGCAATGAGTCCTACTAAGTTTCCACCATTAACTCCACATAATTATGCATCATGGAAAATTAAAGTATGGAGTAAACTAATGGAAAAGGGTCTCACACACTACATAGATGGAACAATAACAACACCACCTGATCCTAAGGCTGATCCAATTGCTCAATTAGAATGGCTCACAAAGAATTGCATGGCTCTTGGAACTTTACGCAAGTATGTATCAGATGACCTCATTTTTCACATTGAGAAGTGTAAAACAATTAAAGAGGCTTGGGATATGTTTCAGAAATTGTATGGACAAGTTGATGAAATCAAAGGCTATCAGATTGACAATGAGCTCACCAACTTAGATCCCAAGAGTTTTGATACAATCCAAGATTATGTAACCAGAGCAAATGAGCTAAGAGCAAAGCTAAAGGATTGTGGAATTGACAAAAAGGATGCTCAGTTGATCTTCAACTTGTTGGATAAGCTTGCACCAGAATATGCAGCATTTGTATCTAGCTTACAAACTCATCGTTTAACAGTGGGGAGTTCTTATGTTATGCCTTCATTTGATGCTTTCACAGAAATGTTGATATTGGAACAATCTAAGTTGTTGAACATGGGGTTTCTCAAGTCTTCAAAGTCCAAGGCTTTGGTAGCAAATCAAGGAAATCAAGGAAGTCAAGGCAAAGATTCCAACAAGAAAAAGAAGCAATCCAAGTCTAAGCCACACCAGGAAAAAGGACAATCATCCTCTCCATCACAAGGCGATTTTTCATCCTCTTCCAAGAAGGGGACACCACCTAAGAAGGATAAACCAACTTGTGCATAATGCAAAAAGTATGGTCATGATGAGCATCGATGCCATGCAAAGCAAGTTGATGAGTTAACCAATCTTCTCAAGAAAAACAACATCAACTTGCCATCCGCCTACACAAAGAAGGATTCAACTCCTTCCTCTTCCTCACAGTCTAAGGGAAAAGGGCAAGCATTTGTGGCTACAACAGGTTCTTCACAGCAATGCATACTTGACTCGGGTGCCTCATATCACATGGGTTCTACAAAGGAGCAGTTTTCTTCATTGGAGCCATCTAAGGTTCCTCACATTTACATAGGTGATGACACACAAGTAGAGGTTGAAGGGAAAGGTTTAGTTGACATGGATGATGGAACATTTGAAAATGTTCTCTATGTTCCTAACTTGTCTACCAACCTTCTCTCCATCTACCAAATCACTCACTATGGGAATGGGAAAAAGGTTGAGTTTACACCAGATTCAGTTGTCGTAAAGGAACTTGATGATGATGCCTTGGTAGCAGTGGGACAAGTCAATGACAACTCAAGACTTTATTCATTTTCCCACTTTGTGCCAAGTTCACCTTCTAGGGCCTTGCTTACTCATTCAAATTCAGAAAGTAAGCTATGGCATGAGCGGTTTGGTCACCTCAACTACCGCTATCTTCAGCAACTAAGCACTAAAGACATGGTCACAGGTCTACCTCGAATCAGTTTTTCAGAGGGTGTATGTTCAAGTTGTTCCATGGGCAAGCATCCCAAAGAGAAGTTTGATAAAGGGAAAACTTGGAGAGCTTTGGAAGTTCTTCAACTTGTTCACAGTGATGTAGCAGGTCCATTTCCAGCACCTTCATTCAGTAAGGCCCGCTATGTTCTTACCTTCATTGATGACTACTCCTGCTTCACTTGGGTCTACTGTCTCATTCATAAGAGTGAAGTATTTGACAGATTTCAGGACTTCAAGACTCGTGTGGAGAAGCAATCTAGGAAAGTGGTCAAGATTCTTCGTACAGATAATGGAAGGGAATATGTGAACAAGAGACTTGAGGATTTTTGTACATTTGAGGGGATTGATCTTCAGCATTTTGTAGCATACACTACACAGCAGAACAGGGTTGCAGAACGCAAGAATAGAACTCTCAAAGAAATGGCTAGCTGTATGATACATGCACGTTCTCTTGATCCCGCTTTTTGGGCAAAGGCTATCAGTTGTGCCACACACATCCAGAATCGGGTTCCTCACAAAGCTTTGCAAGGTATTACTCCTTTTGAAGCTTGGGCTGGTAGGAAACCGATTGTGAGACATTTCAGAGTCTTTGGGTGTCCAGCATGGGCTCGCATACCTCCACAGAAATGCAAGGCATTGGAACCTCAGAGTCGACCTTGCATATTTGTTGGATATCCTGAGGGTGTTAAGGCATATAGATTGATGGATCTAGAGACACATGAGGTATTCATTGAGAGGAGTGTTCACTTTGAGGAAAGATCTCCTAGCTTAGCCTCTCTACCTCCTCCACCTTCCTCCATTGTGGATATTGATGTTAGTGATTCAGATGATGAGACTCCCTCAACTCCGACTCACAGGGTTACACCTCCGCAGGGTCCACTTGCAGTTGAGGAGCCTCGTTCTCCACCTCCACCTAGGCCTCGTTGGGCTCGACAGACACTTGAGTCCGCGGGTTCTCTTGTTGGGGATCCTTCGAATACACGGAGAACTCGATCACAACATTAGGATCTTCCACATGCATTCATTGCTACCGCTTCTGATCCATAGACATTTAGGGAAGCATCAGGGGTTCCTGAGTGGGACCAAGCTATGGAGGAAGAGTATAGTTCCTTGATGAGGAACAACACATGGGATTTAGTCCATCTCCCTAAGGGGAGAAAGATGGTTCGATGTAAGTGGATCTATCGGACCAAGTTTGCAGCAGATGGTAGTGTGGATAAGTATAAGGCTCGACTTGTTGCAAAGGGTTTCTCGCAGGTTGCAGGTGTTGACTATACTGAGACCTTTGCCCCCGTAGCCAAGATGAACTCCATTCGTTTGACACTTGCTATTGCTGCAGCTCATGGTTGGGCTGTACATCAGATGGATGTGAAAAGTGCTTTTCTTCATGGTGATCTTGATGAGGAGATTTATATGGAGCAGCCACAGGGTTTCATCCAGGATACTTCCTTGGTTTGCAGACTAAGGAAATCTCTCTATGGCCTTAAGCAGGCCCCTAGGGCTTGGTACGCCAAGATGGATTCCTTTCTTCTCTTCGTTGGGTTCACCAGGTGTCATTCTGATCCGAATGTCTACATTTTGCGACAGGATGACTCTCACTTGATACTTGTGCTCTATGTTGATGACTTGATCATTACAGGGAGTACTTCATCCATCATTAGCAGGGTCAAATCTGCTTTGCATGAAAAATTTGCTATGACTAACTTGGGTCTTTTGCACTACTTTCTCGGGATAGAGATTTCACAATCACCTTCCGGGATCACACTATCGCAGCCCAAGTATGCTCTTGATCTACTTGCATGCTTTCATATGGCTGATTGTAAGCCTGTCCCGACTCCCTTTCTTTTAGGAGTCAAGCTTGAGGCTCAGTTTTCTTCTCCACCAGTTGATGCCACTTTGTATCGTCAGCTTGTGGGTAGTCTCATGTACTTGACTCATACATGCCCTGATATTTCATTTGCAGTTGGCATGGTTTCCCGCTTCATGCAGGATCCACATGAGCTTCATTGGAAAGCCGCCAAACGCATCCTTCATTACATCCAGGGTACACATCACTATGGGATTCACTATGCAGCAGGCACAGGACTTCGCTTGGTTGGTTACACAGATTCCGATTGGGCTGGCGATCTAGTTGATCGTAAGTCTACTTCTGGTTACAGTTTTCACCTTGGTTCGGGCCCCATTTGTTGGCAGAGCAAGAAGCAACATGCTATTGCTCTCTCTTCGACTGAGGCTGAGTATCGAGGCACTATTAACGCAGCGACTGAGACCATTTGGCTCCAGCAGATTCTCACAGAGTTTGGTTTCACCACTCCACAATTGACAGTTCTACATTGCGATAATCAGAATGCTACTGCAATCTCGAAGAACCCAGTCCAGCACCAGCAGACCAAACACATCAAGATTCATATGCACTATATCCGAGAGCTCATCCAGGAGCAGGTCATTGATTTGTAGTATTGTCCTATAGCAGAGCAGGTTGCTGACATATTCACCAAACCTTTCACCGAGAGTAAGTTCCAGTAGTTGCGAGCTCTCTTGGGGGTGCGGGATGTGTCATTAGGGGGGGTCAGCTAACTTCTCCTTCCTCTCTTATGGGGGGGACTTTTTCCACTTTGAGGTTTTGTCCTTCTTTGAGAGTCTTTTGTACATTCATCTCTCTTTTGGGGGGGAGTTTTTTCCCACTGGGTTTTCTCCCTTTCTCCATTTGTGAGAGATTGCATTGCATTGTTTTGCTTGCATTTGCATGTTGTACATGGGTACCTATCATGGCCTAGTAGCTGGGACCCATCTTGCATTGTTGACTTGAGTCTTCATTCCCCTAAGTTGCACTTAAGGGGGGGGTGTTGGTGTAAATAAATATTCATTATGGATATTATTACACTTACTTAAGTTAACTTAGGATAATGCTTCTCTTCATAGTTTGGATTTGAGACACTTACAGAAGTGTGCACTTAGGGATAGAGCTTGTAGGAGAAATTCCACCTTTTGTGGTCTTATTTTGCTGTTACACTCCACATTCGGTGGGTCATCCACCTCTTGTGGAATATTATATTATTTCTCCTACCTACCCTTAGTATTTGTTACCTACCCTTGTTTCTCATTGAGCCACATGTCATATTTGTGTGCTCATACATCCATATGGCCTTGCCTATATAAGCAGGCCTCTATTCATTGTATTGGTTAATCCAGTTGATCATTTGTATATTGATGAGAATACAGTTTGTTCTTGTCATTCTATTGTCTCTTTTATGCTTTTCATTGTGCCCTTGATCTTGGCAAAATCCTACAGTTCCTATACTTCAAAATTCAAAATTCAATATTCAAATTTTCCCTTTAGTGCATGAGTTTTACCACTATTAGTCCTACCTATACTATCCCTGTTAGACAAAGCATTAGAATTAAGGCCTCCCAAGGCTTAATTACTGAGGAGATGGAGCCTAATTTGGGTGACTTCTTTAATGAGGATCATGCTAATTCTTCCAATCCTAATCATGTGCCTATTTACCCCATTGATGAATCTCATGATGAAGAAGAAACTTTAACTAGGGGCTCTAGATCAACTTTCCACATTGGATAATCAATTTGATAACTTTCAACAATGGATGTCCCAAGAATACCGTAATAGTGAAGCTCTTCCATTAATTGAAGGCCTTAAGTGCATGATTCAAAGCGATAAGAATGAAATTGATATATTGCATGGCATTGCACATATTGTTGATTATAATGTCATGCCTATCAAAAGTTATGTCGAAACCCTAGGTTATTCACAACCTTCAACACAAGTCAATCCTTCAATTTCTTTGACTACTCTTATGGCTAGTATTTCTACTTTTACCTCCAACATCATGGCTACTTCAACTCAAAATGTCATCCCTACAACCATTGGTCATGGGGGCAATCCCTCTTATTCATTTAATCCTCCATACCTATGTCTTCCATAAGTATTCCTATTATTCCTCAACCAATAAATGTGACACAAGGGGGCAATTCCTTCAACAACTTTGTTCCTCCTTTAAGTTTTTGTTTTCCTACCCAATCATCACCTATGCCTACTTATCATTATGTCCCACCACCTTATTCTCAGTCCATGCCTTCTTTCAATAACATCACACCACCTTCTCAATCAACTATGTCTAACATCAATTCTTCTACCGAAGCGACAATTAACAATCTTGTTCAAACCATGTCTTCCTTACAACAACAAATTGATTCTATGAGTCAATCCAAGATTAGTGTGCCCACCTTTGATGTTGTGAGCCCAATTTCTCTTGATATTGTTAAAGTTGTTCCACCTAAACATGTTGAGGTCCCTCAATTAGAACTCTATAGTGGAAAAGGTGATCCTCTTGCGCATGCCAAAACATTTCAAACCTTGTGTACTGATTTTGCTTATGATCAAAGATTGCTTGCAAAATTGTTTACAAGAACACTAAGAGATAAGACTTTACAATGGTATTTCTCTTTTCCTTCTTATTCTATCGTTTCTTTTCAACAACTGGCAAATGCTTTCATCCAACAATTTAAAAACAACATTGGTCCTAAAATCACTTTGACTGATTTAATGCATTGTAAACAAGGTGTTAAAGAAAAATTGACAGATTTCATTGTAGATATAAGCATTTGTGTGCTCAAATTATTTTCTTGTACGAGATAATGATATTCAAAGAATTCTCATTTCTAATTTGCAAAAAGATATCAGGGAAAAGCTTCTTTTGTCTGAGTTTACTTTCTTTCCGTAGTTGTTCGCAACACTCCATAATTATCAACTGGTTGTGAGTCAAATGGAGCAATCCACTCCCATGTCTCTGAGTGATAAGGGGGAGAGTGTTCAACAACCGTTTGCAAAATTCAAACCAACAATGTGAATGCTACAACATGTGCGCCTTCTATTTCTACATTTTTCAACAAAGAAAGACATTTTACTCCTTTGAATGAATCTTTACATAGTATTATGTCTAAGTTGTTGCAAAGAAATGTTATCAAGCTTCCTCCTATAAAACAAGTTGATCCTTCTAAACTTGCATCCCCTTATTTTGATAATAATTCATTTTATCAATTTCATCGTCAGCCTGGTCATGATACTGAGAGATGTTTCACATTGAAAAATAAGATTCAAGATTTGATTGATAATAATACTATATCTGTGGTAGGTGTGAATGATAAAGGGAATAAATCAGTAGCTCCTCCTAATCAAAATCTTAAGATTTTCACTGATCCCTTGCCTTCTCATACCTCTAACATTATTGATATTGTGCCTACTTCTTTCTCTTTTGAGGAATTCACCTCTATGACTCCAAACTTGGTAAACATGGTAGAAAAACAAGATACGCCTAAGGATCCTTGTATTACATTTGATCCTAGTGAGACCATTAGAGCACCCGATGGCCCCTTATACATAGTTGTGAAGGTTAAGGATATACCTTTCCGTGGTGCCCTTATTGATCCCTCTTGCATGGTTAATATCATCACTGGGGAGTATCTTTTCACTTTATGATTGCATAAACCAATATATGATGCTTCTAATGTGGTTGTGAAGTTATTTGATGGATTCTCTTGTCCTACCATTGACTCTATCACCCTTCCCATTGAATTTCATACTAAATCCATGGATGTTGACTTTTTTATCATACCCTTTTCCGAGCAATTTTGTGTGAAGTTGGGCTATCCTTGGCTATCTTCCATGAAGACTATTGCTTCTCCAATCCACAAGTGTCTGAAATTTCCTCACAATGGATAAATCATAACCGTGAACCCTAGCTTATTTTGTCCATCTGAAAGACGCCCTAGTGTTCCTATTGATTTATTTTGGCCTAAACAATTTCAATCTCTTCCATGAAGGAGTGATGCTCTTTTTCAATCTTATAAAAAATGGAAGAAAGATATGATCTTATCCTTAAGTCAGCCTAGATCCCCAACACTTGACATTCCTATCATAGTTGAAGATATAGTTATTCCCCTCATGGATAGAACTAATCTCCCTCCTAAGGAAGATCATCAACCTATTCCTATGGATGTGACTATACCTTCTCCTAAGAAGAACAACAATATTCTTCCTAAGGTTAGACCTGTACCTCCTCCTCATGATGGACCTGGTCTCCTTCCTACACCTAATATTCCTCCTTTGTATGGCGCAGTTCCACCTCCTTCCTCTTATCGAGAGAAGAGGCATGCTTCTCCTCTTGTTCAACCTAAAATACCTCAACCTAAACCTCCAACTATCAAGGAGAGAAACATTCCTACTTTTTCAAGTGTTCATCTCCCTTCTCAGCCTTCCACTAAGACTCGACAAAATCATTGTGCGAGAGAATGCCGAAAGACGTCATGTTTGAGCTCGTGAAGTTGTCCCTCAAAATACTCAATCTCCTAAGACTCCAACAATTGACATGATTCCCTTTTCTCCTAAGCAAGATGTTCAACCTACATCTCCAAATCATAAGTTGCATAAAACATGTGATGACTTTACTCCTATTCGTGTTCTTGCTCCTCTTTATCTAAACTTTGATGAAGAAATGGGTGAAAATGTTATTCATGATGGAAATACAACTCCTAATGCTTCTGATAGGGAGTATGAATATGTTGATGTGGACAAGCATTTATCAACTAAATTTTCACAAACCGTAATCCTAGCTCCTAGAATCGAACAAAGTTACTTACAACATGAGCATAGTCCTTGTTTGGATCTTGTGATAGCTCCATCTATTGTGCTCGATGTCGCTCCTCTGGCGTGTTGCTCACCTTCTCGAAATAGTGATCAACAAGATCGGGAGGTGGATGTCATGCTAGATTAGCAACGTTGGCAACATAGATTTTCTCTCTCTCTCCTCTCTTGCTATATTGTGACTATTCTTCTATGTGTACCCCTATTCTTCTATTATCCTCTTAATGTCTACTTGAGGATGATGCAAAGCATTGAGATCTCTTTTGGTCTCTTTCATGTTGACTCAAAAGACTCTTATCTTCCCTTTCTTCCAAGGAAGTTTCCTTTCTTTGGGGAATGGCGATTATTATATGCACATACATATATGATATACATGAGTTATCATACGACATACTGACCCCGATGAAAGAAACACTACCTCATGTTTTGTGTTCATTATCCTTCGGTTTATTCCTCGATTGGGGCTAAATACTTGTGGTAATGTGCTCCCTCTCTTCTCTCTCTCTTTTGGGTGTATCCTACCTTAAAGAAATCGCTCCCGATAAGGCACACACAATCACTTTAACGTGGAGGCATACACTCCGCTCATATTTTCCTTCTTGATACTTAGAATTACTTAGTGTACTTGGTTTCACTTTGTAATCTTTGGTATCCTTGCTTTCATGACTCATAGTGAAGGGAAATTTGCTAATTGTAGTCATGGTTTTCCCTTTCTCGATCTTCCCTTTTACTTTGTCAATTGAAGTCGTAAGTTCCTTAGTCCACTAGGGGCTTGCCGCATCTTGCCTCCTTGACATGGTAAAATTCCTTTCAATCTTGTTTCCTTGTACTTTACCGACAGTATTGGCGTACACTTATACTCCCGCTAAAGTTTGGGTTAAATGTAGTGTCATAAAATTGCAACCCTAGCAATTTTCAACCACGTTAGGGTCCTCACGCATGCGAAATCAAATCCCCTAGCCTGATCAAAGACTAAAGAATGCTCAACCCCTGAAAACTGCTTCTCCCTTGCCCTTTGCACCACCCCATCTACACTCTGCCTTGGAGAAAAGGGTAGGACAGGGGCGTGGTGCCCCTATCCCTGCCCTATTTTGGGGCAGGACCTTTCTTGAGTTTGCATAGCAGGTTGTGCAGTGAGCGGGAAAACTTCCCCGATGTCGACCTGTGATGAAAATCAGTTTCATTAACTCTAATTGACAAGTATATAAGTTGCATTTGTCCTCTCATTTGGATAGGTTGGATGAGGGGGAAGTTTACATGAGATCAAGCATTCAAAAGCATTCAAGCATTCATTTTTCAGCATTGAGCATTCTCAAGTCTCCCTTCAAAGCTAGGTGTTGCATTCAAGTCAAGGATTCAACCATTGAAGAGGAGATTCATTCCAACATTCAATTCCACACAAGAAAATCAACCTACATTCTATCTACAACCTCCCTTGAGGTGATTTACATTACAGTCTCTCATTTACATTTACTTGCAAGTACTCTCTTTCATCATTTGGTTAATTCCAAAACTGGGGTTTGACCCGAAGGCAAACCTCCAATCCCAATCCATTTTCCTCTCTTTTATGTGTGTAGGTTGCAAGTGCATAGTTGTACTTTCGGATTTGGACTTCATTTGTAGAGGTGGAAAAACCCTTTTCGTTTCACGGATTTTTCGGAGGACTGTGTACTCTTTCGCCACGGTCCAGGCAACTTTTCCTCAAATTCGCAAAGCGGCTTCGTCTCGACATATTACTGCCAGATCCAGGTGCACAACTTCATCCCACACTCCGATCTTGAGTTATGATCAACTCTTTGTCACTTTTGCACTTAGTTTTAATACATAATTCAATCAATTCCTTTCCATTCCAAGTAGGAGAGGGGATTAACTTATCATTCTCATTTCATTTAGAATACTATCTTCTTCTTTGGAGGTTGAATCTAGTGAATCCCCCCTCCCCCCTCTTCCAATGCAATGCGTGAAAAGTGTTTGAAGGGAAATCTGTAGTGAAACTCTCATCTCTCCTTGGAGGGAAAGGGTAGCTTTCCTCTTGATCTCTCATTCACACATTTTTCACCCACCATTACATTTTGGTGCCATTACATCATTATAAATAAATTTTGACAATGCTCCCTTATAAACACTAAGGTTCATTAAAGTTTTTATGATAATAACCTACATCTAAATCATAGAGGTGAGATAGCTCTTCATCACTACAATGATAATCCAAAATTATTAATGTCCTTTAACTGATGGTTATTTCCTTGACATATCATAAAAACGAATATAATTTCATTGTTCTAAACATATGATGTAATTGGTATACATTAAAACTACATTGATAAGATGATACTTCTAAATAGCCAAGTCCTTCATGCAAAATCACATTTTTAGATTCTAACCCTATAAGAGTATTCCCCATTGACGACAAAGAGCTACACCATCTTCGTCATTAACCAAAGGACTTCAAAATTGAATGTAACCTAAATTGATAACACTTTTGCAAGGAGTTTAATAGAACATAATTTTAATGCATTACCTTAGAGAAATCAAAACTCTCTGCTTCTCTAAAAGATAAAATATAAACCTATGTGTGGAAAGAATGAGCTGACATAGATCAAGGAGAAAGGATTTAAGCTTACGGTTTGCTACAGACTCAGCAAGGGAGAGATAGGATACACAAATTACTCAAATCAAAAGTATAAGAAGTAATAAGAGAACAAGACGCTTGAACCATTGACAAACTACTACAAGGTAACACTATCTCTTGGAATGCAATGATAATAGTATATAAGCACAAGATGGAATAATCTAAAGGTCCAAAAAGGGTCCTAGGATTGATAGAATTGAAGAATTTAAACAATATGTTCTTACACTATGCTGAGGTAGAAACTCAGAAATAAAATTTAGCACATTTAGAAAGAAATAATTAAACCAAAGAATGCTTTGTATTGTTCGAACAACAGAAACTAAAAACAAAGCAAACTAAAATGGAATTCGTTGAAAACTAATGTGTATAAAACATACATATATAAAAGATCTATTCAAAATCTTTACCGATTAAAAAAAAAAAAAAAAAAAACCAAAAAAAACAAACAAATAAAACAAAACAAAAAACTAGCTTTAAACTTAGAAGAGTATCTGAATATTGTGCATACATGCAGATCAATTATGCACCGATAAGAACCCCCCCCAAAAAAACATCTAATATCTAATGAAAAGACATCTAATGCATGCAAATATTAAAGAGTATTAGAAAGCAATTTAGCTAATATCTATTAAGGCCAGGTAATGTATTGTGCACTTGATGAAAAACATATCGTAACGAATGGAAACCTGTGGTAAGGTAAACACAAAACAGAGCTAAAGATAAGAATTTAGAAACTTAGCTGTAAATGCATCCGATTTGGATGAAAACAAACTCCATCTTCCTTGTTCAAGAAAATAAGCCCTCTCTCTATCCACCTGTATTGTTATGGTTTGGGATTCTCTTCCTGTTTCCAACGATCTCTAAGCAAAATAAAACTAAATAGTGGATTTGTGACAGAGATCTATCTATCCTAGATACTCCAGATAGAAATCCTCCATTGACTTCATATCAAAGGGTGGAAAAGTAAATCTAGCTATCCCCAATCTTCTATCGGCCTTTTCTATGCATCTTGGTAGCTGATGTAAAAAATTCCCCTCCACGCTTCCTGCTTAGTTTCGTAATGAAAATTGTCATCCAGTCCCCCTTATGACCTTCTATTTGTTCTTCTCTCCCCTCCTCTTTTTTTTCCATGACTCCATTAAAGAAAAGTGGCGACGTTATATTTTTTTCTCCCTTTATGCATGTCGTCTAACTTCCACTCCATTCCTGTTTGTGGTGACTGGTTTTAGCATGTACCACTTCCACTTGCTCTCTCCATTAAAGAAAATCCTCACAAAAATTTGTGATTCCCTTATTGAAGTTTCCTTTTTCCTCTAAAACTCCTTCCTCCACGTGGACACATGGAAATGTTTATTTATTTAAACTCACGTGGGCTCTCTTCTTTTTTTGAAAAGTATTAATAAGCCTTTCTTTTTCTTTTCTTTAATAAGTATTACCTTTAGTTCTATTTAAGGTTTTTACTTTTCTTTTTCTAAAAGCATGTTTTTTTTTTCCATTAATTACTTTATTTAGTAAAAATATCATGCATTATTAAATGCATATTATAGTTATATATAGTTATTGGAGCACGTCATCAAAGTTTTTTTAAGTGGTTGAATTATACAAGTGGGAGCACAATAAGGGGCCCTTTAGGGGCCACAATAAGAATGGTTAAAAATGGTTCAAATTTTGAAAAGAACGTGACTGGACAAGTCGGTTTAGGAATCCATGCTAATCTCCTTACATTTAAAAATGCTACTTTGAAATCTGTTCAATTAAAAAATTGGTCTTAATTGCGTCTAATACATTCACACCCTCGCACACTTTGGATCCACCGATTCCACCGTCTTTTCCATTGCTATCCGCCTTCGTAAATTCTCATATTGCATTAAAAATTACTATTTCCTTGGAAGGTGGGAGATTCACCTTTGGTGTCGTCGTTTTCAGACCTAAATGTTAATTTCCAAGTCGGATAGTCCAACAGAGTGAGCGAAGAAAATTTTTAAGGCATGATAATCTATCGAGAATCATCCAGTCTGTGACCTTCCCGAAATTATGGAAGGCCCAGTCGTCTCCAACAATAAATACTAATCTCTCATTCTATTCTTTCGTTCCGTGGAAGATTAGTGCGGCGGCAAGTGTAGCTAGATCCTGAGGTCAAAGGAAGCCATGGATATTGACAATCTGCCCAAATGCTCTGCAAATTACACGGCTCTGACGCCGCTTTGGTTTCTTCAGCGGGCAGCTCTGGTGCATCCCAAGCGCAAGTCGGTCATCCATGGCGCAAAGCACTATACTTGGGCTCAGACTTACCAGAGATGTAGGCGCCTCGCCTCTGCTCTTGCTCGTCACAGCATTGGCCTCGGCAACACGGTAAATGTTCCATTTCGCCCTATTTTGTTATTATTTAGGTAGATCAGCCAGACGTTTTCTCCTCGTTCTTCTCTGCGTGCCCTGTCAAGGGCTTAAAAAAACAAGCACCACGCTCACAGGCCAGGGTTTCCAAAGAAGCAGGAGAGATTGAGGGGAGGACATTACGAATTAATGAGGCAAAATTTCAATGTTTTGTTTACGTTCCTCCAAGATTTACAGTTTTAAGGATTTAGTCAATTGTTCAAAGTTTTATGGTTAATTTAGGGTTACAAGGAGCTGAGAAGAGGAACCTTCTTTGGATTTGAGTAAATTTGCTTTTCTTTGTTTTTTTCGGAAATAGATTTCAGTCACTTTTCCTACACACCGCGGCTTCCTCTGTATCCAGAAAATTTTCAATTAAATCTTCCTATTGTGCAGAAGGTTATAGCCTTTAGGGTTTTAGGCACTTTTCTTTTAAGCGGAGGCTTGTTCAGGAGGCAGAGGGAAAGATCAGCTTGAGAAGATCTAGAAAAATTCAAGTATTTCAATTGAGGCATTGGATTCAGTGATTGGCTAAACTTACTCCTTCCCTCTTTTGTTTTTGCAGGTGGCTGTGTTGGCACCAAACATTCCGGCCATGTACGAAGCACATTTCGGGGTGGCCATGGCGGGAGCCGTGTTGAATTGCGTCAACATTCGTTTGGATGCGCGAATGGTGGCGTTCTTGCTGGAACATTCCAGGGCGGCAGCGGTGCTGGTGGATCAGGACTTCTTTGCACTTGCGCAGGAGGCGCTAGGGTTGATCCGCGCAAAGCCTGGATTTCGAGAACCAGTCCTAGTGGTGATAGCAGACGAGGCCTGCGAGAGTAGTAATTTGGAAAGGGCGTTGAAGCAGGGAGCGGTGGAGTATGAGGAATTTTTGGGAGGAGGAGATCATGAGTTCGAATGGAGGGCACCGGAGGACGAGTGGCAGAGCATCGCGCTGGGGTATACGTCGGGCACCACTTCGGATCCCAAGGGTGTGGTGCTCAGCCACAGGGGTGCCTACTTGTCCTCTCTCGGCGCCTCCCTTGCCTGGGATATGGCTGACGGTTGTGTTTATCTCTGGACTCTGCCCATGTTTCATTGCAATGGTTGGTGTTACACCTGGGCGACGGCAGCGTTATGCGGCACCAGTGTTTGCCTACGCCAGGTAAAAAAATTGTCTTTTGCTAATATGAGGGAGAATTTGTCTTATAGGCGGGATTATGTGACGACTCGGATTAGAGGCCATTTTTTACTAAAAGATTAAAAAATTAGTAGCAAAACCCATCTTGAAATTTTTATTATAATTTTAATATGAGTTAAAAGTATAAGCCATATCTTGTTAAAAAAATGAGAGGTCATCATTTATTTTTAAAAGATTAAAATTAAGCATAAATTAGATTTATTCAATGAATAACGATTTTTTATTAAAAGAAAGTGAGAACTAAAAAAGCATGTCCTATTGAAAAATTAAAATTAAATCATGTGTCAATGTTGTGTATATGTTGTGTATAAGTGTGTTTTTTAAAATATTTTGAATAGCTGAAATAATCTTTCTTTATTTTAATCAAGCTGTTACAGTATAGGAAAAACATATTGTGAAAAAAAAAGGGTTAAAATGAACAAACTGTATATTGCCAAAAAAAAAAAATGTTTCAATGTTCTTATGTAAATTTATGGAAAAAAGATAATTTGGAATCTTTCTTTGTTTTAATCAAGCCCTCCCGTATAGAAAAAACAGATTGTGAAAAAAAGGAGCTAAAATAAACAAACTCCATATTGCTAAAAAAAAAAAAATGTTCCAAATCTACAATTTTTTATTTTTTTAAAATTTGACAATTTTGGCATTTATTTCTAGATTTTGGATGGGACTGTGTAATAGTTTTTGAATCAAGTTAGTGTGATATCTGATCTGTGATTGATCTGAAGCCTTGATTCAAAAACTAAAACTATTACACAGTTTATTTTAAAAATCTAAAAATGAATCAAATTATACTTTGTAAAAATGTGTTATCATTAATTTTTTGACATCTATAAATTTTTTTTAATACATTTGCTTCAATTTTATTTCTTTTGTATAAATTATTATTAATACTATTAATACAAATTTTAAAAAATAATCTTTAAAAAAAAAAAAAGATAAACATGACCAATTAACTGGATGGAGATCTGGCCATAAGAATTAAAAATATAAGAAAGATCTTGTAAAAGTAATTGAGAATCCAGTCGCAGAAATTAGATCTTGTAAAAACCCTTTATTCAATGAAAAACCTTTTTATTAACAAGATTTAAAAATTAAAAGCATAAGTCGGATCCTGTAAAAAAATCCCAAAAATTGAAAATTAAAAGCAAAAGTCAGATTTTGAAAATAAAAATCCTTTGACCAAAGAGAGGCGACTTTAGTTACAGACCGTTCTTTACTCAACATTACTAGTCACTGATGCAATGGTTCAAATTCAGAATCAGATCTCTAACATCATTCACATAAAATCGTTTAAATTCAGAATCAGATCTCTAACATCATTTGCATACAACAGTTTAGATTCAGAATCATATCTCAAACACCATTCACATTTTTAACTCTTTTTTCCGCACGATTCCTCTATCTCCGATCGATCTATTACAGGAAGTGGTGTTGGCCGAAGAATGATTTTCCAATACCGTGCTTTAAGCAATTTCTGATCCCCTCAGCTGAAAAATTGGAATTGAACAGAAAAGGGAGAATAAAATTGACATTTTTATCTGACAGATAAAAGAGAAAATAAAACTGGCGATTTTGTTAGAGGTAAAATAGAAACTCACGTGGCATCAATTTGGGGGTTTTTGCAGGTAACAGCAAAGGCAATCTTTAGCGCCATAGCGAAGCACAAGGTCACACATTTCTGCGCTGCGCCAATTGTGCTGAACACAATAATCCATGCCCCAGCAGAGGATCGGGTTCCCATCCCGTCGGGCGTGCACGTGATGACCGCTGGGGCAGCGCCACCGGCCTCTGTTTTATCCGCCATGGAAAAACAAGGGTTTCGGGTTACACACACCTACGGACTCTCGGAAACCTACGGACCCTCCACTGTGTGCGCATGGAAGGAGGAGTGGAATTCTCTCCCACTGCCCCAACGGGCCGCCCTCAAAGCCAGGCAGGGCGTACGCTACCTCGCGCTTGAAGGCCTGGAAGTCGTTAACCCAGACACCATGGTCCCCGTTCCTGCGGACGCAACCTCAATTGGAGAAATAGTGATGAGAGGCAACATGGTAATGAAGGGGTACCTCCACAACCCTAAGGCTAACCAGGAGTCTTTTAGAGGCGGTTGGTTTCACTCAGGGGACCTGGCAGTGAAGCACCCTGACGGGTACATAGAGATCAAGGACAGGGCTAAGGATATCATTATCTCTGGTGGTGAGAATATAAGCAGCTTGGAGGTGGAGAATGCCATTTATGGTCATCCCCATGTGTTGGAGGCCTCGGTTGTGGCCAGACCAGACGAAAGGTGGGGGGAGTCCCCTTGTGCCTTCATAACATTGAAATCTTCTTCTTCTAACTCTGCCCAAGAGAGGGAATTAGGGGAGGATATAATGAAATATTGCCGAGACAGGCTGCCACGTTATATGGTTCCCAAATCAGTGGTATTTGGCTCCTTGCCTAAGACTGCAACGGGGAAGATCCAGAAGCACATTCTCCGGGCAAAGGTCAAGGAATTGGGACCCGTGCGTTACAGCAAATTATAAGGATTTAAGTGGTTTGCGTAACAGCAAATTGTAACGGTGTAAGTGGTTTGCTTTAGGAGTAAGAGGGCTTGCTTAATTGTTTACTTTATACTCAATACTCCCCATCTTTTCAAATTGGACGAACATGGTGCATTTGGTGCTAATTTTTGTGTTGAATGTAATTCATATAAAATTTATATTTTTTTATTTTTATTTTAACATATGTAGCAGTTTGTTTGAACTTGAAAACAATTTTAAAAAAACCGCACAAAGCTTATTTAGATGTTGGGTATTACAACACAATTATGTGACATGAATGTAATCGGTTACCTCCTCAAAACAGAAAAGGAGGTGTGGGATGAGATGGAGCAATCCATTATCCTTTATCTCGTTCTACTTTGAGAGAATTGGGGTGGGAGGGAAGAGTAATGAGTTGGGTGGAGGAGATAGCTGGGGAGAGAATCGGGGTGTGAGGGAAGAGTAATAGGATGGGTGTTCAAATTATGATTATAGTAATTATTGAATACATCTATTTGATGAATGGTTACTAATATTGCAGTTTGATTGCAGTTTGTGATAGAACTTTCAAAATAGTAGTCAAATTATAAACAATTTATTTGTATTATAAGAAAATTTTCATCTTCTTGACATAACCAATTTGATTGAAAAGATTAATGCTAAGTATATTAATGTAGCATATTATTGTTTTGTTACTGATATTTTTTGTTTGCATTTATTTTTGGCATTATTTTCAATATATTATTTTAATATTTATTTTGATTTGTTTTGAGTATAAGTTAGATTTGAATCTTACATTTATCTTTTCAACTAATATTATTTTAATTTTAGAATTGACAAGCTCAATTAGTGAGTACTTTTTCCCATTAAGACTCAAGTGTAGGTGTAAATAGGTCCTTTAATTCAGCCACATTTATATCATTTGGACACAATCATGCATGCAATCCTATTTGTCAATATTCACATTTCACCAATATTGGAGTTAGCATTCTTTGAAATTGATCGTTTCTTGATATATTACATGTGAATGCATTTAAAGTTGAGTGTTTAGGGTTGTGTATTTAAAGACAAGCCCTAGATCATAAGAAACATGAAAAAAAAAGTTTGAAAATGACATGAGAAAAGAATGAAAAAGTAATCGATACATCATCAACATTACATTAACAAATTCTACAACAAACTAGTAATCATAAGCATTTTACATCTTGTATTTTGTATTTTTAATCTTATGAAATCAACAATGGGGTTTGATTAAGGCTTAAGTAAGTTTTACATTTCAATCTTAATATAGAAAATGTCCAAAAGTGTTCATTAACATTGCATTGTTGTGGAATTAGATATCATTCTTAGGTGTCTTTCAGGAGTTTGTGATGACCTCGGTTTTGGAATTAACCAAGTGGTTGAAGTAATGTAAATGAAATGACTTATTCATATCAACCCCCGGTTTTAGAATTAACCAAGTGGTTGAAGTAATGTAAATGAAATGACTAAAAGTAGAAATCCTCCTCTTTGAGGGGATGTTGAATTGACTGAAAATGAAATGCTTATACCTCTTTATGAAGTTTTGCTTGCCTCCACATGGAATTAGGGTTTCATGAAGTAGAATGTTGATCTCCTCTTCAATGCTCGAAATCTTGTCTCTATTGTTGCTCCAAAGCTTGAAGGAAGATTGAAAATGCTTAATTTCTCTTGAATACTTGAATGCTTGATCTCGTGAATGCCCGAATGCTTGATTGGATTTCATGATATGTCAAATAAGAGGGGAAATCCCTCTTATATGCATGCCAATGGGGTTTAATTGACTGATTTTCTGACTTGGGTTGACATAGGGGGGATTTTCCTGCTCTAATTTGAGATGAACCAAAGGGAGGGACCCCAAGATAGCTCCCAAATAGGGGATCCTAGGGTGCCACGCCCTGGTCTTGGTGAGGACTGAGGTGACATGGCCTGGTCTTGCCCTATTTTGGGGCAAGATCGGGGTGCAAGCAAAGTGCTAAGTTGAATTGCAATGTATTTTTGATGTTCATGAGCATATTCAGGTCTTCGATTAGGTTGAGGGGCACAAAAACGAAGGTGAATACCCAAATGCAGTTGAAAATTGCAAGGGGTGCAATTTTAGGACGTTACATTTAGCCCCCACTTTAGCGGGAGTATGAGCTTACGCAAATACTCTCGATAAAGTACAAGGAATTTAGATTGAAAGACTTTCACCACATCGAGGAGGCAAGATTCACCAAGCCCCTGTTGGACTATAGGATCTTACGACTTCAATGATAAGGTAAAAAGGAAGATCGTGCGAGAGAGAAAGAGAACCATGACTTCAACTAGTAAGGTTCTCTTACTATGAGTCATGAAAAGAATACCATAAATTATGAAGCAAAGACAAAATTCTCTAAGTAACTTAAAGTATCAAAAGAGAGAATCATGAGTGGAGCGTATGCCCCCGCGTTAAAGTGATTGTGTATGCCTTATCGGGAGCAATTGCTTTAAGGTAGGATACACCCAAAGAAGACAAGCATGCTATCACAATAATTTAGCCCCCAAGAGAGGATAAATCAAAGGATAATAAACACAAAGCATAAAACATGAGGTGGTTTCACCGAACTTTGGAGTCAGTATGTTTTTTATGATAACTCATGTATATCATGTATATATGCATGGAATCATCCTCATCTTGTAATATCCCTTGGCTAATCTGACCCTGTTTTGCTTATTTGAACCCCAAGGAATATTGTCAAACACTTGGCATACAATGTTTGAAGCCGCTGTAGTGAATTCTTTATTTGATTTCTTTGGGTTTGTACACTGCAAATGAAGTTATGGAAAGCTTCTAACAATGCAAAGTTGTTATAGAAATGATATGCTAGTTGTTTTAGACCTTACACACACATGGAATGACTGAAATTAACTAGTACAGCTAGTAGACATTAAGACAAACACTTGTCATGCATCCCAAAGTACACCTACAACCATTAGGCATTTAAGCAAACAGTTGGCATGAAAGCTAAGTGGCTGATCAATGTTAAATGTCACCTGGAATATCAATCGACCCCAATCTGTAGGTGATGAAGGCGGCTACAGGGGTTTGCAGAATGTAGAAGAAGTAGCCAAAGACTCCTTATTCAATCTTCACCATAAATCTGAACAAACATCTCCAATTTGGTCTCCACAAAGACCACAAAATTGGCAAGGTACTATAGCGTTTACTGTAGCGCGGTACTATAGTGTTTACTATTCACGGGTACTGTAGCGCACTGTTCACGACACTGTAGCAGCAAATAAACCCTCTGTATGATGTTCTCAGTCTGCCATATACATATACCCTCAGCTATGCCAATAAATCTGAAAATAAATCCCCAATCAACACAATGTCAACTTCTGGATGAAGCCAACCCTAGGAGCAACTTCAGATGAATATCTCACACCCTCAGATTGTTGATGCAATGAAGTCTTCACGTTCTCCAATGCCGATACTCTGGACAAGCTGCAGAAACCCCAGCTTCTTCTCCAAAGCCAAGAGACAAGTTTTCTCATAAAAAATAACAATGATCAATCCCCCTTCTCTTCTTTTCAAAAGCCTTATATATATTTCCCATGAAGGTTCGATTTTCTCCAATAAGACATTAAATCAATTAATGATATTAAATGACATTTAATGATATAATATTTTCACTTTGTCATTTAATATTTCACCTTGGTAAAAAAAAGCCACAATTAATTAGTTAAATGGTCCCCTTTAATGATACTTGGACCCTTCCTTAAGTTATAATATAAAATTATATTATAACTTAATAATATAAGCTCAAAACATTAATGTTTATTTAAACTAAATAAACATTAATATCTCCATTAATATTCAACATTTTTTAACGTCGTCTGAACTGGGAGCTGACATGATGAAGCTGCATATGACCATACCCCCTTTACTAAAAATAGCAGGGGTCCATCTCTAACATTCCCAAACCTACTAAAAATAGGAAGTAGAGCAAATGATGTCCGAATGATGCCAAACAAAGACCAAACTGAAGCACTCTGAACACTAGAGATGATACCAATCATCAAAAGACCCTCTATCCAACACATTAGCCTACGAGGGTCAGGATAATAGGCTAATCTCACAAAATCCAAGTCTGCTAAAATGGGGACATTACACATCCCCCAAAGAGAGGAAACCACCATGGAAGAAGGGAACGCATGTGCCTTTTGAGTCAACATGGGAGAGACCAAAAGAGATATAAACGCTTTGCATTGTCCTAAAGTAGACAACACCAGGGACAAAAATAGAAGAATAAGGAGAACAAATAGAAGAATGTCACAAACAAGCAAAAGAGGAGAGAGAGAGAGAGAGAGAGAGAGTCTACAATGCTAATGAAGCTAATCAAGCATGTCGTCCTCCCCCTGATCTTTCTGAACATTATTTATGGAAGGTGGACAACACGCAAGAGGAGCCACATCGAGCATAGTAGATGGAGCTATCACGAGTTCCAAACAAGGACCATGCTCTAATGATAAGTCACTTTGTTCATTACTAGGAGCTAGGATTAATGCTTTTGAAAATTTTGCAGATAAGTCATTGTCAACATCAACATATTCATATTCATCAATAGAAATATTAGGATTAATATTTTCATCATTAAGAATATTTTCACCTATTTCTTCATCAATATTTATAAGAATAGGAGCTCTAATAGGAATAGAACTTGAACCATCATTTGTTTTAAGTATTTTGCATCTTGGAGAATTAGGTTGAACATCTTGTTTAGGAGAAAATGGAATCATGTCAACAGTAGGTGTTTTGGGAAAAGTGGTTTGGGAAGCAACTTCACGAGCCTTAGCACAACGTCTTCGTCAACGTTCTCTCGCATAACGGTTTCGTCTAGTCTTGGCTGAAGGTTGAGGAGGTTTAGGTTCATCAGATATAAGCTTTGTCTCTTCTTTAAAGGAAGGATGAATGGGTTCAGGTCTTTTAGGTTGAACAATAGGAGAGGTCGGTCGCTTCTCTTTATAAGACGAAGGAGGAGGAACCACACCATATAAAGTAGGGATAGGAGGTGTGGGAAGGAGACCGAGTCCATCACGAGGAGGAGAGATAGGTCAAGCCTTAGGAGGGATTATTTTTTAGGAGGAAGAGTTTTTCTACCTTTTTGAGGAAGAGGAGACTCATCCATAGGAGAAGGAATGGATTCTTCTTTAGGAAAAAGAATATCTCTTTTCTGTGGTGAAAGGATACTCTTCTCTTTAGGAGAAGGAATAGATGCCTCCTTGGGAAGAAGATTGTTTCTTTCCTTAGGAGGAAGAACAATCTTATCCTCAAGAAGGGGTATATGATCATCAAGAGGAATGCTAAGTGTTAGATTTCTAGGTTTATTGAAGGACAAAATCATTTCATTTTTCCAATTTTGATATGATCTAAAAAGAGCATCACTTCTAGGTTCAAGAGGCTTGAATTGTTTGGACCAAAAATAATCAAGACAAACATCTCCACGCCTTAGTGTAGGCTGAAATATTCTATGATTAACAGTTATGATTTCACCATTATGAGGAAATTTAAAACACTTGTGAATAGTAGAAGCGATCTCTTTCATGAAAGAGAGCCAAGAATGTCCCAACTTCACACGAAATTGATCAGATGTAGGAATGATAGAAAATTGAACATCTAAGCATTTAGTGTCAACATCAATAGGAAATGTTATAGAACCAATAGTAGGACAAGAGAAGCCATCAAAAACTTTAACTATTACATCAGTATCATCATATATCACTTGATGCAATTGCAAAGTATAAAGAAATTCTCTAGTTATCGCATTAACCATGCAAGCAGGATCAATAAAGACTCCTCTAGCGGGCATACCTTTGATTTTTGCACTTATGTATAATGGGCCATCAGGTGCTTTAATGGTCTCACTAGGATCGAATGTAATGCACAAATCCTTAGGAGGTTCTTGTTGATCTACAAGGTTCACCACGATATTAGATTTAATGGTCACGTCATTGGGAGAGAAAGCAAGATGATTAATTTCAATCACATTAGTGGAAAGGGATGGTAAAGGATTAGTGAAAATTTGAAGGTTTTGATTAGAAGGGGCCACGAATTTGTTTCCTTTATCATTCATACCTGCCACATATATAGTATTGTTACCAATCAATTCTTGAATCTTACTTCTCAATGAAAAACATTTTTTCAGTATCATGACCATGGTGACGATGATATTGACAAAAATATTTAGCATCAAAGTAAGAGGAAGTTATTTTAGATGGATTGATTGGTTTGATTTGGGGAAGTTTTAACACATTCTTTTGTATTAACTGAGACATAATGCTATGCAAAGGTTCATTCAAAGGAGTAAACTCTTTTTCTCTTTTAAAGAATTTAGACAAAGGAGTCACACCTGTAGCACCTACAAGTTGATTGTTGTCATTGAATTTGATGAATCCTTTGTTTGGTTTGAACTTCACAAATGGTTGTTGAGCACCATCACCCTTATCACTCGGAGTCATGGAAGAAGATGATTGTTCCAATTGACTCACAGTTAGCTGATAATTGTGAAGTACTGCGCACAATTGTGGAAAGGAAGTAAACTTAGTTAAGAGAATTTTATCCCTATTGTCTTTTTATAAATTAGCAATGAAAATATTTTGAATGTCTTGATTAGGCACATGAAAATAAATCTGAGAATACAAATGGTTATATCTACCAATAAAATTAGTCAATTTTTTTTTAACACCTTGTTTACAATGCATTAAATCAATCAAAGTAACTTTAGGACCAATATTGTGAAATTGTTGAATAAAAGCATTAGCCAATTGTTGAAAAGAAGTAATAGAATAAGGAGGCAAAGAACAATACCATTGCAAAGCTCTGTCCCTTAATGTTCTAGTAAACAATTTTGCTAACAACCTTTGATCATGAGTAAAGTCACTACACAAAGTTTGGAATGTTTTAACATGAGTTAAGGGATCACCTTTTCCATTATAAAGTTCCAATTGAGGGACTTCTACATGTTTAGGACAAATGGCTCTAACGATGTCGTGGGATAATGGGCTCGCTACATCAAAAGTGGGCACATTATACTTGGATTGATTCATAGAAGCTATTTGTTGTTGTAAGGAGGACACTATTTGGGCTAGACTATTGGTTGTAGCTTCGGTAGAAGGATTGAAATTAGACATGTTGGATTGAGAGGGTGGAGTTATATTGTTGAATGAAGAGATTGAGAATAAGGAGGTGGAGCGCTATGATAAGTGGGTATTCGAGAAGATTTGGTAGCACATGGAAGACTCATGGGAGGAATAAATGAATTGTGATTGAAGGAGTTGCCCCCTTGACTAACATTTATAGGTGGTGAATGTGATTGAGTAACAAGAGGAACACTCATGGCAGGAGGAATGAAAGAAGAGGTATTTCCCCCATGACTAATGTTTATAGGTATGACATTTTGTTTAGAGGTAGCCATGATGTTTGATGTGAAGGTAGGAACACTAGTCATGGAAGTTGTCAAAGGAATAGAATGATTAACTTGACTAGGAGGTTGTGTATAACCTAGGTTTTCAGCACAACTCTTCATAGGTATAATATTAGAATCAACAATATGCATAATACCACACAAGATATCAACATCATGTTTATCACTTTGAATCATTCTTTTTAATCCTTCAATCAATGGGAGAGCTTCACTTTCTGGGTATTCTTGACTCATCCATTGTTGAAGATTGTCAAATTGATTGTCCATCTCTGCCAATTGATCAATGGATACTCTAGCTAGTGATTCCTCCTCATTGTGAGAATTGTCAAGAGGATAAATAGGAATATCTAAAGGATGGGAAGAAGCAACAATATCCTTATTGAAAAAGATAACCAAATTAGGCTCCATTTATTTGGTAATTAAACCTTGGGCAGCCTTAATTCTACAACTTCTTCTAATGAGGATACTATAGGTAGGACCAATAGTAGTAAAACTCATGCACTAGGGAAAAGAAATTGGAAAAAATAATGCAATCTTCTAGGAATTTGAATTATTAAATTTAAAATTGTCCCCTAGAAGATAAAAATTTGAATTTAAAATTAGGGTTGAAAACGACCTCTTTATTTTAAAGTTTGAAAGGAGGGAAAATCAAAACTAAAATTAGGGTTGTCCAAATTTAACCTTTTAATTAAAATTTTGAGATTTTGGAATGTTGAAATATTGAAGAAATCAATTTAATTTTAAAGATTGTTGTATGTGTATTGAACCACTTAAATTCAAATTGACAATGGACATGTTGAAATTCAGATTTGCTTTCGACCTTAGGGTGACCTAAAATCAATAAAATTTCACAAATCTCTGGAATTGTGCAGTAAAATACAGTCAAAACAAGCTCCCAAAATTTGAGCAGAAAAAGTTGGGACTGAGTAGGTAGCGACTTGGTCCGAACACAGTCCAACCAACTTTTATTCAAATTTTCGGGGAAGCAAGATATTGTGATTTTTATGCGAGTTCCAGAAGGATATGGAAATTGGAGATGTTGAGATATGCAAAATTAAGCCTTGAAGGTCGAAATAGGACACACTTAGAATGTTTGATAAAAAAATAAATTGAAAGGACAACAAAAAGGGCACACTTAAGGGTTGACTTTTATGATGTTTGAATTTGCATAAGATTAATTTAATTTTAAAAATTAGGGTTTGTTGCATAAACCGCTTAATTTTAAAAATTTAAAGTTGGAAGGAGGGAAAATAAATTTTGAAAGAAAAGCCAAGACTCAAATCTGAAAATTAATTCAAGATCTACACAATCCACAATGTCAATTTTAAAATTAAAAATTAGGGTTTTGTGATTCAACTACTTAATTTTTAAAATTTGAAAAATTGAAAGTGTAAATGAAAACTTGAATTGTATAATTGAAGAGTTCTCAGATCTAAAACAATCAATCTAATTTAGACAAACAACAAGCACAATTTTGAATCTAAAAATTAAGGTTTATGTGCATTCAACCTCTAAACTTTTAAAAATCGCAAGGAAATTAAACTTGTAAATTAAAATTTTAATTTTAAATTGCGTACACTAATATCTGAAAATGAAAAATCAGAATTAAGGGTGTTTCATGTTGGGTTCACTAAAATGTAAAGTGGAAGACTAGGAGCCTTGGCCAAATCCGCCACTTGAAAGAAGATGGGAACTTTACTAAGGTTCAATTTTTACTTGGCGAGACTTTACATTCAAAAGAGGGGGGATGAATCTACTAGATCCAATCCCAAAGGATGCAAGGATTGAATACTCAGTAGATTGATTGTGATTGAAATACAATTGATCCTCTTTTGTAAGTTGTCAAGTTGAATTAAGACTAAATGCTAGAAATGAAGACAAAGTATGAGAAAATAACGAGATATAGACTCAGGATTCAGTCGTACACCTGGATCTGAGAAGTTTGAGATGATTCAGAGCTACTCTGCGAATTCTGGCGAAAGTTGTAGGGACCGTGTGTCCGGACAGGGGTGCCCTCCTATTGGTCCTTCGAATTTTCTGCATGTCGAAAAGGGTTTTTTCATCTCTGTGAATAAAGCTTAATTCCACAAGTACAGTTGTGCACTTGTTTCCTACACACAGAAAGAAAGGGAAATGTGTTGGGAATATGGGTTTGTCTTCATATCAAACCCTAGTTTTGGAATTAACCAAGTGGTTGAGTAAATGTAAATGAAATGACTGAAAGTAGAAATCCTCCTCTTTGAGGGGATGTTGAATTGATTGAAAATGAAATGCTTATACCTCCTTGTGAAGCTTTGCTAGCCTCCACATGGAATTAGGGTTTCATGGAGGGGATGTTGAATTGATTGAAAATGAAATGCTTATACCTCCTTGTGAAGCTTTGCTAGCCTCCACATGGAATTAGGGTTTCATGAAGTAGAATGTTGATCTCCTCTTCAATGCTTGAAATCTTGTCTCTATTGTTGCTCCAAAGCTTGAAGGAAGACTGAAAATGCTTAATTGCTCTTGAATGCTTGAGTGTTTGATCTCTTGAATGCTCAGATGCTTGATTGGATTTCATGATATGTCAAATGAGAGGAGAAATCCCTCTTATATGCATGCCAATGGGGTTTAATTGACTTATTTTTCGACTTGGTTCGACATAGGGGGATTTTCCCGCTCTAATTTGAGATGAGCCAAAGGGAGAGACCATCCTAGGATGCCACTCCCTGGTCCTGCGCTATTTTGGGGCATGATCAAGGTGCAGGCAGAGTGCTATGTTGAATTGCAATGTATTTTTTATGTGCATGAGCATATTCAGGTCTCCAATCAGGCCGAGGGGCACAAACACTAAGGCAAAGACCCAAATGCAATCGAAAAATTGCAAGGGGTGCAATTTTAGGACATTACATAAAATAATGGAGGTAGGTTTGTCATATAGTCCATGAGAGAGATTCATTTCTAGAATTTGATTTTTGATTGTTGAACTCATTGTACAATCTATCATTCACATCAACTACTCCTCACTAGATAATAAAGAGCCAAGCAAGTTTCTTACTTTCCATTTACATTTATTTGGTTGTAACGTCACATTTACTTAGGATTGATACATTACTTGATAATTTACTTGACATATCTATATCTCTACATTTGTATGGATACAGGGTGCATATTTTGCCTACATTTCAGTGAACCAATGCTTCAATAAACCTAGGTTTTGTTGTAAAGTAAGGTGTTGCACACCTTGCATAATAATGTTATATTTTATTTATTATGTGAATTGCTCATGGAGGTGTAGCATGTAGAGATTACATTAGAATATTCTCAAGGCCACTTGGATGAGTTATATTATAACATTGTAATATTATATATATTAAATTATTTAATATTAGGAAAAAAAATTAAAAGTGTAAACTTAGCACCTAATATTAAATGTGGGGTCAATGGTTAGGTAGCACATGGTGTTAGTCATGTGGTTTTGTGACACATGATTTTACTTGTGTTGCCTTAAATTTTCAAAAAAATTGATCCCCTCTTTGGGACCCAAGTTCTAGTCTAAACCTTGTCCTTAGTATTTACTCGCCTTCATTTTTTCACTAAGTCATGTTTCCTAGTCACCCCTTTGTCCAAGTTTTGTGCCTAGTCAACAAACTTTTAAGTTTTTGAACCTAGTGTCCATGGTGCAAAAGTTCATGGAATCATCGATCACCAAACCATTATCTATGTTTAAGTCCTTATTGTTGGTCAAGTGTGCTAACGAAGTCTTTATGTCTATCAGTTGGGTGAATTTTTAACCTTCATAACCCCTTCATTTGTTTTTTTCATAAGTTCCTAAATTTGTTGATCATCTGACTACTCTTTGGTGTGTCTTGTCATCGGTCACCTGTGTTGGCGTTGTCTTTGTAGTCAGCTAGTCTAAAGATTCTAAACCCTGATACCCCTTGATAGTTGTGGTTCAAGAGTTCAAAAAGTTACCAACATCCCAACTCAAGATAGTTCTCATTCTTCAAGGAACGGTCATTCCAAGGTAATATCAAGTATGATGCATTAATGATTGGTTTAGTAGTGAAAGATATGCAAGTATGTTGGCATTGTTTTTGAAAGAGAATGAGGGTACTCCTGCCGCCAAAATTAAATGAATTTAATGCTCCTCTTTAAAATGGGTGATATGACTTCAAAAAACTCATTTCGTCTTGAAGAGCTAGTAGAGTGAAGTTTCAAGTTTTCGCAACGAAGGACAATTTGTAGGCATGCACAGGAACATGTTAGGTTAAAGATTTCTTTCCTTTTCCTCTCTCCTTTAAATTAGAAATGAAGATTTTTCAAGATGCTAGCCAGTGTGATTAATTAGGAGTTTCCTCATGAGTCTTCTTGGTGGAACTCTAGTATATAGCTATCTCTTGCCAACCAGAATTACAAATTCCTTAATAAATTGCTTTTTATACCACCAATTTCGAACCCTAGCCTCCTCAATGTCACCCAATATAGAGAATGGTCTTAACGATGTGTCGAACACAGATTTAGGTGATGTGAGTCTTCATAGTATTCTTAGAAGAATGAGGGAAGAATCAACCTCTCCAATTATAAAGAAAGTCATAGAGAGTGTCCTTGAAGCCGATGGTTTTCCACATGTCATTCCCTTGTTTCAAGTGCCAACCATTACCACCTCTAGTTCCATGGAATTCAAATTTCCAGTGGCTCAGTATTTGCCAAAGTTGATCCTAAAGTTGTGTCCCAAGTGCTCAAGCTTCTTGAACGAGAGCAATTTGTGAATATATCTATAGAGTTCAGTTGGGATTATTTTTTTGACAAAAGAGAATGGTGCCTAATTTGAATTGCAATTGGCTGACTAAAAGTTAAGAGGAAGGGCAAGTCTAGACTCCCTTCACTTCTCAAAAGGGACCATTTTGAAAGATGAAATTTTTGATGCAATTGCCCTTTGCACTGTGTTGTGGGGAGTGCCAAATCAAAATTTTCCTTTCGGGATGTGTGAATTCATGATAGTTATACGTAGTGATAATCTATAAATTAATTGGGTGAGGATAATGAGCCAGCATTTGAATTAACAACTACATAGTATAGCCCATGGGAATTTTTCCATATGTGCTCGTTATTGATATATATCCTTATTAATAGAGATATGGCCTGGCCTGCAAATATTAAAGTCTCCAATTGCATATATGCTTGTGTATGAGTACTTCTCATAGTTACAGAAGAGGATAGGGATGGATAATTATCTTTATGTCAATGACGCCTTTCTATGGGTAGTAATTGAGAGGATTGAAGGGTTGCCAAAAAGGACATTTTCTTCAGAAGCTCTAGCCCTGGTTACTTAGTATGGCAGCTATTTCACTTAGTTCGATAGTTTCTCCTACTTGAGAACCAGGGGTTTTGAAAATACCCCATGTAAGTTGCCTAAATATATTTTTGAAATCATTATAAATGGATACAATTAGAAATAAACATGAATTAATTAAAAGAAATATCCCAACCATAAGCATAATGAATCCAAACCATTTCAACGATATTTTAAAGAAGATTAGCAAAGAAGCAAGTTAAGAAACAATAAACAAAAAAATATTACACTTCCCCATGATACTCCCTATACCATGACTATTCCTTGTCCTCCTCTCCAAGATCTTGTTACTACGTGAAGTATGCCCTCAACTTGAGCACTAGCACAAAAGGATCTCAAATGGAGGATGGGAGATGATTGATGATAGTCAGGTGTGGATGTTTGAAAATGTGAATGGAGTATTAGATGTCAAATAGAAATTCCAACTAGTAGAAGAGCTAAAACATAATACAAAGATTTCCTTCAAACAAGAATTCAAAACAAAGTAACAATGCCTATAGATAACTCTTGTGACCCCTAACAAAGAAGTAAAGAGCTCTATTTATAGGGAAAATGAGGCAATGAAGGGTTGAGATTGATTGAGCTTAAGAGGGGCTAGGATTGCTTGAGGATTCCTTGATCCTAAATCCATGTTCTCTTCCTCAAGCAATCACATGTTGACAAGTGTCAACAAGAGAAGACTTGAGAGGGGATGGACAAAGCCTTAAAGGCTTGAAAAGACATGAAGGTTACTGTGGATGGATGAGTTAATGGATAAAGCTTTTACCCAAGGGTTAAAGGAATGTGCAAGGGTTAAAGGTGGGTTAGATTGGTCAAATCCAATAAGGCTTGATGGGGCTTGAGGGTTACCATGGATGGTTGGGTTAATGGATAAACCTCTAATCAAGGGTTGGGGGAATGTGCAAGGGTTAAAGGTGGGTTATATTGGTCAAAGACCCATGTGGGTTTTCTTGTGAAAGGGAGAAGGCCTTTAAGGCTTTGTAAGAGCCTTAAAATGTTTGAGAAGTTACTCTTCCCTAATCCCTTGGTTTAGGAATGTGCAAACATGTAGAGGGTGATTAGGCTAATAATAGTGGTTTAGACATGATTAAGGAGAGGGTTAGTGTGCAACTTGCATTTTCTAGAAAGTGCAAGTGGGTGAGGGGATTTAAATTTAATAAGATCATTATTTTATTTAAATGCATGTGATTGTGAGGATAAAGGGATTTAAATAAATGTTAATTTATTTAAATGTGAGAGGGTTGTTAATTAAATAAATATGCTTTATTTATTTAATTAATTTTTAAAATATGGTTGAGTTAAATCAAATAAATTGAATAATTTATTTAATTAATAGAATAACATAGTTAGGATGAATTAATTAAATATTAATTTAATTAATAGTTGATAATTAAATAAATATATCATTTATTTAATTGGGTGGACAAAAATAGGGTGTATAGTTTCTAATTATTTTGTGTTCTTGGAAGTGTGCCACTAGATGGCAAGGGTAAATGTCAAATATGTAGATCACATGAAGAGAAAGGGATACTCATTTCCCATTACTTTGATGGATTTCACTTGCAAGAGTAATAAGGTTGCCCAAATAGTGGAGAATTTTTTATTGAAATTCAATTTTCAATTTCAATCATATAGGCCTTACTATGACAATTAGGGCTATATTAAAGCTCATTTTCATTTAGGGAAGACATACATGCATCATCCATGATTAGAAGACTATTGGGAAGATTGCCTAGATGCCAAGGAGGTACAAAAAAGAGATTACATGTGGTTGACCCTAGATCAAGTCAGGGCCTTTAAGTTACCTCTTTCTATTCCTAAAAATCTAGTTGATGATAGTTTGAAAATAGTTGACGAAATCTATCAAAATATTGCTCTTAGACCCCTCCCACAACTCTTTTGGTTAATCAAGAGATCATGGATATAGAAAATAGAACCTCGCATGTGGTGGAAAGAACAAGGTGGTGGGTTGAGAAGAAAACAAAGGAATGCACTGGTTCCTCTACATTAAAGGGGACACCAAGCTCGGAACATAGTGCATCTTAGAATCTGACTGCCTCTAAGGCTCCAACCATATTGACTCCCACTCCCCAAAGAAGTAATTCCCAGTTTGAAGGAGATGGAGAGCAATTGGGGGACATTGTGAAGCTGAAATCCATATGCAAGGAAGATGCACCAACATCATCCTAAGGAAAAGCAGACAAGGAAGCTTTTGTTCTTGTTTCTCCTAAACTTGATAATTTGTCAAATATTGTGGGCACTACCTAAGAGAATGATTCTTTTATCTCCCACAAAATTAATGGAGATAATACTTCCAACACATTCTTTGATAGCTTAGATTTATCCATGCTCGATGATCCCACTCGTAATGATTCTACACCTTCACCATCCACTAATGCAATAGCCAATGTTCCCAGTTCATTCGTTGTTACCTCTCTGCCATGGCTAAAGAAGGATGTAGAGATAAAGAAGAGGTATACTTCCATGCTAGATATGTTGGTGTTGGAAATAAGCCACACCCGGACCGATGATGGACTGGTCCAAGAGGGGCTAGTAGCTCAATGGTAGAGCACTCCAACAACGTATGGAAGGTCCTAGGTTTGAGTCCTAGCTTGTCCATGTCTCAACATGGTATCAGAGCCAGGTCCAGGCTATGAGCTCCAAGAACATGAGAGGTGTGGCTTAAGGGGGGGGTGTTGGTGTTGGAAATAAGCCACACCCGGACCAATGATGGACTAGTCCAAGAGGGGTCAATAGCTCAGTGGTAGATCACTCCAGCAACGTATGGAAGGTCCTAGGTTCGAGTCCTAGCTGGTCCATGTCTCAACAAGATACATAAGTGGACATAGTGGCTAAGTTGTTACAATATAGCCCCAAACCTAAGAAGGCTAGAAGAATGTCTACAATGATTCCCGACCCTATCTTTGGTCATAGGTTTTTGGAAATCGCACCCTACTAGAGATAAGAATGAACATGAAGTCATAGAGCTGGACTTTGGCTTAAGCAGAGTGGATATAGGTCCAACTACTATTGAAGGTGACATCTATCACACAAAATTCTATGTGGGTGCATTGTCAAAAAGAGTCAAACTTAAGGTGCAAAAGAACTTAGTGCTACAAAAATAGGCGAGCACTTTAACTTCCTTTATTTAGTCTATTTTGCAAATGAATGACCAAAATGCAGATTAAACTATAAGTATTCCTATTGAGGGTTTGGACCCCAATAAATTGAAACAAATCAAAAGGAGTCAATTTGTCACCTTGGCAGTAGATAATTGGGCTAGTAAATTTAAGTTGGATGGAATAGTATATATTGAGAAATCTATGAGAGCATACATTCTAATATCAGAGAAGATGAAAACCTAGAACAATGATTTGCAAAATGTGAAAAGGGAGAAAAATAATTTGTCAATGATCCTTCATAAATTACAAGAAGTTTCAAAGTTACCCCTAGGCATTTTAATTAATGAAGGAATAATCAGCTTAGGATGAGAACTAATCTTCCATGTGGATAGATATGTTGGAGAGGAAACTCTCCATAATCAAAGAGTTGGATGCTCAAATAAGGTTGACCTTGGCATAGTCTTGACAAGGCGTCAAGGATTTAAAGCATCACTTGTCTACTCTAGAGAAACATATTTGAAGAAGATGGAGATAATCTACCTAAGAGCACCAATGTAGCCTGGAGTTTCAAGACAAGGATGGATGAGGAACTGTTTGTCGAAAGGGTGAATGAAAAGACAATGGAGACCTTGAAGAACGTGGCATCTTATCTCCCAACCTTTAAAAATGAAGTTGAGTGTTAATATCACAGGAAACCCCAATGCTAAATGACTAACTCCAATTATCTCCAAGTACAAGGCATATAGAGAAAAGATATTGGCATGAGTGGTACAAGAAGCACCTGTGAATGATGTTGCATAGGATGCACCACGTGGAGAAGGAGTTGGAGATGGAGGGGCCATTGTCATTAATTAAATCCTATTTTGTTAATGTTTTTAAATTTCTTTCCTGATTGGGCACCAAAAACTATTGGCTCTAGAGAGCCATTATCTTATTTTATATTATGTTATGATGTTTAAGTTTCTTTAGAAATGGTAATCTTTACAAGATCGTTAGTTTCAAGACAGTTACAGATGGATATCTATATATGTTAGATGGATTACAACGAACAGGATCCTTTTGTTGGTTTCCAAATACTTGATTGTTTTAAATAGATATTAATGAAAGAAATATGAACGCAGTTTCATGGATTGTAAACTTTGAGTTGTGGTTGATGGATTGTTTATTCTTCTTATGTTGAATACTCTAGTATTTGGATTATCTTTTCTTGATATCCATTGGATGGTTCATGAAAATTGTATATGCACATTGTTGTGAATGTTTGGCTTTGGACAAATGAAATAGTGATGTTTTGGATGTTATAAATTTTGGTATTTGTGGGGTAAAATCTTTGTATTCCATTCAATTATAATTTTGTTGCAATTTTTACCTTTTGAAGCTTTTTGGTTAAAAACCTTTGCCTTATTTTCTTTCTGGTTAAAAGCATATGTGGATTTTATTCTTTTTATATTATTAGAAAGTAGCTATGCCTTATAAAATAAGTAGAGAATAGGTGTAAAATATCATTACACTTGGCTCAACTGTTAGTTTTTGTTTGCACCTTTGTGGGCAAGAGAATATAGAGTTAGGTGACAAATGTGTTAACCAACAACTTGACTAGTAGTTGTATTTGAGTGAGTTTTTGTCTATAAAATGAAGCACATTTTTTGTTAAGGTTAGGTGGTGGTTTTAGGTTGTCATTGTATTGAGTCCTTTGGAGGATTGCATTTGTGAAGCATGGCATGGGATGTGCAGATTCATGCTTGGACACATGGGAATGCATTGGAGGACTTGATGGCTTGAGAGTATTCATTATAACTCTGTAAGTGCTTTGTATTGCTTCATGGTTGAATAATCTATGGAGTATGGATGCTTCTGGAGGTTGGATTTTTCCCCCACGAGGGCTTTTCTAGGGTATATCTTGTGGCTTGCCTATTTGAGCTTTGCATAATGGTAATTTTGTAAGCTTGTATGCATGTTTTTCTAAGATGGGTTATGTAGGAAATGAATTAAATGATTTTGGATTTAGAGCATTATTTCCTAATAGGTTTTCATCATAGGTATCCTTCCTTTTTCCAAAATTTTAGGTCTAATTTTCTAATTTGGTCTACTTACATTCAACTCTAAAAAACTCTTTCTCTTGCTTTATCTCCTTTCATGATATATCCATTCCCACCAATTCACACTTACATGAAGTTATATTTAATGAGTTGGTTGGTAATTATTATGTCTTTTTCATTATTTATTCTTGATATATTTGTTTCTTCCCCTTGTTAGGTGTATGCTTTCTATAATGCACATAAGTTAGACAACCCTATCTAGGATTGTGCTAACAATGTTTATAAATGCATGGATTTTCATCTAATCTTCTTATTTGTTGTAGTGTCTTAAATTGTACACCCTTGCTAGGGTGGTACAATTTCACACTTAGTTTAGTACCCGCCTTAGTTTGTCTTGCATCTTGCATTTATAATTTCCCTTTAAGAATTAATTAAATCTAAATTCATATTTCATCACTTCACACATTATAAAATTGGACCCTTTATCCTAAGTGTGCCCCTTTTTATTTTAATCTTCCAATAAATCATTTAGTCATAAACCCTAATTATATCATATTTTGACCTTTAAGGCCCAATTTTGCATATCAAAACACCTCAAAATCAGCTATAACTTTGGGATTCTCTCTAATACCATCATATCTAACGACCCTGAAAAATTTGGTGAAAAGTTGGTCATACCGTGGTGGGAGTGCAAATGATCCTCGACTTTTTTCCCAAAATTTTGAGAGCACAATTCTATGATATTATAATGCTTAACTCTAAAAGATTGGCGGGAAATTCAATTCCTAGGTTATCCTAAAGGTGGAATTAAATCAAAATTAAGATCTAGGGTTTCATACATAAGAGCTTTGTTTCTTCATTTGAAGGCAACTAAGATCTATCAAATCGAATCGAGGAAAAAGCTATTGGAGAAAGCATAAGGAGCCTTCTATGTAGTGAAAGAGAAGCCTATGTGGAGTTTTCAACAACATTCAACAACATTCAATAATATTTCATCAAGCATTCATCATCAATTAGGAGCCTTGAAGACATTGAAGAGTAATAGGAGATCTAGTGGCAATCTCTCCCTTGGGGATTTGTATGATTTCATGTTATTTTCATGTCTTTGTATGAGATTTTTTACATAAACTTTCATATTTACATTCATTCTTTAGATAACTTTGCATCATTTATTTAGAGCATTTACTTTGTCAATTACAAGCATTTAGGGTTTACTCTTTAGGGTTGCTCTAGATTGTTTGCATTCACATTAGGATCTTGCATACACACAAGGTTCTAGCACACACATTTTCAGTACATTATTGGCTATTTGTGGAGGTGTAAATTTCCAACACAGATTTCATTGATTAAAAACCCTATAGAGCCACCCAAACCATCCCTTTTCAGTAGCAGGTGCAAGAACAGGTACTCGGAGACAATTTTAGATTAAGAAAAGACATCAACACCACCTAGAGGTCTCAAAAGTGCATAAAATTGTCAAGGACAGTGACGTTTTTTCCTGGTCCTACCCAGGATAGTGGCGTGGTGCCATGGTCCCTCCTCTTTCAGGTGAATTTTGATAGGTTGCAGCCTCAAGACCTTCAGATTTTAGCCTTTCAATTGCAGCTCTCTGTCAGATTCTCAGGGATAGTGGCGTGGCACCCTGGACCTAGTCAGTATGGCTTAGTTTGCAGCATCTGGTACACATCCAAAATCCTCTCCCTTTCATGCTTTCAGTATCTCAGTTTCATATATGCAATTTTTTGCAATTACGAGTTCATTTATGCTTCATTCTTTATCTCCTAATCTAGTTGATCATTCAAACCCTAGTTTTTCTCATCATTTGCAATAAGAGAAATAGAAACCCTAAGAGGTAATCCTTATCTCTCTCTTTCTCACAAGAAGTATCCAAAGTGATCTATCTCCCTAGGCTCTTTCGTATTCCCAATGTGTTGGAAGAAGTGGGATTAGGTCCTAGTTACTCGGTCTCTCTTTTCCTACCTCCACATTTTGGTGAACCTGCCGTGAATCTAACCTTCTTTAATTCTGATTTATGTTCTCAAATATAAGTGGTTTTTATATTTCAAATTCAAAATTACATTTACGAGTTTCAATTCCTTGCAAATTTCAAAATTTAGAGGTTAATTTTGCTAATTCAAAAGTCAACTTGTGGATGGCTTAATTTGGATCATTAATTTCATATCTGATTTACGATCACATTCTACTCATAAATTTCATTTTCTAAATCAACAGTTAGGGTTCTTGCATTGGTTAAAATTGAGCATTTCCCTTTATTTTGCATATGTTATCATTTGAATGAGGAATTTTTTTCATGGTGCATTCATTTCGTAAATGTGATAATGGGTTAGCTTCCCTTGTTCCAATTTGTCCATATCTTAGAGAACCACCTTTTATTTATGACAACATTTTAGTGCCTAAAAGAGTTTTTACCAATCCCTTTAAAACTCTCCCATGTTCTAAAGATGAATATTTGAAGAGTGATCTTGACAATTCTCCTAAAATGTGTTCTTCTCATCTAGCTATCTTAGAGGAAGATTATGATATCATAAACACTTTTTCTTAATGTTACCTTACCTTACTCACATGATGCCTCTCTTAGTGAAAAGGTATTGATGGACATTGACTTATCTTCTCCTAAATTTGGTCTTACCAATGGGGGCATGCTAGCACAACAAGAGGTTATGAGCACTTCTTCCAAAGATCTCCTTCCTAAGCATTAATCTTTGGAGAAAGATGTTCATCTCCCTCCTAAAGAATACTCCCCTTGTGAGGTTCATTTTGTGCAAGAAGATGGTATTGTCCCTACTTTTCCTAGTGAGGGCATTTCCTCTTTTGATTCCAACAAAATTCCCACTAGAGATAATGCATTAATGAGAAATGCTTTTCCTCCTCTTAAAGTTTTCCTTACCCCTAAAGATGCCTTAGAGAAAGAAGATGAAATCATAATAAATTTCCCTAATTCTCTCTCCCCTAAATATCCTATTGAAGACATTTTGAGGAAAGAGGATGATTTAAATACATGTAGTGATTTTCTCCTTCCTAAGGATGAAGAAATAATGAACATTGTTATCCCTTCTCCCAAAATTGGCAATAGCAATAAGGACATCTTTGTGCAATATATTTCTAATACTTTTTCTAATGACCTCACTATTTGGGATGAACCATTAGAAGAAGGTGTTGATTATTCTCTCCCCCATGAGATAACCCTAGCCAAAGGGGATGAAATCATGATTGATAACTCCCTTGATAACATCTCACCTTCCATTAATCTCAATCATTCTCCCTCTAAAAATAAAGCATCTCCCTCTCCTAAACTTGGTTCTACTCATAAGGATACCCTAGTTCAAGATAAGATGATTAACATCTTTTTCAAATATCTCCCTCTCAAAGGTGAGACTTTAAAGAGTAATGTTGATCCTTCTCCTAGAGTGTTTATTCCCCATGTAGATCCTTTGGTGATAGAGGATGATATAACCTTTCCTAAAACATTAATGCCTACTTCTATTCTCCCTCTTAAAATTGATCTTATCCGTGATAATATCTTAGTGCAAGAGAAGACTATCAAAAATTCTTCCAACAATCTTGTTCATTATTCTTCTAAGGACACCTTTGATATTCCTAAACCATCCTCAATCAATTTGATACATGTGAATGAAACACCTAATAAACCCCTCTTCATAGTTCTGTTGGGTGAATATTTTGTAAGTAGCGTACCAATGACAAAATATATAATTCACACACAACTATGTTGAGAAATTAATCTCTCCTCTCAGCAAGGGGAGGCTCCCTTTGAAATTTCTTCTCTAATTAACAAGAAACTAAAATTTATGGGTAAGTTTTGGGCATATAACTCTTTTTTTTCAGAGTTTATGTATTTTCCCTCCCACTTGTTAGAATTCTCTATCATGTATGATACTTAAAGAAATGAACAAACTACTCCAAAAAATTACACCAAACCTCACAATCGAGAAGCACAAAGTCTTTCTTGAATGCAATTCTAACTAAGCTAAAGATTACAAATGATCACAAATTTAACTTGCAGCTCAAAGTCTTCAAGTATAAATTCCCAATTCCTTAAACTACAAGTAATAGTAGCAATAAAAATCCTACTACTAATCACCTAACATCATAAAATTTCCCAAATATGTAAACAACACAAAGTCTATTTCCACAATTAGAAAGCTCTTTTATAAACTTTCACAATTTCACCAAAAGATTCAAGATCATAAAGAACAATTATGAGAACTAAACATAAGAATGATTCCAATCACAATCACAATCTTCAGTCCAACATAAAGTTTGGAAACTAGCGGATCGTTATCTTTATCTCCTTGAATCCACTTTTACATCAAAAGCACAAAGTCTTAATTGAGATAAAAATTTGACAGAGTTTTGCTAAGCATAGAAAAGATAAATATTTACAAATGAGGCTCCTCTATATATAGGAGAGGAGTGGAGAAAAAGGTGGGCATCGTTTACTAATTCAACTGCATAGTCCCACTTGATTACAACTATAGTAGAAAGAAAATATGCAGCTTGGAGAAAACTTGCAGCATCTAACAATGCAACTACATGAAAAGATAGTGTCAATGTGACACTTTATTCATTTTTCTCCTCCTCATTGGATTTCTAAAATTCTTCAAACAGTTTATTCATTTTTCTCCTCCTCATTGGATTTCTAAAATTCTTCAAACCGAGCCAAAGCAACTTGCATCTCAACTTTGTCTAGTGCCATATCAGCAATCTCATCAACACATCTTATTTTCTTTGTCGATTTGCTAGAGAGGGCTCAGACGTTTCGACATTGAGCATCAGTATCTCAAAAATCACCAGCATCAGAAGGGAAAATTCCATCAATTGGGACACGAATCTGGGGTCAAAAAGAACTTAAGAGAAAAACTAGGAAAAACTTGCAGGGCAGATTTTAAAGTCCGACTTGTCAGTCACTAAAATGACTAACTGACATGTCAGAGAAAAAAGTATGACTTGTCAGTCACTAACATGATTAACTAACACGTCGGAGAAAAAAGTCTGACATGTCAGTCACTAACATGACTAACTGACATGTCAGAGAAAAAAGTCTGACGTGTCAGTCACTAACGTGACTAACTGACATGTCGGAGAAAAAAGTTTGACATGTCAATTAGAGGAATAAGGCTCACTACATGTTGGACTTTAAAGGTCAACATTGCAGTTAGGGAAAAAACTCAGTTTGGTAGGTTGGAGAAAAAAGTCCAACCTACACTCTAAAGTCTGATGTGTCAACTAAAAGTCAGTCGACTGACATGACGGGTTTTAAAACCCGACCTGTCAGTTGAGGAAGTAACAAAGGAAAACCCTCGCATGTCGGGGTTTAAAACCCGACATGCCAATTAAGGGTATTTTAACCTCACATGTCGGGTTTTAAACCCCGACATGTGAGTTGGGAAAGCAACAAGACTATGCATAGCGAACTAACTCCTTCCTGCAGGTCGGACTTTAATGTCTAATCTGCAAGCAAATAAAAGCAACCTAACTACAGGTCGGACTTTAAAGTCCGATCTATCAGTCACTTAAAAACAAGGGAAACAAGCACATAGAGTTAGAGAACAAAGATATAGAAAACAAGAAGGATGATATGACTGAAAACAAGACTCAAACTTGTGCAACTACACTTGTTGAAGAGAAAACTATTCTAACCTAAACTAACTGACCAAGTAAACCCCCCTAAATGAAATCATTAATGGGCTCACCAAAGTAGCTGCCTTTCTTTAGCACCTTGTAGTCCCTTGCATGATCATAAGTAGTCACAACCAACAAAAGCACAAACAAGTGTACTAGGACTTGATGCAACACTCCTTGGAAAAGATGATCAAATCCACCTTCCTCTTGGGATGAATCATATGTGCTGCTACCCCAAAGTGGAGTTTTGAAACCAGACCGCTCTTGCTTAACTGAATATACTTTTTTGGCTTCTTTCTCAAGTATATCCTCAAGCTCATGTACAAGTGAGACCTCTATCTTTCCATTAGCCTCCAACCAAGCAACATGTCTGATTGGACATCCTCTTGATCGTACAAAGACTGAATCCTTCTTACTAGTTGCAACTTGAACAACTGGTTTTTCAACCATAACAACCTCATGCTGAATGAAATGACCTTCTTCATGTGATTCAAATGAAAACATGATTACACTTGTAGACACCTAAAATTAATATTTAATTAATTTAAGCCTATCAACATAATTAATTAATTTAATTGTGTTATCCTTATTCCTCTCAAAATCTATTAAATCTAATTTAATTAGTCCTATCACTATTGTCCAATAATTATTTTATCAAATAAATTAATTATTCCCTTATTTTTCTAAAGTCCCCTCCAATAATTATTTCCTCTAAACCCACTCAGTTAATTAATTTTAATTAATTAACGTAGTCATGTGATTCCTACAAATCACTTTTCTTAATCCCATTAACCTAATTAATCCTTCTAGAATCTCTTATAACCATTCTTATCATTATCTTTCAATTTTTAATTCTCACTCATGTCACATCAACATTGAGTCTCTCAAAGAAATTCAAATTTCTTTGAATCCCTCCATGCATCCTTATTTTGGAATTTTTAATTCCTTATATTTGAAATTCAAATTTCTCCCCCCTTTTCCCAAGGAATTTTATATTCCTATTTATTTTCCCAAGGCACCCTTGATCCATGTCTTCTATCTAAAATTAATCTCAACCCTTCATGATCAAATCAATGTTGGCCCTCCATTAGCCTTCTCCAATTTATAAATTGGAGCCTATTCTCCTCACAAATCATCCACTTCTCATGCATTGTCATGCTGCTCTTTTCTCTTCTTTTTTCTCCAATCTTTCAATTCAAATCCATTCAAAGTCCATCCAATAATCCTATCAAATCTATTATTCTTGTTGAGAAAAGGAGATCAATCCACATCTAAATCAAGCAAACAACACATCAAGTGGAGCATCAAGGGCACATCCTCATCATCCACTTCATCGAGCTCAATCCAAGGGAGAGGTAAAAATAGCAAGGTATAAGCTTTGTCTTCATGTTTTTATGTGGTTTTATGCATGTTTCATGTTTTAATATCTTTTAGTGATTTGTTTGTGCACTAACCACCTAAATCGACCTTCCTAGTTTTTCCCCTCTTCAACACTGTATTCTTTAGTAGGTTGTTCACAAACTTATAACTGGAGAGAATCGTCAACAAGGCTTGAACAAAACTCTTCTATAGTGCTCATGAAAAGATCTTCATCAAGTTCTGGGGTAGGTCTCTTATGCAGGATACGTCCAAGTTCATGACCTTGGAGCATGAAAGCATTCATTTCAACTTGACTGGGATCTTCATGCATGTTCACCTTTTCACATCTCATGATATGATTTTCCTCCTCCATGGTACCTGACATAGTCTTTTCTTTTTGTTCAATATCTTTCTGGAACTACATAAGCCATATTTGAGAGTCACTAGCTATGTTTGCTTCCTCCTCTTGTAATAAACCAACAATATCACTTTGTTCAGATTTAGAGTCCTCCACTACTGCATTTGTTGATGGTGCCTCAAGTGTAAGCCCTTTTGGTGGCAAAGGGAGCTTGTCTTGATTTCTAGCTACATAACTAGGAGCAGTATTTGGATATGGCCTCCTAGGAATGTCTTCATAAGGGGAAAAAAATACACCTTGAGCTATTTTCTTTTTTAGGGAAAGAAACTCATTAGCCAACTTCTGCACCATGACATCTTCTCTCTTGGTAGACCATGATCCCAAAGAAGAGTTTTCTTTGGACCCATTTGGTTCTATCTTTATCTTACCCGCAGGGATAAGATCATCTTCAACCTCAACTGCTAAGGTTTGTGTAGCTGCAAGGTCTCTTGGAACTGCTCTTCTCAATAAGAAGCTCACCTCAGGTGACTGAGCATTGATGAAGAAGCACTACAAATTTGTAGCAGTAAGCTAAGAAGCAATCGAGATGCGGTTATGCAGCTCGTTGAATTTAGCAACAAATTCCCGCATGGGCTCTTGCGGTTCCTTCTTCATTTGATTCAATTGCACCAAGAGCGCATGCCCATCTTCAGTAGGTTTTGAATCTTGCCTCAAACCTTGTTTTGAGATTATCCCAATTAGTGATAGAGTTATCAAGCAAATGTCAAAACTAATCAGTAGCTACACCTTGTAAGGTTTCAATGAATAACCTTACATATACATCTTCATATTCAACACCAAGAACACCACATGCAATCTAAAAAGCAACAATGTGCTCATTAGGATTTTGAGCACCATCTCCCAAAAAATTAGGAAAATTCTTCCACGAACCATCAAGAAGAACTTGTAAGGGTAGAGTTAGGTTCAACAGACCAAAAGCACTCCCCCAAGAATCTTGAGCAGACATTTTACATATCCTTGGTGAAATTTTGATAAATTGTAAGGAAATGAATTACAATGAATAGGATATCAGTATACTTCAACCAAAAGGAATGATGCTTTTGGATGCATATCGTTTCTCCAGTAGAGTTGCCGAAAAATTGTTTGGTAAATATTTTGTCACTAGCGTAACAATGGCAAAATATATAATTCATACACAACTATGTTGAGAAACTAATCTCTCCTCTTAGCAAGGGGAGGTTTCCTTTGAAATTTCTTCTCTAATTAACAAGAAACTATAATTTGTGGTTAAGTTTCAGGCATATAACTCTATTTTTTCAGAGTTAATGCATTTTCCCTCCACTTGTTACAATTCTCTATCACCTATGATACTCAAAGAAATGAACAAACTACTTCAACAAATTACACCAAACCTTACAATTGAGAAGCACAAAGTCTTTCTTGAATGTAATTCTAACTAAGCTAAAGATTACAAATGATTAGAAATTAAACTTGCAGCTCAAATTCTTTAAGTATAAATTCCCAATTCTTTAAACTGCAAGTAATAGCAACAATACAGAGTCTACTACTAATCACCTAACATCAAAAAATTTCCCAAATATGTAAACAACACAAAATCTATTTCCACAATTAGAAAGCTCTTTTATAAACTTTCACAATTTCATCAAAACATTCAAGATCATAAAGAATGATTATGAGAACTAAACATAAGAATGGTTGCAATCACAATCACAGTCTTCAGTCCAACACAAAGTTTGGAAACTAGTGGATCGCTATCTTTATTTCCTTGAATCCACTTTTACATTAAAAGTACAAAGTCTTAATTGAGATAAAAATTTGGCAGAGTTTTGCTAGCATAAAAAAGAGAAATATTTACAAATGAGGCTCCTCTATATATAGGCGAGGAGTGGAGAAAAAGGTGGGCACCGTTGACTAGAACTGTACAGTCCCACTTGACTACAACTACAACAGAAAGAAAATATGCAGTTGCGAGAAAACTTGCAACATCTAACAATGCAACTACATGAAAAGATAGTGTCAATGTAACACTTTATTCATTTTTCTCCTCCTGATTGCATTTCTAAAATTCTTCAAACCGAGCCAAAGCAACTTGCATCTCAGCTTTGTATGGCGCCATATCAGCAATCTCATTAGCACACCTTCTTTCTTTGCCAATTTGTTGGGAGAGAGCTAAAACGTTTCAACATTTATCATTAGTATCTCGAAGATCATCAACATCAGAAGGGAAAATTCCATCAATTGGGACAAGAATTTGGGGTCAAAAAGAACTTAGGAGAAAAACTAGGAAAAAATTGTAGGTTGAACTTTAAAGTCCGACTTGTCAGTTACTAACATGACTAACTGACATGTCGAAGAAAAAAGTCTGACGTGTCAATCACTAACATGACTAGCTAACATGTCAGAGAAAAAAGTCCGACATGTTAGTCACTAACATGACTAACTAACATGTCAGAGAAAAAAGTCTGATGTGTCAGTCACTAACATGAATAATTGACATGTCGGAGAAAAACATCTGACTTGTCTGTCACTAACATGACTAACTAACATGTCAGAGAAAAAAGTCCAGCGTGTCAGTCACTAAGATGACTAACTGACATTTTGGAGAAAAAAGTCCAACGTGTCAGTCACTAACATGACTAACTGACATGTCGGAGTAAAAAGTCCGACGTGTCAGTCACTAACATTACTAATTGACATGTCAAAGAAAAAGTATGACGTGTCAGTCACCAACATGACTAACTGACATGTCAGAGAAAAAATTTTGACATGTCAGTCACTTACATGACTAACTAACATGTCAGAAAAAAAAGTTCGACATGTCAATTAGAGGAATAAGGCTCACTGCATGTCAGACTATAAAGTCTGATATGTCAGTTAGGGGAAAAATTCTGTTTGGCAAGTCAGAGAAAAAAGTTTGACTTGCACTCTAAAGGTTTGGGAAATTCTATTGACACATTGGACTAAAAGTTAGTTGACTGACATGTCGGTTTTTAAAACCCGACTTGACAGTTGAGAAAGTAACAAAGGACTGACATGTCGGGTTTTAAAACCTGACCTGTCAGTTGAGGAAGTAACAAAGGAAAACCCTTACATGTCGGGGTTTAATACCTGACATGCCAGTTAAGTGTATTTTGACCTCACATGTCGAGGTTTAAACCCCAACATGTGAGTTGGGAAAGCGGCAAGACTATGCACATAAGTCCGATGTGCAAAAGCACAAACTAACTCCTTCCTCCAGGTCGGACTTTAAAGTCCGATCTGTAGGCAAATAAAAGCAACCCGACTACAGGTCGGACTTTAAAGTCAGACTTGTCAGTCACTTAAAACAAGGGAAACTGACACATCGGACTTTAAAGTCTAATATGGTGACATGACTCACTGAAGGTCAAACTTTAAAGTCCGTCCTGTCAGTCAAAACATAAAAACTTTCTAACTTCTAAATGACCAAACATAAAGACAAATAATGAAAAGCGACTAATCGACTAGGTCGATTAGCCTATCCCAAAGCCCGTGAGTTGCGAAACAAATGAGTTTCCTAGGGTTGCCTCATGATTTTGGCCGCGCCAAAATCGATGGCAACAAGTTCAAGGTGTTTGTCCTCAAAATTCCCCACGCAAGCCTATCTTAGCGGTTCAAGGTGGTTATACTAATTATTATTTTTGTACTCCTAAGAAACCTATTATTACTATGCAAGGAGGTTATCCTACTAAGAGCCCTTATGAGTATGCTAAGAAAATTACTAGAGAGAGTTATAATACGGTTGCTCATAGTTACAACACAAGAAACAATAGGCAACCTAGTCCTCCTCTAGTTATCCCAACATCACTTCCTCCCTCTCAATCTATTCTTCCGCAAGCACCTCGTGTATCACAGACTCTTAGTAAGGAGTATGATCTCATTGAACAACTTAAAGCTACTCCTACTAATATTTCTATTTGGGATTGGTTCAAACTTCGCCTGCTTATCATGGGATGTTACAAGATGCTTTGAAAAACTTAGATGTCCCACCTGCAGTGATACCTAATAACATGGCTTCTTTGATTGATCCTACAAATATACCTAAAGCTTAAATTGTATGCACACAAGATGAGTTACCTTCTCCTAAAATCCAACATCAATATGATCCTCTTATGATTGTGGTTATTATCCATGATAGTGCTATAAGACGAGTCCTTGTGGATAGTGGATTTCGCCTTAATGTTTGTGGTGTGGACTTATTGGATAAGATTAAAGTGGAATGTTGTCTCACGGAACCTGCTTCTCTGACTATTCGAGGCTTTGATAATGTTAGGGTAGGTCATGTTGTGTTACCTACACATATTCATGTTATGCTTGGTAATTTGACATATAACCTTCTGTTAGGGAGACCATGGATTCATAGCATGCAAGTTGTCCCCTCAACTTTTCATAGGCAATTCAAGTTCATTTATAACAATACGACATACACCTTATTAGCTAATACCAAACCTCAAGAACCATTAAAATATGGGTCTTCTTGTTCAACTACTTCCCATTCTTCTTCCAATCCCTCTAATTCTTCAAATGCATCTACTTCCTTTAATGATCTTGTTCCTTATAGCACTCCTGATTCTTCTACTCAATCAGAATCTCCTCCCAAGGATATTTTTTATCCTGAAGGAGTGCTCTCAGATGATGATTGGGGATCTCTATATTTTACCCCTACTTTTATAAGAGAGTATAGAGTAGCTTGGAAAGAATTTAAGACTAAGAAGGAGATCTAAAGAGGAACCCAAAGAGAAACCCACCTTGTCTAAGAAACTAAGTAACAACTTTGTGGATTTTTCTAATTCAAACAATTCTTCAAATCCTTCCTCTAATTTATATAGTACTGAGACCTATGAGGCATCACCATCTCTTTCTGATTTGGAATCCCTTTATGGTCCTGGTTTTCACATTTTAGCTAAGAGTGGCTATGATGGCAATGGTTGTGGCGCAAATGAACAAGGAATTAAAGTTCCTTTAGAACATAATACACATGAAGCTTCTTTTGGACTTGGATATAATCCTTCTAAGACCACCAAAGCATCTAAAAGACCATCTCTCAATGTGAATGCTATATTTAGTAGTGATGATGACCTCACCTTGATTAAATCATCTTCTACTTCTTTCAACACTTATCCCCCTCATAAGGAAACCTTAGCAATGAACAAATCTCTTTATGAATCGCCTCAAGAGATTTCTAATCCCACTTATGAGACTTTATCTTCTAGTCATTCTAAAATTCCTCTTTCTAGGAATAAGCCTCTAATGAATTACACTTATCCCTCTTCTAAAATTTCTTGTGTGCAAGAAAAGTATGACTGGGTGGCCTATTCTTCTCCTGTAAAATTTTCTCTTTCTAAAGAATTTTTAACATTCATCATCTTATACATGTTTTTAATCTCACTTATAGTAGAACATATAACATGTCAAATTCAAATACCTCATTCAATCTATCATGCCTTTAAATTACATTAATGGCTATTATGTTGCTCATCATTATGTGACATTGGTAGCTCACTTACTAGGGGCTCATTGTCATTCAAGATGGTACAATTCCACATGCAATCATACTTTTGGAAGTAACATAATAGCCCATTTCTATCTCATCTCTTCTCCCTATATATATAGGGGGCAACAGTGATTTCAAACGTCTCTCCTTATTAAGATTAAAAATTCCCCCTTTGTGAAGTAGTGTCTTCTATAAGGATTTCTTATTGATTGTAGAGGTGTATTCATATTTGAATTCCTTCCCTCATGTTGGAGCAAGCATCTCTAATGGGGATCTTAAGTACATATCCTTAATTGTGAACCCCTCCTTGGTGATTGGAAGTCTTTGATCATTCATGACATTCTTTTCTTCATTGAGTAGTATCTTTTATGATATACCCTTCTATTGTGCACGTGCATATTCATGATGAGGATATCTTGCCTTCTTTTAGAAGAGTGTTGTTATAAATAATCTCTTTTATGTCATCTCAATCCTCTACTCTTTTCAAATCTCTTGCATTCATTCGTTATAGAAGATGTTATATTCATCTAAGATAACTCCTCTTGAAGGAAGATGTCTTTTGAACAAATACCTCTTCTCCTCCAAGGATCTCATATACACTTATATAGCAAGACATTTCTTTTGAACTATCTTATCCCTGGTTGAAGAGTATTCTCTCTGTTACTTGGATTTATGACATTGTTGCATGATGGATATCTTCTTAGTGTCGAAGGTAGCTATCCTTGTTCTACTTGCACACACATGCACAAGGTTGAGTGCAAATAATGGTGTTCTCACTCTCCTCCCTTACATGGATCACCCAGACAGACTCTGGGGCCTAGTTTTCCATGTCCTTCTCTCCATGGATCACCTAGTTTTAGGGGCGAGATGTCCATGGTTCATTTTATTTTCTCATGGATCACCAAAGTGTGTATTCATGCTTTATATCTCTTCTTCCTTCTCTTTGCATTTGTCTCCATTTAAGTCTTTCATCTTGTGTTAGAGAGATCTCAAATCCTCACACTCTTTGTTGTGTTGGAATTGAGGCTTAGTTCTCTTTCTTAGCAAATGATTCTCCATTAATTTTTTGATCTTGTATCAAATCTTCTTGTGAGCATTTATCATCAATCTTCTTTCACAATTTGATGTGGTAAATATGATACCATGTTTCAACTCACTAAAGTTAGCAAGCCGAAACAAGGGGGGCATATAGCTACCCTTGAATTTTCATCACCTTTCTTAGTAAGAATTTAGGTGATTTTGTGATTTTATCTAACATGTGTTTTTGTAGGGTGCGGATCCTAACTATGTGTTGCAGATGTCGTTGGGGGCTTCATTCGACAACTCGTGGATATATCCTTTTTAATGAATGTTTACTTTTTTTTTACTTTAGCTTGCATATGCACATAGTGTCATATGACCGCTAAAGTGAGCGCTAAATGTAGTGTCGTAAATTATACACCCTTGCTAGGGTGGTACAATTTCACACTTAGTTTAGCACCCGCCTTAGTGTGTCTTGCATCTTGCATTTCTAATTTCCATTTAAGCATTTAATTAATTAATTTAATTAAATCTAAAGTCATATTTCATCACTTCACACATTATAAAATTGGGCCCTTTACCCTAAGTGTGCCCCTTTTTTATTTTACTCCTTCAATAAATCATTTAATCATAAACCCTAATTATGTCCTATTTCAACCTTTAAGGACTGATTTGCATATCAAAACACCTCAAAATCAGTTGTAACTTTGGGATTCTCTCTAATACCATCATATCTAACGACCCTGAAAATTTGGTGAAATGTTGGTCGGACCGTGGCGAAAGTGCACATGGTCCTCAAATTTTTTCCCAAAATTTCGGGAGCACAATTCTATGATATTATAATGCTTAGCCCCAAAAGATTGGCGGGAAATTAAATTCCTAGGTCAGCCTAAAGGTGGAATCAAGTCAAAATTAAGATCTAGGGTTTCATACATAAGAGCTCAATTTCTTCATTTGAAGGCAACTAAGATTTATCGAATCGAATTGAGGAAAAAGCTATGGGACCAAGCATAAGGAGCCTTCTATGTAGTGAGAGAGAATCCTACGTGGATTCTCCAACAACATTCAACAATATTTCATCAAGCATTCATCATCAATTAGGATCCTTGAAGATATTGAAGAGTAATAGGACATCTAGTGGCAATATCTCTCCCTTGGGGATTGGTATGATTTCATGTTATTTTCATGTCCTTGTATGAGCTTCTTTACATAAACTTGCATATTTACATTCATGATTTAGATCACTTTGCATCATAGATTTAGAGCATTTACTTTTTTCGATTACAAGAATTTAGGGTTTACTCTTTAGGGTTGCTCTAGATTGTTTGCATTCACTTTAGGATCTTGCATACACACAAGTTTCTAGCTCACACATTTTCAGTACATTATCGACTATTTGTAGAGGTGGAAATCACCAACATGGGTTTGATTTAGGAAAAACCCTATATAGCCACCCAAACCTTCCCTTTTCAGTAGCAGGTGTAGGAACAGGTACCCGAAGGCAATTTTGGATTAGGAAAAGGAATCAACGCCACCTAGAAGTCTCAAAAGTGCAAAACATTGTTAAGGATAGGGATGTGGTTCCATGGTCCTACCCAGGATAGTGGCGTGGTTCCATGGTCCCTCCTCTTTCAGGTGAATTTTGATAGGTTGCAGCCTCAATACCTTCAGATTTTAGCCTTTCAGTTGCAGCTCTCTGTCAGATTCTCAGGGACAGTGGCATGGCACCCTAGACCTAGTCACTATGGCTTAGTTTGCAACATCAGGTACACATCCAAAATCCTCCCCCTTTCATGCTTTCAGTATCTCAGTTTCATAGCTGCAAGTTTGTGCAATTTTGAGTTCATTTATGCTTCATTCTTTATCTCCTAATCTAGTTGATCATTCAAACCCTAATTTTTCTCATCATTTGCAACAAGAGGAATAGAACCCTAAGAGGTAATCCTTGGCTCTCTCTTTCTCATAAGAAGTAGCCAAAGTGATCTATCTCCATAGGCTATTTTGTATCCCCAATGTGTTGGCAAAAGTGAGATTAGGTACTAGTCACTTGGTCTCGCTTTTCCCACCTCCATATTTTAGATCAAGTTTTAATTAATTGCATATACACTTGAAAAATCCCATCTTCAAAATGATATTCTATGTTTATTAATATTTATTTTTCTTCATATCATTGCTTATGTATAAGGGGAATAGAAAAATGTGTGTGCGCACTTAGTTTTCAATGTAGCAGAATATCAAATCAACATAAAATGAATATCAAATCTTTGTCTACAACGATTGATAAACTAGTGTGTGCATGCTATCGGATATGGATGGTGGTAGTCACCAATACATTTTCCAAAGAGGATAGAGAGAAACGATATAGAAAGAAATCTTGTACCAATATCAAAACAAGAATGAAAACTTGCTTAACAACATTACCATCCAAGTGATGAAGAAAATATTAAGAGCATGGACATTTCAATGTGATGCAATAACACCTTTCCTTGAGCAAGCCTCATCAATTGAGTGCGCATTCAAAAGAGAAGAGAAAAATAGAGCAAGGGATAGATTTCTTGTTGTTTTTTAAAGGAGAGAAACAAGATCAACAATAGGTTTTAAAAATGATTCCTTGGAAGTTGGAGTGTCAAATTTAGGTGTTCAAAGCATTTTTTGGGGATAGGGGAGCATAATAGTAGGTGGCAATAGATAGCTAAGCGGGAAACCATCATTCAAATTTTGGAAACTTGTGGGATGCTAGTGCATAATGTAGATGTTTGCATGCCATGCTAGTGTCCTAGAGAAAAACATTTGACACATGACATTTGAACTACTAGGGAGAATTGACACTAAATAAGTCCAAAGCATAATGTGAAATTACAATAGCATGCAATTTTCAATATTATAGTTACTACAACAAAATCTGAAACCATTCAATAAAAAAATAACAAATAACAAATAATTTATTATAAGAATACCTTATAAGAAAAAATTAACAAATAATAGTACTATATAGATTACACTCACATAAAAGTATTACACTACAATAAGAACCAAGTATGTATTATTCAAGAGATCTTCAACATCTAAAAACTATATGTAAGAATCACTAGCTTCTTGGAACAATATCAACTTGTAAGCAAACTCTATAACCAATTCATACATTCTCCAAAATCCTCACTGGATTTATAACCAAAATCTATTTGTCATCGTGCCCCAAATCATGCAATAATACAAGATAAAGCAAAAATCACCTCCCAAAAATAACATTCTTTAAAACCAAACTTCGACTTGTAAGCAAACTCAACCCTCTCAAAACAAGGAATAATTTATTGAATAATTCTGATTATTATCTTGAAAAGCATATCCAACTTAAGCTATCTTAAGCGTGAGTTACAATCAAGTGTGCTAATTCGGCTATGGGCTATTTGGCTAGCATGGCATGGAGAAAGGGAAAGAAGATTGCATATAAAATGTGGAGTGGAAAGGAAATTCTTTGGGAAGGCAATACACAAATTTTAAAAATAGTGTATTGCATTTAACATTAAATAATCCTTAATTGTGCAAACTAGATTATAACCAAAAGATGTTCATTCATTCCATTTAATAAAAAATAACATATTAAAATATACTTGTCTTTATACTTCATCCTTGAAAAGTGCTTAGGGAATTGAATTGAAGTCAAAACTATTTAGATAAATAGAAAGGATAAACAAACAAAACAACAAATGAAAGGAAAATAAAATTTGAGAAAAAAGAAAACCAATCACACTAATTTAACTATTTTTAAAAATATTTTAATATTACAAATTGAAGAATTAGTAACTGATGTATCTCTAAGAGGAAATTGTAAGAAAGTTAAGGTATTAGGACAATTTTCCACACTAATCTTGAGAGGGTAGATATACACAAAAAAATTAAAATCTTTACAATAGTTACAAAAAATAAATATAAATAAACACAAATGTCATTGATACCACAACATAGTGATTTTCACGAGGAGAACCCTTTTCGGAGAAAAACCCCACACTCTAAAAGTCATCCAATATATTATTTAGAAATCATGAAGATTACAATATACTTGCATATCAAACTTTCCATAGGAGTATCACCAACTCGAGATCCAAAGGTAACTTAATAGCTATCAGATCCTTATGATACATCACAATTTATAGCTACAATGCAATGTCGGGTTCATAAAATAGGGTTGTCTTCTAAGGCAAACCAAGCCAACATAAACTCTATCATTAATTTTAAGACTATATGATTGGTCCATATTTATAATAATAAAATATACATAAAATGTAATTACAAGGTTGAAACGCCATTTTTCTAACAAAAATGTTTCAAAGTCCATTGAAACTGCACAAATGTTGAACAAATCATTCCTCTTTGCATGACTATCTTTAATTTCTACTATCATATGATATTTGAGAACCACAATATAACTTGGGGGCTGCAGGGAGCGGAGGTCAGGGGGCTGCAGGCGGCGGTGGCAGGCCGGGCGGCGGCCGAGGAGCTGGGGGCCGCAGGCGGCGGCGGGGTCGCCAGAGGACGGCAGCGCGGGGTTGCCAGAGAATGCAGGGCCAGTGGGGGCCGTAGAGGCTGGACTGACAGATCTGACAGGCCTGTCAGTCCGGTACCCTATGGTACCCACAAACCCCCCCCAAAAAAAAAATTGTTTTTTTTTTTAAAAAACAACTATCGCCTTTTAGGCTTTTTTTTTCTTTTTTCTTTACAAAAATTAAATTTCGGCCTGCATGCCGTAAAAAGGTAAAAAAAAATTATTTTTTTTCGAATTTTTTTTCTCAATTTGCGTGTCAGGCCATACGCCCTGGATCTGAGAAAAAAAAACTCCTAGAGGCTCAAGAACCAAAATAGGTCAAATTTTATATGACCATAGGGGTTTTTGGGCCTTTTGAGCACAATGGTGAGGTCCGTTTAGGCCCAAAGTGCTTAGAAAAAAAATTCAAACCCTAGGTGCATAAAAAACTTTCTGAAACCCCAGATCTGCTTCCAAAGCCAAAAATCTCAAAAACAGGAACAGGTAGCTATAGATCCGAGCTCTGATATCATATAGGAGTTGAGAAAATACAACACCACAGGAACCCAAATAATCTCTGCAAGCTGAAAACCCTGTTACAAGGAGAAGCAATGAAACAAATCACAGAAGGAAAGAATACACAGGAAAAATATGCTCCAAAAGATGAGAGCTCAATAATCTCCAAAATGTATTGTCAATAATAATCCTTCTTCATACAATGAAAAGAAAGAACTCAACCTTTAATAGGTCAATAAACCCTAAAAGGGAAAACCTAGGTTTGCACATAATAATTAATTATATGGACCTAAAGTTAGCTTAAGTGTAAAAGAGATAAAGGGAACTTAAATAATTAAACAAATAATGTTTAATTAATCAAGTAAATACCCGAATACTCTAACACACAACACATAACCTAACCTTGGAAGAGTGAACCAATAAACACTTTGAAGTTTCTAACATTGTTTTTATTATCATGGATATTTTTAGTGCAAATACTAGCAATTTAAATAAGATTAAGAAATTCATTAGGATGGTTTGCAAAAAGATAAGGTTGCTAAAGATGAAATCTTGAAAGATTTGGTTATGGTTTATTAAAGTTTTGGGTCTTAAATCTACATCAAGAATGTATTTTGAATTTGTATGTTAGTGGTAATTGACATTTCAAGTTTCAAAAATTTAGTAAATTATCATAAGTTTTAGATAATTTATTCTCTTAAATAAAAATTCTTTTCAATAATTTGATAAAAAAATAATTCAATTGCCTTGAGGGATCTCTTTCAAATTTCTATTTTCATTTTGAAGAGGTTGTGGTTCCCAAAGGCAATAATTTGTCATCGAGAACTATATTGTAAAAGAGCTCACATGTTTTTATTTAGAAAGCAATAAGCAAATGAGAATCGCAATGATTATTCTAAAACCAAGAAGGTTCCTAAGGTTAAACTTAATTCTTGATGGGTAAAACACTCATATTAGGACAATGTTAAGATTTTACCATAGATTAGGTTTATGGATGACTTATTAACAAATTGATTATTAAATTCTACCAATAAGCTATCAAATGTGTTGCATGTAAGTAAATCATGATCCAATGATTAGATATGACAAATTTATGATTTTGTAGATAAATGAACTTTAAGGTTGAATCAATATAAACACTCCAATTTTTTTGAGTGGTTGTTTAGTAGCTTTCAACTATGAGCCCATTTAACAAGTGAATTAAAATAACCACTTATCCTACAAGAGATGGGATTTCATGATGTTTCAATAAGTATCATTGTAAAATATTCCTAAGGGATTCATATAAATGTGCAAAATAATTCTAAATTAGACTACCAAACTTAGATAAACTTAGTTTTAACTAGACATCTCATAAATTGTTATTGTTGTATGGAACAATCCATTACAACCAAGTGGAAATCAACCCCCCCCACCCTCCAAAAATAAATCATGATTATGAAACTTTCACCTATGTGTGATTTTTGTCATGTCCTAATCTTCTCTTGATGCTTGTTAGTAGTATGTTGTCATTATTACTTGATATCATCTATGAGTCATGAGGTTTTTTTGTTTTTTTAAATAAAAGTGGAGAACCACTAAATTTTATTAATATTTATAATTTTTACAACTTGGTTCAAAGAGCACCGGTAGGAAAGAACCAGGCAAAGAAAACCTATGGTCTTGCTCATAAATAGTATAGGCAGATAAGAACAAGGAAATATCCAGCCAACCCTAGAAGGATTCTCCAAAAACCATATTGGTCGATAAAAAACCCATCCCCCCAAAGTATATGAGTACAAAAACTCTCTGAATGAGAGAATAGAACATCAAGAATGCAGAAACCAAGAGCTGGTACTTTCCAACAGAGGAGAGAGGGGATGGATAATGTCATCATTCTGCATTGCTAGAGCCACAATCTGAAGAGGCAAAACTAAAGTTGGAGAAGACATAACCGCATTCAATGAATCCAAAAGAAAGTGAATACCTGAAAACACATTAACAGTCGCTGCCAAAATATCTGGTGAAACATGATCTAAAAAAGCTACAAGAGCAAACATAGTATCATCATAAAGATTAGAAATCAAGCCTCCTCTTATAACTGAAAGAGGTTCACCGTGCCAGCCAGAGGATAGTAATTGAGAATGAGATAGGAAACCACCATAAGGAAAAAAACCAAACTCAAAATGATAAAGAGACAAAACATTATCCATATCAGTAGCAGAATAAATATAGGGAAGAATGTATGCATCCAATAGTGCCCTAACCATAGAAGAATCCACGAGCACGTCCATACAGATAGTAATAAAATGAGATGCAACCTCAGCAAGAAAACTATCTGCATTTTCCACCAACCATCGTCTGCCCAACACTTTGCGAAAAGCCAGAGAGAAATCCAGAGAAAAAATCTTAAACAGGTGACCAAGCTTTTCATCATCAAAACCATGAGTCCTGGAAGTCATGCTACTTAACATGCATCAAGACTCTATAACCAGCAACCTCCATAAAAAAAGAAATAATGCGATGCAAGAAAAAGAGTAGGCTTATAAAGAAACCAAAGGCCATCATAAATAAATATGCACATCCACCAAAGGATGAGAAAGATATCAGAATAAAGATCAACACAAGCTAGCCCATGACAAATCGTGACAACAAACAATCACAGATCGCCACCTCATAAAGAATATTGAAAACGTCCTCAAGAAAAGAACGACCATTACTCATATGAAAAATCTTATGATAAATCAAGATTGTCACATGAAGCAAATCCCCAAAGTCTTGTGAAAAAGAAACATACCCAAACTGCCACCGCATAGAATACAATAAATTAATCATAAATATGCCTACAAGCGAGCTGCCACTACAAATGCGGATATCAATGTACTCATTAACTACAATCAGATAGTACAAAACTCAAAATGAATAGTAAACAAGATTAAACCAACGTGTGAGATGTACTATGAAAACAGATGAAATCATATTACGGACACCCAAAAAATAAATATGTCATGAGAGCAAAACAATAGGAACAAAGTACTAATGAAGCATGATTACAAGATACCCCCCAAACCAAAAATTTGTTAGGTCCCAGAGACAATTGAGAGGGGGGGGGGAATCAGTTGTCAAATAAATTCAAACCAAAAACCAATTAACCAACTTAATACTTAATATCGGTAAACCAGTTAAGTATGTCGATAGACAGTGTTAATAGTAAATTGCTATACCGGTAAGGATTAATGCATGAAACATAAACATAAAGTCATCCACAACACATAACACCAATATTTGTACGTGGAAACCCTGTAAGGGGAAAAACCACGGTGGGAAACCTTACCCACAATCAGATGATACTACTGCAGATAGTAAGTGTACATAAATGGGGTCTGCACATGCAGAAAGGCCAACAACCTAGAGCTCACTGCTCAATCACAAAATGGTAGTACATTGACTACAGTTGGATGGTTAAATCCAATAAGAATGTATTGCACAAAATAACATCTTCATATGCTAGATTCAGTACCGGTGTAATGCTGATATGCTTCTACAAAAACCTAGCTTCACCTTTAAATGATGTCTTCGTGTATACCTCTGCTTAATCTCGCATATACCTTCACTCAAATATTTTTCGCATTCCACACTTGATCTTACAAATAAGATCTTACATTTATACCATAACCTAAGACCAATTTTAGTAGGTCGGCTCTACAAGATATTACAATAAACATTTTACATACAATATAATATCCGATGCAATATCCGATTAAACATGTCGGCTTAATGCATTTACATCAATAATAAATCATCTCCATAGCGTGCCATGGTGATCTAGAAAAGATAAACCTGTCGATGTAACCCTAGATAACCCTGGACCTATTTGCCGGTAAAAGCAAATATGCAAATATGAATATACAAATGATCAATTCTTCAAAACAAAGTGTCCACACGATGTCTTCGACATTATCAAGTGTCTTCCATATCATTCCAGGTACCGGTGAACATTATATCCTACCGGTGAACCATATACCAGTAACTGTGCAATAGTTACTTGCTTGTCGATGAATGTTGCTGGATCTCCAAAGTGCTTGTTTTTAGTAGGTGTTGACATCAATGACAAAACCATACCAAAATACCAACAAAAACCACAACCCCTAAAATAGGCCACGACCAGTACCATGGCTGGAATTACAAGCAAACATGCAGACTTAATGGGGAGATATAAACGACCAAGAAGGCCTCAAACACCACCACATTAAACTACATTCCTTATTATAATCACAAACAAGATACAAGGTCGAAGCTAAGCCAAAAGGTTGTATACAAATAATTATACAAGATGAGGGGGTAAACAACTGACATCAACATCAACCAAAGACTGAATATCTTCATCTAAGGCTTTATTTGCCAGGAAATCCGTCACCCCGTTGGCTTCCCTGTAGCAATGAGCTATAGAGAAGGAATTAAAAAATTTGAGTTGTGCAAGTATCTTATCCAACCAATATTTAAGATGCTAGGAATTTAAGGAACGATTTGTGATCATATAAAAAAAAACTAGAGAGTCACCTTCTATAATGACATCCAAAAAGTGCAAAGAAAGGAGCAAATCAAGCCCAACTGATAGAGCATGTAACTCAGTCACATTATTAGTCCCATAAGGAATACAGTGACATTGTGCTTTAATAATACAAGCCCTATTATCAGAAACCACAACACCAATGGCAGACTTCCCAGGATTACCATGAGAAGCTTTGTCAAAATTCAATTTATACTTGGAAGAAGGGGGAGGCAACCAGACTACCTCTTTCATATTAATTAAAGGAGACCTTGTTTTAGAAATGGCCCCAATCATAGGGAGCATCTGCAAAGCCGGCCAATGCATGGTAATCCAATTATCCTATGATGTAAAAGTATGTTGAAGACTAATGCCCTTGTAAATGAAGGCCAAGGAAGTCTCAGAGATGGATTTTTCAATACAGAAGAGCGCATCTAGCAAGGTGGAAGAGTGTTTCCTAAAAATCATGTTATTCCTCTCAAGCCAAATCTTCCAACTTAGAATAGAAGAATCAATTATCCAAAGAGAAGCATAAAATGAAGATGAATATAACAGAGTCCAACTCATGAATTGGGACCTAAGATCACCACATAAAGCAATGCACCAGTTTAACTTCTTAGACAACCAGTACCAACATTGAGAAGCAAAGGGGCAATGAAGAAAAAGATGATCAACTGATTCAAGAGACCCTTCGTACATAATGATGCTCTGCAAAATACCCAAAGGTTTGACTGGAACCTATGGTTGTATAACACACAAAAACAACAAGAAACATGATTAATGTTAGTGTTATTCAACCAAAGATTAACCTAAGCAGACATATCAAAAGAGATACTAAGATCATGCTAACATATTTAACAAATGAAACAAATATAAGAAGACATCTCCAAATGCCTCTTAACATGTTCTTAGTTCCTTCTCCTTTGTTCCTCTCCTCTCCAAGTTCCAAATTAGTGTAGCTCTCAGCAAATTTTTGCTCTATGGATGCTTATGGAGGTTCAAGATTGTAGATGATCTCAAGCTTATGCTATGCAAGTGTAAAATAAACTAATTAGATATATTATGAAAAAGAACTAAGATTTATTTTAGTCCAAGATGACAATATATGATTTATGCTAAATGCTCTCTAAAATTCTCTATAACTTAGATGCATACAAGTTTTCAGGATCTGAATTATGAAGAAATGGGCTCTATTTATAGGAAAAATGGAACAATGGATGGTTGAGATTGAGTAATCTCAACAAGGGTCAGGATTGAATGATATTCAATCCATGTGAGGGCTTTCAACCCAATCTCAGGATGACAAGTGTCAATATGAGATAGGTTGAGAGGAGAAGGAATAAGCATTAAATGCTTGACATGACCTGGGAATCAACTTGGGGGTTAGGGTCAAGGTTGGGTTGAGTGAATAAATTCTTTATTCAAAGAATAAAGCTTTTATCCAATGGATAAACTCTTGTTCAAAGGCAAAAGGGATAACCATGGTCAAAGCAATAAATTATTGAGGAGACCCATGAGTGCAAGTTGAAATAACCATAAATGGTTATGTAAGAGCCATTAATGGTCATGTAAGAGCCTTAGTGGTTTTGGAAGATTTTGGAGGTTAAATTGTTGAACACACAAAGTATTAAATATTTTTCAAAGACTTTGGAGTCTTTGAGAAGTGACTTAAAGTTGCTTAGCAATGTGACAATAACTAAGGGATGGATTAGGCTAATTAGGAAGGGGTTAGAAGAATCTAGAAGGAGGTTTAGGAATGCAAGTGGATTTGGTGGGTGAGGGAAAATAGGATTTTATTAAAATAAAATTCATTTATTTCAATAAATGTGTGCAAGTTGCATTTGTAGGAAAATGCAAGTGGGGGAGGATTTATGATTTAAATAAATGTTTTATTTAATTTATTTAAAAGAGGAAAGAGGATTAAATTGAATAAATAGTATTTATTCATTTAAATGATTTGAGATTTTGGTTGAATGAATTAATTAAAATAAATTGAATAATTTATTTAATTAATAGGAGAATATTTGAAGATGAATTTATTAAATATTAATTAATTAACTGATGGCTAGTAGATTTTTAATCAAATAAATAGGGAATATTCATTTAATTAATTTGGACATATTTATGTGACTACATTTGCCCCTCTTTGAGACGGTGCGGTTTATCGCGTCATTTCAAAGAAAGAAAAATAGGTGTGAAGAAATGCCCCATAAAATGTAGATTTAATGGGTGGTATGCCCCCTTGAGAGATGGGCCAAAAAATTTCGAAAAATCAGATGATCTCTCGAAAAAGAATGAAAATTAGCAGGCTGGTAGAAGAGAAGAAGTTAGCAACATGGGTGAAAAATAGAAGAAATCAGGGGTAAAATGGAGAAATGGGAGGCTCAGAAAGTTTACGGGGACCATGGCGGTGAGCGGAGGAAAGTTATGGTGACTGCAAAGGGTTTAAATGGGGAGAAAGGGGTTAAAACATGATCATTTGTTACTGCGACCAGTGTGAAACCAAAGCTCTGATAGTGACTTTTGAGAGGAGCGAGCAGCAATCAGGATGTCGATACCTATTACAGAGCACCGTTTCGAGCGAGTTCGTCGGTTCCAGCGGCCAGATGACTACGAACCAGCGCTACACAAATTTAAAATTTTGGATTTCATGCATTTTTGATATGTTTTTTGCTGAGTCCAAGTTGAGTTGGGACAATAGCACTGAAACTATGTTTTGGCGCTTTTGTCCAATTAACTAGCACTATTGTGCCGCAATGGCACTATTGTGGTGTTGTTTGAGCGCTTTTGAACCCTAAACCCTAAACCCTAAACCCTAATTAGGCGCTATTGTTTGTTTAGCGCTATTGAGGGGTCAATTGAGCACTTTTGTCTTTAATCAGTGCTATTGGATAGTTGTTGTAGCGCGTTTGTAGTTTTAGCTCTTTTGCATAGTTGATTAAGCGTTTTTGTTAGGGGTTTAGCACTATGGTAGAGAACTAGCGCTTTTGTTTGCAAAATAGCGCTTTTGTTTGCAAGATAATAGATGCCCCAATTTGTGTGAAAAAATCTCTTGATGTCAAGGATGGATGGATAGGGATGTGAAGTGGGAGTTGTTTTGAACCCTATCAGCCTGATGAGACTTAGGTCATTTAGGATAAATGTCTGTTGAAGTCTAGGTGTGCTATGATTGCTTACCTGTTGAGACTCGAAGATACTTGATCAAAGTATCTGTTGATAGTCTTAAGTTTAAACTTAAGAAAGTTTGAAAACAAAACAACTGATGATGATTGATTGATGGCCATGTGCAGGAGGATCTACGCGTGTTACAGTTACGCGAGAGACATCCGGCGACACAGGGGTTGCGGGATCGGCTGACAGAGGCCGAGATCGATTACATTGCAGTGACTGGTTTATACGATGTGATGCATATGCCCGTGATTCGGATGAATCACGGATTGATTATCGCTTTAGCAGAGCGTTGACACAATGAGACGTGCACATTTCACCTTGCGCAGGGGGAGATGACAGTGACTTTGGAGGATGTGTGGCGTATCCTTCATATTCCCATTCGGGGTGAGTTAGTCACTTATGACAGAGCATGGGGGACTGTAGCAGTTCAGTGAGTCTTTGATGACGATGTGTTTATTGATGATGGCTCGATAGTGTGGGAGGACATCGCTACATTATACGAGCCTCTACCAACAGTTTTGGCAGGCATTGTGGGAGGACTACTATGCCCAGCTAGGCACTCGCATGGTCTAGCCATTGGATGGGGACAAATTATAGAGCAAATGATGACGAAGGGGACTTGATTTGCCTAGGGACCGTGCGTGCTGGCGCACTTATATCAGGAGCTGCATGAGGTGGTATACCGTGGGAGAGGTTCATTAGCAGTGGGAGTGAGGCTGCTTCACATTTGGGCATGGGAGCACTTACCAGTGACTCAACCAGTGAGTTTGAGATTCTGGGCAGTCGACCAGCCCTATATGTTTATGTACAATGGTATGATGAGTCAGCCCCACCTGGGGAAGTTAGAGTGGTGGCGGCGGACATTGGATGATCTAGATGCCGTGATCTGGAGACCATATCTGGAGTGCGAGCCGTGGGAGGATGATGCAGAGGCACTGCCGTATGTTTTTATGACGCGATTCCTCATTGGGAGGACATCTTATCACGTAGAGAGACAGGTGTCGGGCAGGGTGTTGAGGTAGTTTGGACGATAGCAGGGACTGCCTAGGGGATCAGGAGCGTATGTGAGAGTGGTCTGAGAGAGGTATACATGGGGGCCAGTACTTCCATATGATTAGGAATTGGCGGAGTTCCGGACGCTTTAGGTGAGGCCATGGGATATACGGTCGAGGGTGGTGGATGCTGGGGTGGCAGATGAGTATACACAGTATATGGCAACGCATCCGATTCTACAAGATATCGGATCCAGCAGATCCAGTTCCTGCTTTTGAGGATGAGAGGGGACGGAGGTGGAGGAGGGGAGGAGGTCGAGGATCGATAGCAGGTGGAGGACAGAGAGGAGATGGTGGAGGTGGTGGTTTAGGTGGCTTAGGTGGTTGGGTTCAGTGGAGAGGGAGAGGCGGATTGCCACTGCGGATATCACAGGGGTCGTTGGTGCCTGGAGGAGTCAGATTAGGTGGTCGTGGTATGGAGAGGGAGATCCGGATGGACAGAGGGGAGGGAGCTACTGGAGAGGCACCTATGGAGACAGGTGAGGGAGTGACGGGGGGTGGTAATCCTCGGGAGCATATGCTAGCTCATTTGCATACTCGACTGACAGCAGCTGAGACACGGGTGGAGGATCTGGAGGCAGAGGTTGCAGCGAGAGATGTGCAGCTATTTGCACGAGAGTCGGAGCTAACTATAGTGCTGCAGGAGAGAGATTAGGCTATGGACAGGGTGATCTAGTTGCAGGAGAGAGTGAGGGTTTTGGAGGGAGTACAGGGACAGGGGCCATCTGTGGAGGCATTGGTGAGGGAGGTATAGAGAGTAGGTGGAGAGGTTGATTATTGGCGGGGCCTATATGAGCAGGTGGTACCATCCAGTCAACGAGCACTAAGCTATTTGTAGATGCAACAGGCCAAATTAGAGTGATCCCAGAGGATGCAGAGCAGTGGGGGTGTGATGGGTCCTCTACGGAGAGACAGGTCAAGGGGTGCAAGAGCTAGTGGGGGTTTGATGGGGCCTCCACGGAGAGATAGATTGGATGGGGCGGGGACCAGTGGGGGAGCAGGTGGTGATGGTAGTGCAACATCTGGTCAGAGTGGCATCTAAGAGAGCATTTTGCATATATGTATTTTATTGTTGGACTGTATCTTGGATGGCTCTTGGTAGCCGATTTTGTAGACTTCTTTGTACTCTGATACATGAGATGATATATATATGAGGAGATCCCATTTTTTGTTTATATGCATATTGTGATGTATGGATTCTATGTAGGGTGGTGTTTTATGAGTTTATGATTAGATGGATACATGTATATGTTATGTATTTATGAGATGATTCCTATATGCATGTTTGTATGATGATTTATGATGTTGGATACTGACATATGAATGCAGGTTTATACATGTGTGCATGTTTTATTTGATGATTTACTTTATGTATGTAATGCCATGATGATGATGTATGCTTATGATGATTTATGGACAAGATTTTATGGGCTTTTTATATTTGATATAATGATGGGATAATGATATGCAATGATGAATGCAATGTTTTGAATGAATAATTATATGTATGTAAATGCATCTAGATGTTTTTAGATGAATGAAATATGGATAAACAAATGTAAAGTACAAATGTTTATATGATGATGTCTAAATGAATGCGTATGTGAAATGGATATATAAAATGGTATGAACCAATGCTTGGAGACAAATGGTTTTGATGATTTTAAATGCCTAAATATGATTAAGTAAAAATGATAATGTGATGATAATGCAACTTATGGTTTAATAACTGCACCTTAATGCAATTAAAAGGATAATGAATGTAATGTAAATGAATCCTAAAATGAGCATAATAAGACACTTAATAATGGATGAATGAATGCACCTTTTAACTAATGAATAGATAAACAAATGTATGCAATGATAAATAATAAAGGATGATAAAGGATGATAAAATGATAATTGATAACTGACACTAAATGAATGCATAGTAAATGGCTAATACAATCAGGGATAATTGGTTTATATGAATGAATCGAAACATCCTGATTATGCAATGATGAGATGATATAAATGTTTAATAAATGATAATGAACTTTATGCTTTTTACACAACTAAAATGATATGAAATGTTCTTGATGCAAATGCAACTAAATGTAATAATGATATGACCATGATGAATGCAAGGTTTTTTAGACTTTGCATGATGTATTGATGATGTATCAGAGTACTCGGTCATGATGGTATCCAAGACCAACTCAATTCTTACATAACTATTCATATTAACCTTGCTCATATTTGCATACAAATCATACATATGAATGAGTGAATGGATGGGTGATATGCAACGGAATGCAGTATATAAACAGATGAGATGAAATGACGATCCATAGTGCTCTATTTTCATCATTGAGCTTTAAAATGTTGTAAGAAAATACAAGCATCTTGACATAATGATTCAAGATGACCAGAGTAGTTCTTACATGGATTTTGATATAGCAAGTTAATACAAACGACTTGATATAATGGGTCAAGTCAACCAGAGTATTGCTTGCAGAACAAACAAGGAGCATCTCCGTTTATGATGACTTGGATCGTCCTCCTTGATCTTGAATTGATCATATCCTGAGACAAGTTCACACCTTAATAAGAGACAAAAACCTTTATCCAAATTGGATGAGGAGGAACCAAAGAAGGAGCATTGTTCTTGTAAGCAAACAGTATGTACATAAAGAATAAAGAATATGGATCCTTGGTAATGGTTCATGCTCATATGGTCGAGGTATACGCTATAGTCAGTAAGCCATAGTGATCCATGACTGCATTTTGCATATGATCACGTAGCTTAGTGAACTTCCCACGTAGACACTATTAGTACATGCCCCAGTACTTCATCGGAACAATCTGCAGAAGATACACAAACAATACTATAAGATCCTGATATAGATAATCAAATGAATTACTCACAACTCAACCAAGTATTTGATAGCTTAACACAATTTTCTTGTCAAAGAAAACGTCATTTTGTCTTTGTTTTGGTAAGGAAGGATGCATCCTTGTTGAAGACAGTTTGATTGTTGATGTTGATTGTTTGGTAAATTTAAGAAGTGATCATCATACGAGTATTTGGCAATGCTTGTTTAGTATCTGCTCGGATGAGTATGTACAATGTGTTGCCATGTTTTTGTTTTGATTTTTTGATGTTTTTGGAGTTTGTGATGATTGTTTTGAATGTTTTTGGTTTTTGTGAGATAGTTTTCCAATGTTTTTGGTATTTTGTGAGATAGTTTTGAATGAAGAACCTAATGAATCACAAGACAATGTAGAATCCACTTCCATCAATAGGTTAAGGGCGTTGCCCCCAGTTTAGACATGACTATGAAAAAGTGGGATGCAAGACGCATGAAGTACTTTCTTGATTGCTGATTTATAACAAGCCATGGTTTTGGACGGATGGATGTATGTATGAAGTAGATGTGATCACAACAAGTCTGAAAGACAATGGAGCCATAGCCTTTACGAGTGGCGCCTGTTTGCCAGGTTTTCACCATCGTACTTACCCAAGGTGCCATCGGAGTGGTTGTTCACCGTTTGGATGCATGATTTTTCTCTTTACTCTTTTTGGTGTTTTTTGTATTTTCTTAAAGACATTTTTCTGGATGTTTTTGGTATTTTTGCCAGTATATATGGGAGCCTGATGCGCTGTACATCTTTTTAGGTATAAAACCATTTGAGGTGCATGTTGTTGATTGGATATGCTAGCGATTCTCCTTCTGACGTAGCCAACTGATATGCCTCGGACCCAAATACAATAGTGACAACATATGGACCCAGCCAATTTGATTCAAACTTTCCTTGATGTTCTCGGTTGGGCTGGTTACGAGGATTTTTTTGAAGAATGAGATCACCTACCTCGAATGTACGAGGCTTAACTCGATGATTATAACTTTTGCTCATGCGCTGCTGATAGGCTTTGAGGTGGTTGTATGCAGCTTGTCACTTTTCATCAAGTAGCTCTAAGTCCTGAAGATGAGATACTCTGTATGCTTCATCGTCGATGAGATTGTGCAAGGAAACTCGTAGTGATGGGATCTCGCCCTCAATAAGTAAAATAGCTTCTGCACCATAGACCAATGAGTATGGAGTTGCGCATGTAGGGGTTCGAATGCTAGTTCGATATGCCCATAGTGCTGGATTCAATTGAACGTGCCAATCACAACTGGCATCATTGACTGTCTTCTTTAGGATTCTCAATATGTTCTTGTTTGATGCTTCAGCCTGACCATTGCCTTGTGGGTAATAGGGAGTGGAAAAGCAGTGTTGGATGTGAAATTTCTCGCAGAGTTCATAGACATCTTGATTCTTAAGGAAGCCCATTATCTGTGATGATGGACATGGGTACACCATTCCGGCAGATGATGTAATTGAGGATGAATGAGGCGATCTGCTTGCCGGTAACTTGGGTAAGTGAAACAACTTCGATCCACTTTGTGAAGTATTCGGTGGCGGTAATAATGAATTTATGGCCATTGGATGAAGATGGATGGATTTTACCCACAAGGTCAAGGCCCCATTGACAAAAAGGCCATGGTGTTGTGATTGGTTGCAATTCCTGTGCTGGTGCATGTATCAAGTCTCCATGAACTTGGCATTTCTTGCACTTTCTGACAAAGTAGTAGGAGTCTTTTTCCATAGATGGCCAATAGTATCCATTGCGCAGGAGTTTCTTGGCTAGTGACGGACCACTTGAGTGAGTCCCACAAATTCCTTCATGTACCTCTTCCAAGGCCTTTGTTATCTCATCTTGTTCCAGACATCGAAGGAGAGTACCATCAAGACTGCGTCGGTATAGGGTTTTAGCAATAATGGTATATCAAGCAGTTTGGCGAATGAAGGTTTTACGTTGGTTATTTGATTGGTTAGGAGGAAGGGTGTGATCGCAGAGATAGGTGTAGAACTCACCGTACCATGGGGATTCAGAACCGACAAGGTGACATATTATCTCGGATTCGGGGATATCATAAGTAGGGATCCAAAGCTGTTCTACCAAGAACTCGTAGCGTGTTGAATTCTGTGGAAGATCTAGAAGAGATGTGATAGTAGCCTTAGCATCAGCAACTCAATTATGATCTCTGGGTATCTGCTCAAAGGTAATTGTAGTAAATGATGCCTTTAGACTATCCACCATTTGCTTGTATGGCATGATTTTATCATCCTTGGTCTGATATTCATCTGTTGCTTGTCGAATGACCAGTTGGGAGTCGCCATATACTTGTAGTTCTTGTAATTTCCATTGTACGACTAGCCTAAGTCCTATGATCAAGGCCTCATACTCTGCTATGTTATTTGTACATGGAAATGTGAGCCTATAAGACTTCGAGATGTTGTCACCTTGAGGTGTGATAAATAGAATGTTTGCCCCCGAGCCATGCCTAGTGTACGAACCATCAAAGTATAGTTTTCATGGTTGTGCTATTGTGATCATGAATATCTCTTCATCTGGAAAATTGGAAATGATAGGATGATCGCCTATGAGTGGAGCATCAGCCAACTGATCTGCAATAACTTGACCTTTGATAGCTTTACAGTCCACATACTTGATGTCAAATTCACTGAGAATCATTACCCATTTGGCCAAGCGGCTTGTTAATGCTGCTTTGCTAAGTAAGTATTTTAGCGAATCAATCTTCGCAATGAGTTGTACTTTGTGTGTCAACAGATAGTGCCTTAGTTTAGTGGTTGCCAAGATTACTGCTAGGCAAGCTCGCTCAATAGGTGTGTAATTGAGTTCATAGCCAACTAGTGTGCGAGAGATGTAGTAAACAACATATTCTTTCCCTTCTACATTATGTTGTGCCAGTAGTACACCCAATGTTGTACTTGTTGCTGATATATAGAGTAACAGAGGTCTACTTGGATCTGGTGGGATCAACAATGGCATATTCATGAGATAATCTTTAAGCATCTTGCATCCCACTGAAAGCGGATGTTCTTGTGTAGCAGGTGTGTGAATGGGTGACACTTATAAGCCAATTGTGCAATGAATCTTCGGATGGATTGAAGGCATCCTTGTAATGTCCTTAGTTGACTGATATTCTTTGGTGGTGGCATGTCCATGATTGCTTTTACCTTTGTTGGGTCAACCTTAATACCTTTGCTTGAGACAATGTATCCTAGAAGCTTCTCGGAGGTTACTCCAAAGACACATTTCTTTGGGTCGAGTCGAACATGGTATTGTTCCAGTCTATCAAAGATTTTATCTAATATGTTGAGATGCCCTTCTCTGGTGAGTGATTTTGCTAGTAAGTCATCAACATAATCTTCCATCATAGTATGCATCATGTCATGGAAGATTGTGGTCATTGCTCATTGATAGGTCGCTCCTGCATTCTTGAGACCGAAAGGCATTACATTCCAGCAGTATGTGCCCCATGGACATGTGAAGGTTGTCTTATGTTGATCCTCTGGTGTGATTTTTATCTGATTGTATCCTGAAAAGCCATCCATCGGTGAAAGCATGGCATGTCCTGGTGTTAGGTCCATTATGATGTCGATGTTTGGTATGGGGAAGTCATCCTTAGGACATGCCTTATTCAGATCTCTGAAGTCAGTACAAATGCAGATGCCCCCTTTTGGTTTGCCGATAGGAACAATGTTGGAGATCCAGTCTGCATAATCAATTGGTCTAATGAAACCAACATCTAGGAGTTTCTTGAGTTTTGTTTTGACTAGTACTGCAATCTGAGGATGCATCTTGCAAAGCTTCTGCTTGACAGGTTTGGCTCCTTCTGCTACTATGAGGTGATGCATGACTAAATCTAGATCAAGACCAGACATGTCTGCATATGACCATGCGAAGTTAATCTGGCACTTCTGGAAGAATTCGACAAACTTGGGTTGTTCCTCTGGAGTTAGAAGAGTTGCCAAATGTATGAGGTGAGGAGTTTCAAGAGTCCCCACATTGTATTCTTTGGTTTCTTCAATAAGAATCGTTGATCGTTCCCACTATGTGCTACAGGGAAGGATGTCAAACCTTTCATCCTTAGGCACCTCAGAGAGGTTTTCACCATTGGATATGCTCTTTCTTTTTACTTTTGTTGAATCAAACAGTGCCACGGTGTGGTTTTCACTAGAAGATCCATGTTTTATTGTTATATTTTTGCAGCTGAAAGGTTTGGCATCTGCCCTGAAGTATGCTGCACTATTAAGTTCTATGGCGAATCTAGCTTTGTGATCCCCGCTTGGCAGGTTATCCCTTAATTCCAAAAAGTTAATGATGGCCTCATCATTTTGGAAGAGGTCAAGACATGGGGGATTTGGTTGGTTCCAATCGATGAGTTCAAGATGGATAATGGGCATTACTTTATCGATTAGGTTAAGCTCATTAGATGTATCAGTGAGGGTTAAGATGTTATGGTGAAGGTCATTGATTGTACTCTCCCAGTCAAAATTAGGCATAGAATGTGACGTAGGGTCTGTGGAAGAAGCTTCCAGTTCAGGAACCCAAGAAGTCTTTATCTGTGCTTCTTTGTAAATAGGGATGTCTTTGCGGGGTGGAGGTGGTGATGTGTCTTCCTCATCTAAAGTGTTAAGATGTATGGAATCAAATTCCCATTCATGTGAGTCAGTCTCTGAATCACTTTCCAACATCCAATTACTATACCATACCGGGATGTCCTTTGTGTTAAATACTGCAGGTGTGATCAGTTGATGTACCTTTGTAGATGAAATGATCGGTACTGCAGGAAGGATGATGGGGATCAAAGAATCTAATACGGGGAGTATCGATAGTGTTGACTCAGTTGCTTCTGCTGGAACCGTTGGGGTTGTAGATGCTGTTGCGGGTTCTGATACAGTTGCTGCTGCTAATGGTGCTATTGATGTTATTACTGCTGCTAATGGGATTACTAGTTTGTTTGGTGGGATGATTGGCATTGTAGATGGTTGTGTTGGGATTTTGAGCCTTGGTGGAGTAGTTGCAATGGTGTTTGATGCTGCTTTGATAATGAAAGGTGTCCTCTTTGCAATAGGCTAATATAGTGGTTTGCTGGGTTTTCCTTTGAATCTGAGTTTAGGAAAGATCTCCTTTTCAAAGCCTAGGCCTGTATTATCTTTGGGCTTTAATTCTGGCAGCAGTGGTTCATGTCTTCGTTGTTTGCAAGATCCCAAAGCACTCTGACCATCATAACCCATTCTTTGCATAATGAGGAGGCCTTTGTCATACTGATCCGTGTGAAGTGTAGCTTGCGGCATATCAGTGGTGATGGGATCTTTATAGATCCATTCCGCTAAGTCCTCATCTTTGGTTTCTTCTTCTTGACTCTTCCCAAGGATGAAAGGCGTCAAAGCACATGCTGGCGTGATCAGTGGTTGCTGAAGTAACTATTGTGGTTTACCATGTGTTTTAGGAGAAATGGGCATTTGTCCCACACAAAAGAGTTGACTTGAGTTGTATTCCCCAGGACCTTCCTCTGCTATTTTCATTTTAAGCTTTTCTTGCTTGGGTATAGGGGTGTTTGAACTAGTAAGAGAGGCTGGACTTATATATGATGTGGAGGAAATGGCTTCTCTATTGTTAGGAACGGTAATCTCTGGTTGATGACTGATATTATGACAATATGCAAAGGGATTTGCATCACCCAGGATTGTGATCTCTATACCGTTATGTGGAAACTTGATACATTGATGGTAGGTAGATGGAACGACTTGCATGGCATGTATCCAAGGTCTTCCTAACAATAGATTGTATGGCAGAGGAAGGTCCAGAACTTGATAGATGATATGTTTCACCACAGGGCCCACTCGGATTGGTAGTACCACAGCTCCTTTGGATGAACGCTCTGCATCATCATAGGCTTTGATTGTGATCTTCTTACGGGGATCCACTGATTCTATTGCATATCCCAAAGCAGTGACCAAATGTAGTGTACAAATATTTAAGCCTACTCCATTGTCAATCAAGACTCGCTTGATCCTATGTTGGTTGATAAAGCCTTGAATGTGTAGCGAAGCATTATGAGGTTGCTGGAAGGAAGAGTTGTCACTTTCGGAAAAAGTGAGACAAGGTGATGACTTTAGACTTCCAACCATGGCTTGAAATTGGTCTGTATTCAAGTTTGCAGGGACTGATGCCTCTTGGAGAGCGTGATCCAAGATCATTTTATGAGATGGAGATAGGCACAAGAGCTCTAAAATGGATATAAGCGTAGGTGTTTTGTCTAATTGTTCCACAAGATTGTACTATTTTGGTATGGAGGTTGTGCCTTGTGGAGCTGCCTTTATGGTAACCTTGTCACGACGTGTAACGACATTGCAATTGGAGCTGGGATTTTGATGGTTGTAGTTGCAATTTGTTCACTGGCATCATACAAGTGATTTACAATATAATTATACGCAGCCTGCGTATAATAAGTGGTATCAGTGCCTCTCCTGGAAGTGGAAGGACCCCTTTGATCTTGTGATGGAAGTGGATTTTTGAACATCAGATGATCATTGTTTGTTGTTTTTGGGTCATGCCCTTCGATTTCAATTTCACCTTGGTCAATAAAATCCTGAATCATATCTTTCAATCTGTGACAATTACTTGTCTTGTGTCCTCTCCCTTGTTGGAAATCACAATGTTCAGTATCCCTCCACCATGCAGGTTTGACTTGAGGTTCATAGTTTGATGTTTTAGGTAGAGTTACCAAATTTTGAGAAACCAGTTGTCGCAACACTGTTTCAATGGGTTCCTCTAAGGGAGTGTATGTTCGTTTTTGTTTTTGTTGACGAGGTCTGGGTTCGTCATGAGATGTGATGCGACCTTGATTTCAAGGAATAATTGTGTTAGTCTGAGGTGGGAGATTTTGTCCTGCAAATCAAACCACAAGTTGTGCACTTTTGATAGTTCTGGCATCCACAACCCCATCGTTGACGATATTTTTGTTTTTGTTCCAGAAGCTTGGTTTGTCACTATTGAAGCGTGGGCAAGGACCATCCTTTGGTTCATTATAGATTTTGATAAGTCCTTTCTTGATGAGGGCCCACTCACATTTCAAGCCCTTGGTGATCATGTCATTAAAAGAGTCTGTGTCTTTGACATTCAGGTGAAATTCCATTTCTTTGTTTAAGTTGGAAATAAATATTTCCACTAGTTCCTGTTCAGGTAACTGAAGAGAATGTCTACTAGACATTTGATGCCATTGTTCCAGGAATACTAAGAATAGTTCACCTGGTTTTTGTTTAGTGTTACACAGATTAGCCATGGTGATGTCATGTTCAATGTTATGAGAGTAATGTGCCAAGAACTTCTGAATTAGCTCTTCAAAGGTCCTAATGCCACCTGGTAGTTGGGAAAACCATGATGTGGTTGTTCCTCTCAAGCTTTGGGGAAAAATTCACATTAGGTATGTGTCCTCATATGCCACTTCGAGGCAAGTTGAATGAAATTCTCTAACATGATCGCGAGGATCTCCCTTTCTTCTATATTTTTTGAATTTGGGTGTTTCAAATCCTCATGGAAAAGGTGGCATATAAAGATTCCTATCAAAGGGATAGGGACAGATGTCATTGAGTGAGAATTGGTTAGTTTTTACACCACTATGAAGTTGTTGGGTGAGATTTTCAACTTGTTTCCACAACATCTCCATTTCATTTGGATGAGGAGGTGGTGGGTTACCTCGAGGAATGTTATATCTGATGGGATCTCTACCTCTTTCTTCTTCATGGCGACTTTGTCATTCTGATGCTTGTCTTAATTGGAATAGATCAAAGTCAGAGGGGAGCTTGGCTCCTTCTTGAGCGAGCTTTAAAAAGTGAGCATCTGCATTGCTCTTGAGTATTTCATCAAAAAGTCTGTTAAAGAGAGGGTTATGCTGGGCCCTTTCTATTGTTGCAGGAGTAGGAGTACTTGGGTTTTCGTCATTCGCATTTCCTCCAAGGGCTTCTTGGAATTCATTGATGTTTTCCTCCTCTTCTTCCTCAATCTCCATTTGTCTAGTTCTTAGTCTAGTATGAGCCATTTTGTTCACAAGTTTTTGTTGAAGTTGAGTAAAAATGATGATGAGTTGTTGATGAAATGAGAGATTGATGGTTGGTGAATTGTATTGCATGTAGATCTCTAGCACTTTAAAGGTAGATGTAACCAAAATTCCTTCTTTGAATTGCTTGTTGTTTTTTATAAGGTTTGATGTGATAAGGTGTAGAGAAATCTGAGATGTGTTATAGACTTAACTACCTAGTAATGAGAGGATTCACTCATAAGCTAGTTTTAACCTGTGTAGATATGTCTCTTAGGATGAGCTTATCCTAGATGTAGAAACAATCTAAAAAGTGATGGGATGTGTTTGATTCAAGCAATATCTAAAAGAGAACTTAGGACAAGAACCTCTTAATGTTTTGAGAGTTGGAACGGATTGATGATGAAGTGATGATGTATGAGTGAGATAATGGATGAAATGTTTTAACTTCAATAAAAGCTTTGTGTCACAAATGGAATAAATTCTACCTCTTCCCTTTCGGGCATTGGTGGCGTTTCTCGAGTTATGTTGTATGTGATGCAAACGTTTGAGAAGAAGTTGGGATTAATCTTGCCTCGGTTTTTTTGATAACTCAAAGCTCTATATTGCATAAAAGCTCTGCGGTTTAATGATTTTGAATCAAATTAGTTTGTTTTGCCTTGAAGGTAGAGATGCATGTGACTTAGAAAAACTCTATGAGAGACAAATATTTATCTATTGAGATAGAAGAATTTTCTCCTTTTGATCAAAGCCTTTGAGCTCAATGGTCTTCTGTTCAAGTTGATGTTCTGATGGTGACTCTTCTTTCGCAAGATGTGAAGAATGGTCATAAAGTTTGATACTTTTCTTTGTTTTTGATCTTTTTGGTTGTTTTGAAAGATGTTTGGTTAGATGAATACTTGTTTTGGAATTGATTTTTTATTCTTCTTTGACAAGAAAAAAAAGCAAGCACACAAACACAAGAATGTTGCCTTAAAAGGCACAAATGAGTATGGGTCTAGATCAACCCAATCCTTGGACTTTTTATGACACTTTCCTTTAAGTGTATTTTAGGTGCTTTTCATTCCAAAGCCTGATGTCAGCTCAATTTGTACTTGGTCTTGACTAAAACAAAGACACCTCAAACACTTTGTATCCCTAAGGTCAAATGACCAGTTGTGATAAATTCAGCCCGCATCTTGATATTTCTTCGACTTTGGTACTACATACCTTATGAATCCCGCTGTGGCAGGTAAGGATGTGATATACTAAGTCTTGCATGAGTATAACAAATAGATGATCCCTATGATGGGGGAGTCACCACTTTTATCAAGCCACAAGTGACTTTTCAAAAAGCTATGTTTCTACTCAAGGAAATATGTATGGTGAGTATTTTGGGAGCAAAACCATCTATGCTCTTGCATTGAATTGTATCTCAAATATTCTCAATCAATAGAACGGGTGGGCTACTACTTAAAGGTGTTTAGTCATTTTCGATGTCTTTGGACATAAGTTCATTTTGCAGTGACTCACTTAAGAGCCTTGTAACTTGTGGTGGGGCCCATTTGTCCTTTCGGCAAGTTACACTGTAGGAACAACTATACCCAAGGCTACAGGTTTCGCTCTCACTTAATTTCTATAGTGGCTTGAAGGATTTACCGTGCGAGGTCATTCCCAAGAGTGATGTGTCTCTTGGCAGGCCTCTCTTAAAAAGATAAAATTTTGAGCATTACTAACACTTTTCTCTTGCACCTAGGACCACGAAAGCCAAGGGAGAGGATAGTGTGTGTTAGAAGTAGGACCACTCGACCAACTTTTTGCACAAGTGTGCCAAACATGAAATGCACTTGTTCTTTTTAACTTGCCATCGCAATGTGTTTTATCTATTTGGAGATGTTGCTCCAACAATCATGGTGTTTTTTTTAACTTCAAAATGCAAATTTTTGAGTAAACTATAACTTTGAAAATCTTGGTCAACTTAATTTGAAGCACGTATGAAGGAAAATCATTTTACAAAAATTTTGAAACAAGTTGATTGTGAATTTTATTTGCACCAAAAATTGAAGTTTGTATTGTAAATTTTTGCTTAAGTTTGATGCTAGAAATAAATTTGTCTTGTTGATTTTAAGCACCAAATGAAAAATTGAGCCTAAACTTGCAATAAACAAAGTTCTTTTGTTCAATTTTAGAGCACCAAATACAAAATTTGATCCTAAGCTTGCAAGAAAGCAAATTTTGCTTTGTTCAATTTTAAAACACTAAAAACAATTTTTGATTTTTAAGGAGGTTGGTTTTAGACCTGCACAAGAAACAAATAGTTAGTAAAAACCGAACCTATGGTGGGCTTCTACAAGCCTAAGAATTTTCACTTTTTCAGTTACAAGGTCTTTTTTACAACGTCATGTTACAATAGTGCTACTCTGTGTTTAAATAGAAGTGCTATTTAACACGAACGCGCTAAAAGAAAAAAAATGATAGTGACAGCAAAAGCGCTAAAACATTCTCAATAGCACCAAAACAATTTCAAACGCACTGAAACAAGGTCAATAGCGCTAAACTTGGTACAATAGTGCTATTGTAAGAACAATAGCGCTAGAACAACAAGTTGCAATAGCGCTACAACCTGATCAAAAGCGCTAAAGCGCAACCTGTGTGTCAAATTCAACATTCAAACATGTTAGTTGTCAAAAAAAGAAAGTGATTTTTTAGGTGTTGGGATTCACGTCAGGTTCACCAAATGATGCTCTGAAAAATACCCAAAGGTTTGACTGGAACCTGTGGTCGTATAACACACAAAAACAACAAGAAACATGATTAATGTTAGTGTTATTCAACCAAAGATTAACCTAAGCAGGCATATCAAAAGAGATACTAAGATTATGCTAACATATTTAACAAATGAAACAAATATAAGAAAGCATCTCCAAATGCCTCTAAACATGTTCTTAGCTCCTTCTCCTTTGTTCCTCTCCTCTCCAAGTTCCAAATTAGTGTAGCTCTCAGCAACTTTTTTCTCTATGGATGCTTATGGAGGTTCAAGATTGTAGATGATCTCAAGCTTATGCTATGCAAGTGTAAAATAAACTAATTAGATATATTATGAAAAAGAACTAATATTTATTTTAGTCCAAGATGACAATATATGATTTATGCTAAATGCTCTCTAAAATTCTCTATAACTTAGATGCATACAAGTTTTCAGGATCTGAATTATAAAGAAATGGGCTCTATTTATAGGAAAAATGGAGCAATGGATGGTTGAGATTGAGTAATCTCAACAAGGGTCAGGATTGAATGGTATTCAATCCATGTGAGGGCTTTCAGCCCAATCCCAGGATGACAAGTGTCAATATGAGATAGGTTGAGAGGAGAGGGAATAAGAATTAAATGCTTGACATGACCTGGGAGTCAACTTAGGGTTTAGGGTCAAGGTTGGGTTGAGTGAATAAATTCTTTTATCCAATGGATAAACTCTTGTGCAAAGGCAAAAGGGATAACCATGGTCAAAGCAATAAATGTTTGAGGAGACCCATGAGTGCAAGTTGAAATAACCATAAATGGTTATGTAAGAGCCATTAATGGTCATGTAAGAGCCATTAGTGGTTTTGGAAGACTTTGGAGGTTAAATTGTTGAACACACAAAGCATTAAATGCTTTTCAAAGACTTTGGAGTCTTTGAGAAGTGACTTAAAGTTGCTTAGGAATGTGACAATAATTAGGGGATGGATTAGGCTAATTAGGAAGGGGTTAGAAGAATCTAGAAGGGGGTTTAGGAATGCAAGTGGATTTGGTGGGTGAGGGAAAATAGGATTTTATTAAAATAAAATTCATTTATTTCAATAAATGTGTGCAAGTTGCATTTGTAGGAAAATGCAAGTGGGGGGGGATTTATGATTTAAATAAATGTTTTATTTAATTTATTTAAAAGAGGAAAGAGGATTAAATTGAATAAATAATATTTATTCATTTAATTGTTTTGAGATTTTGGTTGAATGAATTAATTAAAATAAATTGAATAATTTATTTAATTAATAGGAGAATATTTGAAGATGAATTAATTAAATATTAATTAATTAACTGATGGCTAGTGGATTTCTAATCAAATAAATAGGGAATATTCATTTAATTAATTTGGACAGATTTATGTGACTACACATAACACAAGGAAAAACAACAATAACACCAAGCCTATCCAACCTCATACCAGTTAGAATTCTATCCTGAACAGCTAACCAAGCAAAAGCTCCTGCTTTTGGAAGACAGACAACATGCCAAAATAACTTATAGGGCAAGTCCTCCCCCCTACAACCTGCAGACAAATAATTATACCCTTCCTTAACCAAATATTCCCCAGACTTTGAATAGACCCAAATAAGCTCATCTTCGACCTCAGAAAAAAGAAATGAGTGTTTCTTTAATTCTTCAACAAAAGCAGATTTAAGATCTTGGTCCACAAGAAGGAAGTCAATAGATTTCCATCTAGCCATAGGTGCAAGACCCAAAGAATCCACAAAAAAATAATCAGCCACATATGCCCCAAGAAGATTTGAGAAGAGTCATAAGAGGTGACCAATCCCTCAGGCTAGAATGTGTTGGGAAACAATTCCAGAATTCCTCCCAAAATCTAGCCTTACAACCATTGTAAATAAGCTAGGACAACCCAAGAGTAATAACATATCTACACTCAACCATGAAATTCCATATTACACCCTTTAGGGAGAGAAGAGGCAGTAAAAATGACCTCCCTTGAACAGTTTCTCAAATATTTTGTAGATAATATAGATGCCCACTTGGAAGAGGGTTGCTTCTATAACTTCAAAACCAACTTAACACCAAGAGCCAAGTTCTGTTTGCCAAGATCCCTAATCCCTGCACCACCCTTATCTTGTAGAGAACAAACCTTATCCCATGCTAACAAAGGAATCCTAGTCTTATTATTAACATTATTATTCCATAAAAAAGACCTTAATACTGATTGCAAAGCAACCACAGATTTCTTAGGAGCCTTCAAAATGGATACTAGATAGATTGGAACCACATTTAGAGTAGCCTTAATGAGCACAATTTTCCCAAAAAAAGAGAGCCATTTATGAGACCAGGATAGTATCCTTGAAGAAATAGCCACCGAAATCCATTCCCAAAAATTATGCTTCTTAGAGCTAGTAAAAAATGGGATTCCCAAATACTTACACGGGAACTGGCCAACAGAGAAACTCAAAAAATGAGTCAACCTGAACTGCACCAAAGGGGGAATCATTAAGAAAGAAAATCTTAGATTTAGCCCGATTTACCTTCTGACCAAAAAATGAAGAATAATCCAAAATAATCCTACTAATGACCTTTTCTTCCTCCATAGTGGCTTTACCAAACAATAACGTGTCATCAACAAATAAACAATGAGAATGACTAGCAGCCATATGTGGAATAAAAATCCCCTTCCAGAGGCCACTATCCCTAGCTCCCAAGATATCTCTACTAAGAGCTTCAGCCAGAATAATAAATAGGAAAGGAGACAACTGGTCCCCTTGCCTAAGACCTCTAGATGAAGAAAAAAAACCACATGGGGAACCATTCAAAATCACCGAGAACCTAGCAGTGCTAATACATGCCTATATCCATTTTACCCCAAACCCAAAATTCTTAAGCACACAAGAGAGAGCCTGCCAACTTACCCTATCATAAGCCTTCATCATATCCAATTTTAGTATCATTGTCGGAATAGAAAGATGAGAGATAGAATGCAGAATCTCATGGGCCACAATAGCCCCTTCTGTCATTTCCCTACCAGGGACAATAGTCATGAGTTTTATCAGAGTACCACTTGTACATTTCTTGAGATACTAATGATGTTTACTCTTTTATTTTATTCCATAATTGAGATTATATAGATTAGAGATGTGTGATTATCATACTTTGATATGTTATAAGTACTTTAAGTTCCATGTTCACAAACATTAGGAATTATAATGTATCACATAGAATAATGTAATAGATAATAAATTAACAATGTTAGTGTTAATTTATTATATGTTAGTTATTAGTTATAAGTTATCTGGTAGTTAGTGATTTAGGTAGTCAATAAGTTGAATGACTTTATAAAGGCATGTGGCAAATCATTTATGTAATGTTGATGAATGAAGAATTTATAGGTTTGAGCCTTTGGCTCTCTTTTGTCAACATTTTAATATGGTATTGGAGTGGGTTCTGAATGAGGCCCATTTAATTTTCACTCTACTCATGCTTTATTTTTCAAGTTGATTAAGGAAATGGATTAGCGGATACCATGGACCTTTGCAGCCCTGTTGCCATTTTTTGTGTCATCCAGTTGCTATAAAGTCAAGTATTGCAAATAGAGGACTAGTGAATACTATATACTTCATGTAAAATCTGGAGTTTATAGCTATTGGAGTAATTAGGAAATTATCTAATTATTTATTTAATCAAGTCCTTCAATTACTTTATTCACTTAAGATAAACTTAGGTGTTTTTTTATCTTTTATTAGATTAGGCTAATAATAGATTAAGTTCACTTAGTTGAGATAATCTTTAGTTTCTAATTTTAGATTAGGTTTCTCTTATTTTTTTATAAAAAACAACATTCATTCATTGTAAACTATCCAATTTAATTACAAGTTAATCTACATATCATATGCCTCTATGGATCAATTCTCTTCAAGGTTTCATATCATTAATCATGGCTTCTTCTCTTCACATGTGATAGGTGTTTTTCTTGCAGGTGATTCATGGGCTTGTGGGGTTAAATAAATAACTCCCACATGATATCAAAGCTCTAGATTTGCTAAGTTCCTATCCATTTTTTGAGTGATCCAGCCTCAAGGAGAAAAATTGGCTCATATTGGAGAAAAACAACTTATGATTTTTCTTCATAGCTGCAAAAAACCATTTGGATTCCTCTTAGTTTCCAATATTTACCAATATTTGTGAGAAAATGAAAAAGAAAAAGAGAACCTAAAAATAGCACAAAAAATGCAAAAAACCAAGATTCAGCCATAACGTTTTCTTAAAAAAAAAATTGAGAGAAATGTATTCTTGACCCAAAAACATTATTTGGGCATCTATCAGATTTTGTAGAAAGTGAGTAAATTATCCATAATTCAAATTAGAAGGGTCATTTATCAACTCGCTAAATTTAGCCTATTCTTCTTTTTGCCATAACTTTTGCATTCATTGTCAAAATTGGGAAAATGAAATATTATTGAAAAGGTATTTTTGAGAACTGTCTAGTGGTGGTGGTTTCACTATTACAAATTCCCCTTTTCCTACAAGTTAGAGTTTTGAAACACCAATAAAATTGTAGAATATGAAGCTTGGGTTCTAGGTTTGTCCATTGCAAAAGAAAAGGAAATCAAGTAGCTGAGGGTGTCTGGAGGTGTTGAGTTGGTTGTTAAGAAAGTAATAAATATATTCTCTATTAAAAATAATAGATTGAAGAACTATAGAAATAAGGAGTGGGACTATTTAGAATTATTTGATACTTTATCCATTGAGTCCATCCCAAGAGAAAATTATTCAAAAGAAATTTCAATAGTTGATTTAGACTCTCCACTTCTTCAACACCCAAAATTCAAAGAGGATGCTTACAAGATAAAATTTCTCTACAAACCAAGTTTTCCTAACAATGTCAATCATTGGCAAGTGTTTGAAGATGGTGCACATCTTATTCATTTTCTAGATAGTTCAAGAACATTTGCTAATTTGTGTTTTGAGGGTAATTGATCTGAACTAAATGAAAAGATAGAATAGGTGGTTAATATTTTTCAAAACAAGGGGAGCAAATCATCTGGTTGAAAGAGAATAAAATCCACAAAGGTCTTGTATCCCTAGAGGAGTTATTTGATCATCATGACAAATATATTAGGCATAAAATCAAGCAAGAGGTCAATTACTAGATATCGAGTATGAATGTGTCAATTTTGGGATAAATGAAGACCCAAGGTGGTTTGCATAGATGAATGTTGCATTTATAGTGAAAAAGAATATCTGATCTCTTTGCTGACTAGATACTAGTATACTTATATTAAAAAAAAGGTAAAAATTGTTGAGAGATATCTTATAATAGAAGAGAATCATCTGTAAAATAAATGTTCTTCTAAAATACTAAACACCAAGAATACAAATCCATTAAAGTCTTGCATGCAAAAAGCTACGAATCTAGCTGGAGACAAGTGGTGAGGGTTCTATTTTATTTGGAGTAATAAAATAACACCTCCACAAAAGTTGAAACATGACATATTTCATGCATTTACCTGTCATTTGCATGTCAAATTGTTTCAAAAATGGATTTTTGTTTACGGACATTTTGATGTCATTGTAGATGCCTCTCGACATAATAAAGATATTTTTGCATGGTGTTACAATGACCTCAAAAACTTCATGGAAGGAAAGGTACAACATCACATTCCCTTGAAGATTGGAACAACCCATTTTAGAGAAAAATAACATCCATACAACCCAAAAATAGTTGAGGCCACTTTTAATGAAATAAAAAAGATACTAAAGGCCAGGATAATCTATCCTATATATCATTCAACATGGATGGCTAACATCATACCAATCAAGAAGAAAAAATAGAGAAAAAAGAATTTGTGTTGACTTCAAGAATCTAAATTAGAGTTCTTTGAAAGACAACTACCCCTTTCCCATAATGAATCACATCTTGTAAATTGTATGTGGATAAAAAATGATGTCCATGTTAAATGGATTTTTAGGATGCAACCATATTAGTGTGGCCCTTGAGGATCAACAAAAAACTAAATTTACCATGCTAGTGGGCACATTTACATACAATAGAATGCCATTTGGTCTCATTAATTAAAGGGCCACTTTCCAGAGAGAAATGAACCCATCTTTTGGAGATATAAATAATAAAATTATACTGATATATCTATATGAATTGATAATGTTCTCAAAAAAGAGATACAAACATATAGAAGTTATGGAGATGGTTCTATAGAGTTGTATAGAATGTGGTATCTTGAATTGAACCCAAAGAAGTCCAGTTTTACATAATTGAACGAAAGTTTATAAGACATGTTATCTCTAAAAGAAGGCATCAAGATACACCCAAAAAGAGTAAGATCTATCCAACAAATAGGTCTTCCTGCAAGTAAGACAAACACTAGGTGCAATTTGGACAATTAAATTTTTAAAGGAAATTTGTACCTAATTTTTTGAGCTCACAAGCATATTGTAGGGATGATGAAGGATTAAAAAAATATTCAAATTGAACAATGCTAGTAAGAAATTTTTAATGATATAAAACAAGTCATTTCTTATGCTCCTACTCTTGTACATCCTGATTTTAATAAGGATTTCATTATATATTGCTATGATTTTGATTATATCATGTTTACAATCTTGCTACAAAATAATGAGCAAGGGATTGATCCTCCCATTACATTCACAAATACCCCACTAAAGAAGCATGAATTAAATTACTCTATTGTATAAAAACATGCCTTTACAATTGTCAAGGTTTTAAATAGTTCATGTTCTACATTGCCTATTCCCATTGTCTTTTTTGTACTTGACCCCACTATGAAATCGGGTTGTGGTGCAATCAAAGATGACCTTGGATTCTGAAGGTACAAGAGTATTATGTGGATTTAAAACTAACAAACCTAGTCAGAGGTAAGAGATTGTGCACATTGATAGCAGAACATACTCTCGAGGAACCAAAAGATATCCCCCTCATCCATTTTGTAGGACATACTGATGAATGGTTCTTCAATGTTGCCTTTTTCTTGACATATGAATAATTTCCTCCCCATATCTCTTCAAAAGAGAAGAGGAACTTCAAACTAAAAGATAGTAAATATGTGATGTGGAGAGATGTGTTGTATAAGAAGGGAACAGATGGGAATTTCTTGAGTTGTGTTGATATGTGTTGGTGTAATTATTTATTCATGTTGGATATTATTACACCTTACTTAATTTTACTTAGGAAATGCATTTCATAGTAGTTTGGGTATGAGACACTTGGGTATTTGTGCCACATTGAGATAGTGTGTGTAGGAGAATTTCCACATTTTATGGTGTTGATCTTATCTTGTTGTTACATTCCACCTCATGTGGAATATTATATTGTTTCTCCTACCTACCCACACCTATTTCCTACCTACCCTTGTTTCTTATTGAGCCACATGTCATGTTTGTGTGCTCACATATCCATATATCCTTACCTATATAAGTAGACTCATCTACATGTCATGTCATCTACATTGTTTGTATGGTATCAGAGTCATTAGAGTGTCATTGGTTTGCTAATTGAGAGAAATTTGATGTTGTTTGGGGTTTGCATTTTGGAGCTTTCTATTTCAAGTTATTATTGAAGCTTGATGGGTCAAATCTGAGGTCACCATTGGATTGAGGAGGTCCAAGAAAGTCATTTTTTCTTTTTGTTTCATCCAAATCAGACTTTGGAGGCCAAATCTAGAGGCATTTGAAGTTTGAAACTGTGACGGAAATTTTTCAGAAATTATAATTTTGTAGACAATTTTCAAATAGTGATATCTCACTCGTCCGAACTCTTTTTTGCGAGTAATTTTTTTTTGTTTTGGCGTATAATTTCGTGATCTGTACACTGGTGCAGGAGTTTTCTGATTTTCGGATACATTTTTTTTTCTGAAATCATGAAATCTCGATTGTTACAACTTTGGAGGCTTCATTTGGGCTCATATGGACTCTTTTTCCAATGCCATTTTTGTTAGAGTTCATAATTTTTTGTCTAATTTCATAATCTGCCATTTGTTTGTAGTGATTTTGAGTAGAAATTGTACTTTCAGTATTTGGTCATTTTTTGGCCTATTTGGTACTTGTATTTTGCTTGGATCTTAGTTTAGATCACTAGCAATATTTGTTGAAGTTTCTTATATCTCATTTTGAGAAGTTGTAATCATTTAAATTAGAAGTCCACTTTGCCATTATTTGCAAGTGCCAACATGATCTTTTTATGGGGGTCAGTTGTTCATTTATATCTCTTGGTGAAATTCCATTCAGAGACATCTTCATCTGCAGTATTCTACATGGCTTCTTTGTTGGTGGCATCATTTTCACGTTTCCACATTTGAACATTTTATCGTGATGTATGTTGCTTGAGCAATGTTGTACTCACACTATCATAAAGTGCCACACTTCTTTGTATCTTGTTTTTGATGACCTATTTGATGTAATCCTCTTGTACACTTAGATTAGGAATATCTTGTGAGACTTGGTGCATGGCTCCAGTTGAGACTTAGATTGTACACATTTGTGCATGGCTCCCATGAGACTTGGATTGTACCAGTATTTCTGCTATTTATGAGTATCCAGATGATGCTCAAAGCGGGTTGTCTCCATGCCTGATCTTCTTTTTGTTGCAATGAGTGATTCATCGTCATCAATTTGGTACCTGGTTTTGTCACACTTTGACATTAATGGTGCAACATTGGCTCTCTTTCTTCCTTATGGGGAGGTATTTTGGTCATCATCATTGGACCATCTTTGCAAGAGATTTGACATTGAGAGCATTGTGTTCTTTCATCATCTCTCTTTTAGGGGAGGGTTTTTTCCCATTGGGTTTTTCTCTCTTTCTCTGTTTATGGGAGATTGCATTTGCATTTGTACTTGGGTACCTAACATGGCCTCATAGTCGGGACCCATCTTGCATTGCTTAGTTGCATTGTAGACTTAAGTGCATTCCCCTAAGTTGCACTTAAGGGGGCATGCTAGCGTAATTATTTATTCATGTTGGATATTATTACACCTTACTTAATTTTACTTAGGAAATGCATTTCATAGTAGTTTGGGTATGAGACACTTGGGTGTTTGTGCCACATTGAGATAGTGTGTGTAGGAGAATTTCCACCTTTTATGGTGTTGATCTTATCTTGTTGTTACATTCCACCTCATGTGGAATATTATATTGTTTCTCCTACCTACCCACACCTATTTCCTACCTACCCTTGTTTCTTATTGAGCCACATGTCATGTTTTTGTGCTCACATATCCATATAGCCTTGCCTATATAAGCAGACTCATCTACATTGTTTGTATGGGCAATCATTGAACGATTGATGATCCAGTTGATCAATATTTTTCTTGATAGAATACAGTTTATTCCTATCATCTATTTTGTTCTCTCTTATTTGTGCTTTCCATTGCCTCTAGATCTTGGCAAAATCTCACAATATAGAGCGATAGAAGAAGCTTCTTTAATCCTTTCATAATGAAGCATGCAAGAGGCCACTTCTTAACATCAGTAATAGCCTTAAAAATCTTGAGACAATGCTTTGATTAGCCAAATATATTTAAGGACACATATGATCATGTATCAAGTGTGAAAAATATATTCATTTTTCAAGTAGATCGCAATTGGCTACCCTCCTTCTCAAGCTTGTTGCATCATTTTTAGCAATGGGGTTTTATTTTTTTCAAACCTATCAACCATCATTCTAGTGTAGGGCATACCCATATACTCATCACCTTGGATTATTCACTAAATGAGTGGAGGAAACTCTAGTTAAGCATACAATCTTTGAGGTAGCTTGTAATTTCATCAAGGGGAATATTTTAGGCAAATTTGGGGTACCCAAGAAAATAGTTATAGATAATGCTTTTAACCTCTCTTTTGTAGAGGTATCTTTCTTCTACTATGATTATGGTATCATTTTATTTTATTCCTCCAATTATTATCCCCAAGGTAATGGGCAAGCTAAATCCAACAATATCATTAGGGTCACACTATTATTTAAAACTCGATTGATGAAAATCAGAGAAACTGGCATAAAAAGATATTTTTTATTGTGGGCAAACTGGATTATGTAACTAAAAAGGAGATCAAGATGTCACATTTTTAGTTAGTCTATGGTATAAGGAGTGGTTGGAGATACCCTTGGAAATTTTAGCTTTAAATCTTCGAAAATCTTTAGAGGATGGTCAGTTTCAAGATTCATTGGAGAAAAGGATGATGTACCTTTCCAAAATTGAAGAGAAAAGATAAGTGGTTGATAGGTTAGTTGAACATCAAAGGAAAGTGAAGTTGATTTTTGACAGAAAATTTAGACAAATAAAATTTATGGTTGGGGATTAGTTCTACTTTGGGACAAGAGAAGAGAGCCTAAAGGAGCACATGGTAAATTTTATTCACTCTAGAAGAGTCCTTTCAAAGTTAGATAGGTAATTGGGTACAATAAAAACTTATTCTTGGCATATATTGACTGGAATCCTTTGTCTCTTAGAGATAAGGCAAGATATGAAACTTTGCAAGTGGTAAGAGGGTTTCCTACTCACTTTGTACTATAATTCCTTTCCTTTCCTCTTCTTTTCCTGGTGCGTCTTCTTTTTTATGTGTCCTTTGGCCTAATGAATAAGACTTTATGCCAACTAAAGATTATAGGTCCTTATGTAACCCTTTTCACTCTTCATCCCTAGTCAAAGTCAGTTGTTGCCCAATCTCTGGTCATTTTTATTGCCCTATCCTTTTTCATGTCTTTGTTCAATCTTAGAAGCATTTTCCCCATGTCTTTTACATATATTTCATTTCATAATTGTCTTTCTTTCGCAAAGCCTTAAATTATCCTTTGCTTTCTCTTTTGGAAAGATGGTCCTTAGAAAACCCATCCATCAATGAAAACTCAACTTTGCAAACCTCTAGTTTGACTGAAGAAATCCTTTTTCTCCTTATCTTTTGCTTGGATTTCTATTTTTTAAATTTTTCAATGAAAACGTTTGTTTAATAACTCCTTTTCTCTAAAAAATGATTTCCTTGCTTTCGTCACCTAATTTTTCTTTTCCTAGCTCCTTTTTCAGTGAAAAGTAATGTTTGTAAACTTCTCAAACCCTCGAAAAATCCTTGTGCATGCACAAAGTCTTAGTTCTCAAACTTAGTTCTGTGTTGAAAAGAGAAGTGTAAATCCTTTATTCAGGAAAGTTATGAGGCCACAAACTTTTTATTTTGTCTGTTGAAGAAGTCATTAGTTGAACAACGAGAAAAAAAAATGGTGACTTTTCAATTCAAGAAACTCTTTCTTCATCGAAAAGCTAGTTCATGGATAAGGATGTTCATAGAAAGAAGAAAATAAGGAAGAGAAAATCAGATATTCAAGTGGTGTGCGAAATGGAGAGTTTCAAAAGAGGATTTTATCAAAGGCAGAAATTTTTAAATAAGTGAACAAGGGGATATAGGAGGATTGAATAGTTAATCACTGACACTTTCACCTAAATGAGGTGCAATGGATACGGTGATAGTAATTTATCTATTTTATCCATTTTTATAATTTTAGTATAAAAAAATTTCTTCGTTAATTAATGTTATTAAATAAAACTTCAAAACAACTAATAGGAAAAATACAAATAGCAGCAGGCCCCATCATAAACAAAAGCAAGCCCAAGCAAGCCCTCTCTAGTTATTCTAAATATGTTATTTTGTAATTTGTCAGATTGTCACACACACACACACACACACACACACACACACACACATATAAAATACACATGGGTTGTGTCATTTGCATAGATTTTTTCTTTACTTCACCTAAGATATCTTTTTTTTTGTGTTTTGTCTTGATTTCCATAGGTGTTGATAATATTGAAAAATATGTTTGTTAGATTATCATAATTTTAAGATTAGTGAAGCCTAAATTAGTTCTCACCTATTATTCTAATATTGAGAAACAATAAGCACAATAATTAAATTTAAATGAATCACCAACATGTAGATCACCATTAGCTTAGATACCATAATTATTAATCTAACATAATCTTGGAATGTTGAAATATACAATATACAGATAGTAAGCATTTTATTAAAAACAATTCATATTTTAAAATATGCATTTTTTATAATATAGATATGTTTTTGATGAAAAAAGTAAAGTTTACTAAGGCAATGACCGTTTACATAGTCAGAGACTATCAATAAAACTTTTAAAACAACAAAAACCTTACAATTCAACAACAATCCAAACACAACTAATGAGGGGTAGGGACAACTGAGCTAGGAGGGGTTTGGGGGGGTGGCAAAAAATTCCCCTTTTGCCTGTGTCAAACAATAGTCTAGGCAATATTGTCATTGGGATCGTCAAGAGAGTGATCAAGAGATAAGGTCCCCACTTGGGTATTATTGGTAGATTCAAGTGAGTGTAGTTGCAAGGCAGTAGTTGACTGCTGCAAAACAACAGTGAGCTGTTGTGGAATAACAACAGGTTGTTGCAAAGGAGTTGCTTTAGGAGCAGAAGCAGTAGATGTAGAGTGGAGTTGCAAGTTGGAGGTGACATGAGTTGAATCCAAAATAAGAGCCACAAGAGTTGGATCCTCACGGAAAACAACATCGTCCTCTTGAGAGGATTCAACCAAAATAGAGTCAAAAGCATTGATTGCCAAGTGATCTTCACTAGCGTTCTTTCACAAGTAATAACATCTCTACAACAAGAGATAGAAAAATATGAAGCTAAGTGACCCATTGAGAAGCACCTTCAGAAGCGAAAGAGGAAGCCTTCATGTTAGAATTAGAGATCACTGAGAGGGGGGGGGGTGTGAATCAGTTATCTATTGGAAGTTAAAACCACAAACTTATTCTTTATCTACCAGTTAGCAATGTATAGTAGAAAAGAACATAAACATGCAACTAAGAATGTACAAATCCACGACACCAAAATTTTTACATGGAAACCTAGAAAGGGAAAAACCACGGTGGGGGTGGAACCCACAATATTCATACACTATGGTCAGGAGTACATAAATATTACATAGATGGGGAATGAACTTGCATTCAGGCTCACTGCTCAAATAAAGTTGCCTGGAAGGCTACAACCTTCAAGGAAGTCTCATTGACTTACAATTTGTTTACAATGAGTAAATATAATGAAATGAACTCTTAATCAATATCTGACTTTGCAAAAATTAGTTATGGTTAGGCTCTGAATCTCTGACCATCTATGTCCCATTGAATACTCTGTTTCTATCTTAGTCAACTACCAGTTGTTTGGAAAGAAAAATGCACATGTGAAACTGCGCTCAATCGCACCAAAATAGATCACCACATCTTTTATAATTAATCATCAAATCAATCTTATATATCTAGTCTTACCACAAAAGCAATCTCCTTCAAGTCGGCTCCAATAAGTGTAACATGTAGATTAAGTCGACTTCAATCTCAAACAAAACACAACACTATACAAAATAGTATGATCACACACTTCCTAAAGGTCTTCCATATCACTGAAATCACAAAAATAATCACCAAAAAAACCACAATCACCATAGATCATTTTGAATCAAAACATTACTGAAATACCTTGTTTTACCGGTTAACTGCCTACCGATTACCACCAACTTCCGGATAAGCTAAGTCACGACTATTGGATTGAACCATCAAGAAGAGTTTCCATCAATGACAACCCTAAACAAATAATCAACCACTGGAAGTCACCTGAAATCACCCGATGAGGGTCAATTTCCAACAATCTCCCCCTTTGGCATTAATGGCAACACTTATGAAAAATGGCTAAGTGTTGAAAATTGTACACCGGATGAAAGTATAAAAGAGATCTTAAGGAAAAAAATAATTATAAGGCTCCCCCTTAGATCAATAATCCACAAATCTACATTACACCGGACTGTACACTCCATACGTACAATCACTTTGTACATTTTTCACCTCATCTCTCCCCCTTTGACAACAATACCAAAGTTAGTGTGTGCATCAAAATTGCTTGTACATATATACACATTTACCAGAGGATTAAATCTATACATGTTTCAATATATCTGCATATGCCATCTTGAGGAACTCAAGATATGTGTTCCAACTTGCTCACAACTTCTCCAAAATTAAAACAAAACCATTCAAGACATAAGCATGAAATTCTATAGCTGCAATCTCAATAGGAGTCTCCTGAGACATGTTTTGATCTTATTATACACTAAGGTGTCCAACTGGAGACCAATTAAGTTTTGGAGCTCACCTATTCACCTGATCATCCTCTCCTTCTCCTTCTCAAAATTCCTAATCTGCTATGTGATATTCAAAATTCAATATTGTTGGTTAAGTTAGTTGTGGGATCATAGGCCTGAGAAATCTAAGACAACTATCCTCTACAATTCTCTATATACTTGTCTATCTCAGTAGTAAAATTGGTCAAAATTAGACAAGACTTGTAAATTTTATCGCCTTCCACTAAGGCCTCATCAATTAGTTTCAACTCTTTATCTAGCTAGGTCTTATCATTATTAATCACTTGCAAAAATGTTTGAACTTTAGCATGTTTAAATTTCTCCATAGCTTGCAGGGTTGATGCTTTTGTTAAAGAATCAAACTAGGTGGATATATGATCAATTAAGTTCTGAAGCTTACTGGATGAAATGGTGCTTGCATCAAGTTGCAGTTCCGATACCACCTATTCCAAAACTCTAATCGTTTTTTCAATAAGTCTCTTCTCTTCAGATTCTGATTGTGCTCTCTTGACTGGCTTGTGCCTGAATAGCAACAACAACTATCATTCTCTCTGTCAGAGACATTTTATTGAAGATTTTATCAAAATTGATATTGAATTGTGGAAAACTCCCTAGGCTTTGGGTTTTTGCAGTGTCAATTGCCACAAGTACCAAAGTCTCCACTCCCTTACCCTTATGTCTATCTAATTCATCCTGTTTCACCTCTTCTTTCTTCTCAGCCTCAATAGGTTCGAGTTTGACTTCTTTAAGTGCCTCTTGTGCACTGGTGTCACCACTTGGTGCACCATCCTCTGTCTTTGCCAATTTATCATTTTCTTTTGCAAGCTCAACATCAACAAAATCCAAAATTTGTTGTTCTCCAACATCCAGAGTATTATTTTCTTTGTTTGCATCATCTACCGATGGATTTTATGACTGAGGGGCATCATTTTGAGAGACAATTTCTACAAGCTGATTCTCATTAAGAAACATTTTCTAGATTTCACTTGTTTCTCTCCTTATTTCCTCAACTCGGCCAACCAATAGACTGTTTACCCTCTGCTTGCTTCTGAATTTCTTTTTATTCGCCAACAAAATTAATCTGTCAATTTCTTCTATAGTGATACTGGTGCACTAATTAACCAGTTCACTCTCCTTTATTTCTCTATCCATTTGGCGAGTAGATTTTCTCCTAGCATCAATTAGGCTATACAAATATTTGGGAAAATATTTTTCTAATTCAATCAATGCTTACTAAATACATCCATGTACAAAATTACAGCTTCCTGAATATGCCTTTGATCCTTATCATCCATATTTACATAATATACAAGGATGTTCTTCAAATTTCCATCTTTAATAATTGCATCAATTAATTCCTAAGTAGATAATGGAGGGACAATGTGATAATCTATTTTAGAAAATTTCATCTTACCGGATTCTATAGCCTCATCCAGATTTTATTTTGTTTTCTTTCCTTTCTTGGGCTTTCCTGTCGGCACACAATCAGATCTTGCCTTCTTCTCCTTTGGCTCTTCCTTCTCACCACCGGATTGGGGTTTCCAAATCACTCTAAAAAATTCACCTTTCTTATATGCCTTGTGAATGTCTGAATCAGATTCAGTCTCTGATTGCACTGGATAGACTGCTACATACTCTCTTTGATTTTTCTATCTTTTCCTCATAATACATTTTCCTTTTGCAGATACACCAAAGCGTTTAGCTTCAGCAGGAGGTGTCTTCACTGGAGCGGGAGAAGGTCATGTCACCTTTACTTTAGCGGGACCACGTGCAATTTTTTATTTCTTTTCTTTTTCAACTACATCCCTTTCTACCCTAGCAGCTCCGACTCTTTCCTGGGGATGACCTTCCTCAACAAGAATATCCTATACAATCTTTGCTACTTTCCTCTTCCTCGCCAGTTCGGAGAACTTGGAGTGCAACTCCATTGATTTATCTTTGCATGTTCTAAACCTCTCCTCGTTAGTGTCTTCTGGAGCATTCAACAGGTATTGTGCATAAGCATCGAAGGTAGCATCATCAACCTCATACCCCATTGGAATTACCCATATTGTACGGGGTTGACCTACTTCCATCTGTCATTCATCCTTGTTTACCATAAAGAAGATTGTACCCTCATATTTCTTAACAATTTCCTTGGGGATTCTCACTCCGTTTTATTTTATATTGAAGTTTTTTAAAGAAAGCCCATAACACAACATTTTGATTGTCTTGGTTCCCAAGGTTGTCAAGTTCTTGCTTTATTTGTTGCGCAACTGATCAGTCATAAGCCCATTGTATTATGATGGTTTTGGGGATTTAGTTCATGAAATAGAGGGCCAGACAAATATCAAAGATCCAAATTTAAAGACATGCTTCTTATCATGTTTAATTTTCTTCAAATTTATCAAAAATTCCTCCAACAACACATTATACAGGTCATAATGACCATCTTCTTTGACCATTTTATAAGCTTTATGGATAGCAGTGCTAGATACCGAATTTAGTATGTTAGACTGATACACCTTGTAATCAATAACCATTGCAGAAAATTTAATATCATCCTCTTTTATTGTGTTGATCTTCATCGATCGCCCATCAAACTTTGCATCAATTAGTTTGTTCATGGTAGGGTTCATGACCTTCCACAACCATGGCTTCTCACCGGTTTGATTGAAAAAGGTGAGTGCCCTAATCACATCAGCATTGATCTTGTATAGTTGGTCTAGCCACATGAATTCAATGTGGATCCTTCTCAACACATATCTTACCCATTCCTTCTCATCAAAAGTCGTTCACAAATTGGGTGAAACCCTTTCTTTGTAGCTCTGCAAATTCCAGCTTGGGATTGCTGATCTCATCCATGATTTTGTCATTGTATAAATTCAAGATGCCCTCAGAGCCGGTTTCTTCAGTTTCCCATTGAATGTAGGCTCAAACATCATCGACGTGTAATACACCGTACAGAATGAAAGAAAATGATCCAACCAGGTCATCTTCCATGGACTTGTAGGGGTGTTTCTTAAATATAGGACGGGTCATGTCCTTAACCTCAACCACCAGTGGAGTAGCAATGGAAGATGTAGATGCCATTTTAAAATTTCAAAAAATCAAACTCAAAAAATTGCCCTTCGAGAAATACCTTAGCCAAATGTCGGATGCCCTAGATCACTTCGCCGGATTTCTTTTAGCTCTCTGATCACCTAGAAACTTTGATCACCTTGTTATTCATCTTGAAAACATTATTCACAAAGTGAATAATGATTCTTGTATTTGCCCTTTTAACTTTGCAAACCCTAATTTCACTTTGAAATAAATGCACCTCAAATATTCAACCGGATGCCCTATTTCACTACCGGATATCGAAATCAGTCATCTAAGTTCTAGATATCAACTGAGGCTCAATTTCTACCATCTGTAATCCATCAACTACAAATCTCATCAAGTGGTACTGCAAGATTTGCATTGGTTTGCCTCCCCCTAAGGCCAAAACACCTAGTTACTGGATGAAGATTTTACACCGAATTCAGGTACAGATCCATTATCTACCTTAGATTCATCCTTATTTACCCACATCTTTTTATTTTGATCTCTGATCTCATCTGCTTTTTCTTTTCCCTTTTCATCTAATTTGTTCTTGTCAACCAGAGCACTGTTTTTGCTTCTACAGAATTTTGCAATATGACCGGTTTTTTTGCATGCTCTGCAAACAATATTATTCTTTATAGGTGTAAAGTTCATCTAGTTTTGTCTTGTCCTACACTAATTAGAGACATGTCCAAACATTCCACAAACATATCATCTTTTACTTTAAAATTTATTCATTACCGCTCTACACAAATTTGCCTTGTGTCCAAAATTATTGCATATGAAACACTGACCGGTAAAGGTAGGAACATTACTCATGGTGTTCATCATATTGTTATTGTTCATTATTCAAATATTCATCCTACTTCTGCACTGACTTGCCATATGACCAAATTTGTTGCACGTAAAATATTTACCATTGAATTTATGAGCATTAGGTTGTCTTACCAGAGGATTCTTGCTCTTCTTCTGATTAAGTTTTATATTGCCTTGTCCAGATCCGGAGGATTCGTCTTTCTCAAATCGCAGACCTCACATATACTTTCCATGCCTCTAACTTTCCAGCATCTCATCAAGCTTTTCCGAACTAGCTTTGAATTTGACTTTGTATTCATTGGCAATATCAAGTTCATCCCTCAAGGTAGGAACTTGTCTTTCAAGTTCTTGACCATTGTTTCTTGATTGTGTCAGTTCAATCTTCAACTGATCATTCTCATAGGTAAGTCTGAAGCATTCATCAGCTTTGTCCTTCAATGATTGTGTCAGCTTCTCTTCATTCTTCTTTCGGTCCTCAATCTCTTTAGTTAGTCTCGTCACAATGGATTGCATCTCATTCTTCAAAGCAACATTCTCTCTCTTAATATTGTTAACCTCATCAGCTTTGTGCTGGCATTCCATGATCTGATCTTCTTTCTCCTTCAATTTTTTCATTAATTCCTTCCTCTTTTCTCTACAAATACTTGTTGGATCCTTCAGTTCACTAATAAATTCATCAGCAACATTAAGATTCTTCTTCAAGGTACATACCTCACTTATAGCTGCATCAAGATCCTCAAGTGCCACATTCAGTTGTCTTTGATGAAAAACCGGAATCCATTGAAGCAATCTCCCAGATCTTTCTTGAGCGGTTAAGCTTCCTTTGAGGAACTAGGATCTGATACCAATTGTTAGAATCAGAGATCATAGAGAGGGGGGGGGTGAGTCTGTGATCTACTGGAAGTCAAAACCACAAACTTATTCTGTGTACATCGGTTAGAAATGTATAGCAGAAAAGAACATAAACATGCAACTAAGAATACACAAATCCACAACACTAGAATTTTTACATGGAAACCCAGAAAGGGAAAAACCACAGTGGGGCTGGAACCCACAATATTCATACTATGGCCAAGAGTACATAAATATTACATAGATGTGAAATGCACTTGCATTCAGGCTCAATTCCTAGAGATCGCTGCTCAAATAAAGTTTCCCAGAAGGCTACAAGCTTCAGGGATGTCTAATTGACTTACAATTTGTTTAGAATGAGTAAATACAATGAAATGAACTCTTAATCAACATTTGACTATGCAAAAATGAGTTTTGGTTAGGCTATGAATCTCTTACTATCTCTGCCCTCCTAAATACTATGCTTGTGTCTCAATTAGTTACCAGTTGTTCTGAAAGAAAAATGTGCACTTGTAACTGCACTCAATCACACCAAAATAGATCACCATATCTCTAACATCTTTTAAAATCAATCATCAAATCGATCTGATATATCCGGTCTTATCACAAAAGCAATCTCCTTCAAGTCAGCTTCAATAAGTGTAACGTGTAGATCAAGTCAACTTCAATCTTGAACAAAACATAGCACTAGACAAAATAATATGATCACGTGCTTCCTAAAGGTCTTCCATATCACTGGGATCACAAAAATAATCACCGAAAACACCGCAATCACAGGAGATCATTCCGGATCAAAATGTCATTGAAATACCTTGTTTTACCGGTTAACTGCCTACTAGTTAACACCAACTTCCGGATAAGTTGAGTCACGACTACCGGATTAAACCATCAAGAAGAGTTGCCATAAATGACAACCCTGAACAAATAATCAACTACCAGAAGTCACCTGAAATCACCGAAGGAGTGTCAATTGCCAACACCTCATACTCCAACAGTTGGGTCCATGGCCTATCCCCAACCATAAGAACTACATCCCTAGGGAGGGGGAGAGATATGTCTACATCAATTAGTAGGCATGCAAAGGTAGAATGACCCATGAAAAATGTGGCATCATTTATTTTATTGATTTAATTTGAAATATTTTTGAAGAATTAAGAAAGTAAATATTTTGGATTTTTTTTACAGTGAACAAAGTGTATGGATTATTAACTTCCTTGAAATTAATAGCAATAATTGATGGATATCTATTTCAAGTGTATGTTGTTGTTGCTCCCAATATAATTTTTGTCAACTAGCATCTTTTGTATTGCTAAGAAAATTTATCAAATCCAGGAGTCAAGGAGAAATGGTGAATTGTAAATCATGAACCTTAACTATAAATGTGAAACTTTTACATACATTAAAACACTTGAATCCAAATCCATATATTCAATAAATCGAACATATACCACAAGTTTTAATTTATTTTTTGATGGATAATAGACTGTAGACAATAATTTTATTAGTTAATTTAAAGAATTTTACAACTCGGTTCAATGTGGGCACCGATAGGAAAGAACCGAGTCAAGAAAACCTCCGATCTTGCCCAAAACATTTTTGAAAACTTGTTCGGTATAGTACTACTTTACAATATCTCGATACAATAACAGGGGTGATAATGACATCACCATATCTTCATAATACAATTATAGTAAGAAGATGTTGGTTATGTAAGACCATGCTAATTACATACTACAAAGTGTTAACTTTACATCCCCTACATTTTGTAAGGGTCTTTACATATTTCTCATCTGATACATGCAATGAAGATGGACTCGGGGTCTTGTTCTAGGTATGACTTTCTAAAAGATTTGGCTAGCAAGCTCTTCATCTTTCAATGACACAGATTCACCCAAGTCTCTCTCGAGAGTCCTACTTACTGAGTGATCATGAAAAACGTGTAAAAAACAACTTCCATACTTTGCCACACTTACCAACATAGTTAGTTCATAATCTAAAGATATCTAAAGATAAATGTTACCTTTGCTTTGCAGGCCAACCATAGAGTTATTGTGTTAAACCTATCCATGTCATAGTACTAGTCTAGATAAAAGATACGAAAGATATGATCTCAACAGGAAGCTTATATCATAAGTGCGATTAAAATTATGATCGCATATATTGACCCCCAGACATTTTTATAAATATGTCAAACCAACAAGCTACTAATGAATAAAACAAATGATCCCTGCATCACTTTTATGTTGAATCCACATTATACTTTTTGATTGTGATAGTACCACTTCGAGTAAGAGATCATTTTACTAAAACCAAATGATCAACTTTCTGACTAAAATAGTTATAAGAGATAAGATCAAATCATGGCTAAACATATCTATGTCTATCTTGCTTATTTATGCCTATAAATGATAAGATAGCTTAAAGAGATCACAAAAATATTAAAATTGAACCCATATAATACTGAAACATTTCATAGTATCCATAACAACACAGGGAAGGGAAGGATTAATGTTCATAAGATCAAAACCAAACACAACATAATAAAGTTGATATTAAGAAAAGTCAGAATAAGTAAATATATATATATATATATATATATATATATATATATATATATATATATATATATATTCACCCGACCATAAGAACAAAGCCAGAGATAATAAAAACCAACCTATAATCCTACTAGGATCAGCTAAATTGCTAATATTATTTAGAATAACTAGTTTTATAAGGAGGTATGTGTTGGTGTCTTCCCTTGTTGATGCAAGCTGCTAGCCCCTATACCCCTATATGAATGTTTATCTATATTCATCTCAAGACCTCAACCAATTATCTAGTTTTTATGTGTCTGCCATGTTCTCCCATGTTTCTTGATCTTACCAAGGATTTGAGATTCTCACCATGCTCCCTCATTACATTATGGTGTTCCCATTTGCACCCTTATTCACTAGTTCATCTACTCGGGAGTTACCCTCTCTATATATGTGGTTGAATGTTGTCTTCTTGAATGATTGAGCTAAGTATAGACCTCTTGTGAGTATTGCATTAAGGCTCTAGTTTAGCATAGACCATTTTCTTAATGCATTGATCACAATTGCAGAATCTCCTTCAATGTCCAGTTTATCCACCCTCGTGTCTTAACACATTAGAATCCCTTCCACAAGGGCCATCAAATCAACCATGTTATTAATCTCAATACCAATTGGTTTTGCATACCTTGCCACCTCTGTCCCTTCCGAATTATGAAGACAACATCCTATGCTTGCTTGGCCTGGATTACCACGTGATGCACCATCGAAGTTGAGCTTGATCCACCCCCTCTTAGGAGGCTGCCATACACATTCTGCTCTTTTTTTCATTTATTTTCCTCAACTCCAGGCCCTACATAAAGAGGAATCTTTAACCCAATCCATCTGCCCCTCATCTTCTGATCCCAGTAAGTCATCTTGGCCACTATTTTTTGTTGGTTCATAATCATGCTATTCATGTTTTCAATGATGACAACCTCAATTTTATTTGTTAGTTGTTCATAGCCCATCTTATTATCCTTGAATACATGCCTATCTCACTCCTTCCATAACTCCCAGATAACAATAGAGGGTGCTACTATCCATAGACTACCATACAAGCATCTTTTCTTTATGACAAGCCAAGCTTGGAACATACTCATGATGGATTTTGGTAAGCATGAGCTCCATCCCAACTTGTTGCATAACCACATCAAATACTGGTTAGAGAACTTACAAATCAGTAACATGTGGTCTACATTCTTTGTTTCCTCTTCACATAACAGACATCTTCTTGGTCCCTCATATCCCATTTTTCTAAACCTATCAGTTGTTAGGATCTTGTTTTGTAAAGTCAGCCATGAAAACATGTCGGCCTTAGGTGAACAATTCTTATCCCAACATAATTCCATAGGGATATTTGTCACGGGACTTAGTTGTCTGCTAACAAGGTAGTCATATCCATCCTTAGTGTTGTAGTCTCCAAATTTCTAGCCATCTCAAACTAGTCTATCCACACCTGAACGGAAGGTAATATTCCTATTTATGAGGATCCTAGTGAGCTCCTCTTTCTCCCTATCTGGGATGTTAATGTGAGTCAAATATTTCCATCTCCAACCTTTAGCAATTTTCTCATCCACTACTTCAATTTAATCCTTGACATGTTTGCCCCACTGAGTTTCCAAGAGGGTTTTAGAGTTTTTAAAGTTGGATAGTCTTTCTATAGTTGTATAACCACTAGAAGAGTCTGATCAGAACAAGGCATGTTCTCCATTGCCAAGATTCCAAGTTAATTTATTAGTAATAGTGCTTATGCAATCTAACATAAAGTTCCATATATGTGAGCCCCTTGGAGGGGATACAATCCTGAAAATACAAGTTGAATCATTATTATTCAGGTATTTGTGACTTAAGATTTTAATGCATTTTAAATAAGTTTTTTTGTACATTCTCCATGTTAGTTTAGCACCTAAATCCTTACTCCATCCCTTAATAATTTTAATTCCAACACCCCCTTCCTCCTTGGGCCTACATACCTTGTCCCATGCTAATAATGAGATTTTTTTCCCCCCCGTTCCTTGCCAAAAGAAAGTTCTCAGGTGTTTGTTCAATTCCTCCTTTTTCATGGGGAGATTTATGCATGACAATTGATAGATTGGCATTGCAGATAGTACTTATTTTAACATAGTTGCTCTTTCTGCAGAGGAGAGCCATCTACCTTTCCAAGAATATGTTCTATTCTTTATTCAAGACACCATTTGATCCCACAATTTTGTCGACCTACAACCTTTATATAGGGGAAGCCCAAGGTATTTGCATGGCAGTTTGCCTTTTTTAAAGTTCAAAATATTGCATATTGCATTTTCCATGTTCAAATCAATATTAAAGAAAAAGATTTCTGATTTTTCCTTGCTGATTTCCTATCCTAAGGCCTTAGTATAGGACTCAAGTATATTTTTAAATGCTTGTGCTTCTTGTCTCCCCCCTTGGCCATACAACATGGTGTCATGAAAAAATTGTTGGTGTGTGGTAGGTTCTAACTCACTTGTTATTTTGATACCCTTAATAATATTCATTTCTCTATATTTTGTTATAGATCTACCTATAAATTCCATCATAATGATGAATAAGAAGGGAGATATGGGATCTCCCTGTCTCAATCCTCTGGATATACTAAATAAATCTTCTAGGGTGTCATTAACAAGGATTGGCATTTTTGGAGTGGAAATACATTCAAAGATTGATCCATTGTCTAGCAAAGCCAAAGGCTCCCAAGCATTTGCAAAGGAAGTATCATTCCACCTTATCATAGGCCTTCTTGACGTCTAACTTAATTAGCATGCTCTGATCCCCATTCTGCTTAATAGAATGAATAGCTTCTTGGGCTATGATAACCCCATCATATATAGACCTCCCTGGGACAAAGCCCGTTTGCTCTTCACTAATTAAGAAAGGGAGAAAATTTTGTATTCTATTTGCTAGGGTTTTAGTGAGTAATTTATAAATAGTATTACATAGTGTTATTGACCTAGAATTATCAAAACTTTCTACCTTGTTTTTCTTGGGTATAAGGGCTAAGAAAGTATTGTTAATTTCCTTGAGCATACTTCCTGAGTTCCTCACCCCTTCCAATGCCTTTGTCACCTCATCACCTATGAAATTCCAACACTTCTGGAAGAAGAAGGTTGGGAACCCATCCAAAACTAGTGCCTTGTCTAGGTTCATTTGCATCAATGTTGCTTTGATCTCAACCTTAGAAAATCTAGCCACTAAATTCTTGTTTTGTTCTTCCGATATAATCTTTGGGATATTTGCGAGAATGTTATTCTGATTACCCAAATTAGAGCCCTCCCAGTTATTTATAATATTGTCATAATACCTTATAGCCTCAGTTGCAATCTGATTAGGGTCCTTCGTACTAATTCCATAACCAGTTTTGATCTTAGTTATTATGTTAATAGTCCTCCTTTATTTGGAGTTATTAAAGAAGAATTGTGTGTTCTTATCCCCCACATTTAGCCACGTTTCTCTAGACTTCTAACACCAAAAAATTTCTTCCTTAGCTAGGATATCCTCATATTCAACTAATAACCCTTTTTCTCTAAGATAGAGTATCCCATCCATTCCCTTTTCAATGACTGCATTATTAACCTTTTCTATTTCTTCTTCTAATTTTTACCTTTGAGTCAAAGATGTTGCCAAAGTGATTTTTATTCCATAGCAATAGTTTGTTTTTTACTATTTTTAATTTGTTAACTATCATGAATAACATAGATCCTGAAATATTTGCCTCCTTCCACCATTGCTCTATCAGCTCTATTACTTTATCATATTTTAGCCACATTTGTTCAAACTTAAAAGGGCATCATCTTGTGGGCCTAGTTTCTTCTATGATGGTCAGCTCAACTAGATAATGATCTGATCAAGATATGGGGAGAATTTTTGCAGATATGGTATTGGGGAAGTCAATCAAACTTCCCTTAAGAAAGAACCTGTCTAATTTCTATGCTATGTTACTAAATCCTCTCCTCCTATTATTCCATGTGAATGAATCCCTAGCAGTTTTAATTTCCATAAAATTGTTTTTATTGACCGTCCTTAAAATCAATGGTAGATTGAGATACTTTTCGGATCCCTCCCCATTTATCAATATAATTAGCTATGGCATTAAAGTCCCCTCCTAAAATACAGATCTAGTTCAGGATTGTTAGCAAATATTGTTCTATTTCACTCCACACCAGTCTTTTGTCCCTATTTTGTGTTGGACCATAAACATTTTTAAGGAGGAACTACAAATTGTTCTTAATGCTCTTAACCCATCCGCTCGTCCAGTTTCCTTGACACCTATCCTTAGTGAAAGAGACAAATCTAGGATCCCATATCACTCCTAGTCCCCCAAAGGCTTTGTTTGTCGAGGAGCCTACCAATTCCATGATGCCTGGTCTTTTTCTAAATGTATCAATGTTCTCTATGTTAAGTTTAGTTTCTTGTATCATTATGATATCTGATTTAGTTGTTGTAATGCACCACTTTATGATACACTATTTGTTAAGGGCATCCTAACATTCCAGGTTATGAGCTTCATGGCTCCTCGGGAAGGACCTTCCCCATCCCAACATAAAACATAGAAGCCAGTTTAGTTTGGCCCTCTGCTGACCCATATTTAATTCTTAGTTTGGACAGGGATTTTCTTGCTTTCTTCTTATTTTTCTTGCCATAGTCAGGGGTTTCTTTTTGTGATTCAATTTGTGCAATTCCTAGGGTTTCAGCAACTCCTACATTCTCCTTGTTATTTAGCTCTATCATCATCTCTACTTCATCTATCTTGTCTTGTTCATCATCCCCCAATTTCATATTTTTTGCAATTAGCAATTGTTTTTGCAGAGCCATTTCATCCTCATCAACAATCTCCTCCACAAACCTATCCATAAGATTACTGACTACCTCATTGCATATTTGGTTCATTGTCAAATTCATGTCATTCTCATTCTTTTCACCTTTCTCGGGCATAGTTTCTTTAACTGTCCTATCCTGTGAATCTCTCTCTTTAGCCTTATCCACTTCTTTATCCACTTCTTCTGCAGGCATTTGGCTATTAAACATGATGGATATTTCATTAACAGGTGTGTCCACATCCAATATCCCTTCATTCTTAGTCTTTTCAAGAGCTTGTAGCATACTTGGGTCATTTTTTCTACAGTTCTTGCTACATCTTATTGGCAGTGGGATTTTGTTTTCCAAAATAAGGGACATCTCCATATTCTCTTTAATTGTGTCAGTCACTTGCAAGACCTCATTGTTATCAATTATCGCATTTCCTTCTACAGGGATCCTTAGTAAACAAGGTTTGTTTTGCAATCTTTCATTCACAATCTCCCCTTCTTCAATCTCAGTTGGTCTACAAGGATGATTGATAGAAACTTCCTGCTCGGATTGATGAGCGTTTACAATGGAGCCCCCCATCTCATTGTTAAAGCTAATGTTGACTCCTTTATCCTTTATGGGCGATGCATAGGTTGGGCTCTTACTTCTATTAACAGAGGAGTTAATTAGTCTATATGCGATGTTGTCAAACACATGACCAATATAAAATTCAGGTCCAATGCGGTATCTAACATTTGCTATAATAAACTCTATGGTTTTCAATGGAGTTAAATTAATGTCTATGTTAACTAGCATTTTTAGATCTGAAGTGCATGTCCATTCCTCTTCTAGGCCTACAAAACCTCCTAGTTTATCTCCGAGTTTAAATAATACTTGAGAATGCATAAGCTCAATAGGTAGGTTTCTGAGTCTTATCCATTTTGACATCTTCTAGAATTTATGTGAGCTAGGGTTAAAATTCGGCTACTAATCAATGAATATGAAGTTATAGCTCTGATAAAAAAACTTAATACCCAGCTAACAATTCATGTTTTAAGGCCTCCAATCTGCAATCAATATAAAGAAAATCATTAGGGAGAGTAGTAATACTTACCTAGCCTACGTATGTTTGTTCCCACTAGCTTGCAATTGTTTCAACAAGTTGTCCTTTCCTGCACCACTTGGTAAAAAGACCAAATTTCCTGCAATGGTCCCTCAAAACCTTGGTATATTTTTCTTCTTTGATTACCAGATCAAAATTATTTTCATCGCCCATAGGCCTAGGGTTTGCTTCTTTTGTTCTATTTTTCCAAACGTGTGCTCTAGGCATAAATTTCCTATTGTATTGCCTTACCTGGTGAATAAACATATGCCATGGCTTATGATTCCTAAATTTTTCATGTGATTTGGGAATTGCATTTCCCAGGATTTGATCCACTCGGCTTTCATGGCACCCAGAATTATGATTACTATAGGGGTTCGGGTGACCTGACCCTCTCTTTATTTCATTCCCGAGTCAGGCATATGGCAAGGGTAGGTTTGAGGAAGAAGCAACACAACCAGGGCTCCACTTCTCTCCTAGGGGTATCAGATTGGCTCCAGAAGCGCATATAGGGATCATTGAAGTGATGGGAGTAATCCACACTCAATCGCCTAGATTTCTCCTAATAAAATTTCCTTCCTTGCCTTTTTTATCAACCCTAGCTTGAGCGTTCATTGCCTTTTGTGCTTTTCTGCCCTTAACTACCTGTCATCCTTGATTATTTTGCCCTCTATTGCTAAATCCAGAATACAAATTATGAGGTCGTTGTTCCCTCCTAGAGTTATTCAATGCAGAGTGGAGGTTCCCATGATTTTTCTTCATAAAATTTACCCCTAGGGCAGAGGGAGGATAACGACCTAGAACTTCAAATCTGTTTGTAGAATGCCCATCACCAGCTCAAGCAGGATCTCTTGATTGAACTTGATTGAAATCCCTTCTTTGATTTACTGCAATTTTTTGCAGGTTGCGAGTCATCTTTTCAATACCACAAGTTTTAATTGTTAACCTTGAATCTTGTCTTTCATAAAACTTAAACCATACATTATTTTTTATGGGCAAAAAATTAAAAGGAATAGAATGAATGAAAATTGTGTGAAAATTATCTCGAGAATACAATCATGGGTAGCCCAAAGAGAATTATAATAGTCATCTAGTTAATTTTTATTGTTTGTTGGATAGAATTATTAGAATTATAAAATAGGATATGGTGATTGCTCTCCAATTTATGGACTTATATTGTGCCTCAATAAATTTTCTTTAGATAAGAGCAAAATAAGAATCTAAAACCAAAACTCCGTAATTTTACATATACACATACTACACATACATATGTGCATATACATACACCACATATATGTATCAAACTCTAACATATATGTGTATATAAACATAAAGTCACAAGACTGTAAAAATTACATATTCACATTAATAGACATACATTTTCTAATATCAGTTTTTAGCGATTAATTTTGTTTGCAGGCATAAGAATAAGATATACAGACACATATATGTGTATACATATCATATATATATATATAAATAAAGCCATCAAACATCCACACATTCCAGCTATTCACATGAGACATTCTTCATGCAGCTTTTATATCTTAACGAATAAAACAAAAGCTTCTTCTACTCTTATCTCTTTTGCAGATCCCATCAATCCCATCAATAAGGGTGATGTATGTAACAATATCAGGAAAACAATGAGTGTATTTCCATTTTTTTTTATTTCAGCAAGAAGAGAGTTAATTCTACAGATGTCACCAGAGTCTACAAGGCCACCTAAAAGCCCGGTGAAGGATAGGATATCCAGAGGAAGGCATTGAGTTATGGATGAAAGCAAAAAGTCCCAGGCCTTGTTTGTGTTTCCCGAGTTACAGAGGAGTTTAATGGACCGAGTGAAGTGAACAACATTATATTATTTACTACATATCTAGCTCTACAATATAATTTTAGAATTGATGCTCAAGGTGAGAACTGGAAACTACAATCTCACCGATTGGGTTTTTTTTTTTCCAATTAATCAAAGCTTCCAAAATTTATTAAAGTGCACCAACTAACAAAGTTTGCAGTCCTAGAAATTAGAGAATCACATATCACATTTTTTAGGATTATATTATTGTTGTGACTTTAAATTGCTAGCCAAAGAGAAAAGTGTTGCAGTCGCTGCCAACCAACCTAACATGTCTTCTTGCCGCACCAAAAACCTGAGGTAAGTAGACATGCCACCTTCTTCACAGTCAATTTTTCCTATGTAGCATTCCATTATTTTTCAAAGAAGAGTTTCATGAATCTAGCACACCATCCATGCCAATTTTTCCTAATTCAAATACCTTTGTCTACAACTTTTAACCCTCTCTAGGAACTGCTAACTACGCCATCCAAGTGTGGTTGTTGAACTGTGCTAAATTGAAGTATAAGTATCAAAGATACAACATAGAATCCATCATTATAAACAACCTCGCTGGGATTAGAGACACAAAATCGGGGTACGTTGATTTAAAGGACATTTGGGATAGAATGAACACATACCCTAGGTCACCCAGGACAGAAATAATTTTCTCTAGTGGCTTAGCTCACACGGGATGTTTTCAACTAGTTGTCCCATGCCTAGACCTAGCCCTAGCCTGTAGAGAAAATTATCATCTTGATGATAGAGAAGTCCATATACAACTACGAATGTGGTAGTGAGGTTGGACCTAGATCGATGGGGAATGTACTCAAATTAGCTGTCAGAGATGAGTTCATGGACATGTCTTTGGCGACCGAGTGGCATTATTTTCTACATAAAAAAGATGGGTGCTTGACGAGCATTGCCAAGCATTGGTTCAAGATCGAGAAGAAGGGAAAGTCATAGATCCCCAAGGATTTACAGAGAGCCCATTTCAAAGAAGACATTTCAGAAATAATTACCCTGCTCCATAGGGTAGTAGGGAGTGATTGACTCCAATACTTTTCAAAAATAGATGTGTTAGTTCATACTTGTCAAATGCAATGTATCTCAATATGCTGGTTGGGAAAAATTGATCAATGACCATGCATGATCAGTTTATCAACTTCAATAAAACATGCAACTTTCACATGTGTTCATATGTGATATATGCAATTGTAAGCACACAAACAATATGGCAAAGGTTGAAGTTAACCAGAGCCCTCTTATGATTATTTTTACCCACTACAAGAAGAATATGAAATGAAATATTACAGAAGGGTAACTAATTCTTTTTTATGTTCAATGTTAGAAGAATCAAAGGCAATCTAGAGGTAAAGGTATTGTATGAAGTTATATAATTAATCATGCACTTTGGAAGTTTTTATATTCAATTTGACAAATTCTCATATTAGTGATATCAATTTTCCACAATCCATAATGTTGTTATATACTATTTCTAAATTTTGATGCAAATATATACACAATCAAAATTCAGAAATAGCACACAGTGAGATCCCATATGTCAGAATTGGAGGCTTTGAGAGTGAACCAGACAAGCTGCCAAGATATGAAAATGATTATATAGTTTTTCTCAGTCTATAGGAAAATGGTGCAGGTAAGAAAAGTTTCACTAATAGAAGAAGATAGAATATACCTTTCCTATGCAATCGAACCATTACATCTACAAGACTCACGATGATGCCATGAATGTTGAGAAGCTCCTTTCCAAATTCAATTTTCACATGTTTGAGGCTAGGGCTGCTTTTGATAGTAAGAATTTTGTGAAAGATAATTTGTATATTGGTGCTTGGTATGAACATGAACCTCATCTTGAAGATTTCTAGGAAGATTGTATAAATTAACATGAAGTGAAACGAAGAGATTCGATGAGATTAAGCATAGATCAAATAAAAACTTTCAATTTGAACTTTGGTATCCCTGATATTGTTGATCATATTTCAAATATGATTGATAAGGAATATTATGTGGTGAGTTCAAAACATTTTCCAAGGATGAGGTGGTCTAAAAGAGATATCACATATATTATTATGTGATCTTCTTTTGTTTTGGATAAGAGTATAACATGGCTAGAATCTAAATTTGTTATTCATACTTGAGACAAATTTGCAGGTAAGGAGCATACATGAGGAGAACAAGGATTGACTCGATTGAGTGACAAGCCCCATCCACAGAAGATGACAAAATCATGTGGGACTCTTGCTTAGGGCACTAATTGTGGAAATTGTAGGTCCCAAGGGCGATACAAATGAAGATGAGATTACTCTAGCTGATTTAAATATTAGCAATATTGACTTGGGCCCTTCCACTTTGGAAGGTGACATTCATAATCCCAAAAACTCAGTTGATATCCTTGCTCTGAGGTTGGAAGAGATAGAAAAAGTGAAAAACTTATTGGAAGAACATGTAGAAATCTTATCCTCTTACATAAGGTCCATTATTGATATGGATACTTAGCCTCTCAAAAGTTTCGATGAAAACTCCGTATAAGACTCCTATCAAAGGGATTAGCTCTGATGTCATGGATTATACTAGTAGATATAGGGCTAGAAGCATTCACTAAAGAAGACGCACGTCAGAGTTTCTCATCAGTTATGACTAGAAGCATTTACTAAAGACAGAGAAACAGATGAAGATGAACACAAAGACATTAGTTTCAGGGATGTCCATTTCAACAACACAAAGGGGATGGCCATTACCCCTGTGACCACCAGGTATTAGAGCTACAAAAAAAAACATAGGTTCCACGCCAGCCAAAGCACAAATAGAAGCTGAAATGTCCTTGACTCCGAGCAAGAAGGAGAAGTAAATTTTGAAGTCTCATAAAGAATTTTATTTATTTTCTTTAAATAGATGGACATTAATTGAAACAACTTATATCTTTTTTATTTGATAAAGTCGTTTCTTTTCTAATTATTCAAGATTCAGTTACAAAAGACAATTTCATTTTTTTTTTAATTATAAATAGCATTGGAGACATTGTATAGGGATCTCTGGGTAATTAATCGAATAGGATCAAAGCAACTCTGTAGTTCTGGATATGGCCAGACCTTTTCATGCATGTTATTATTACTTGCCGTGTAAGACTATGAACTCTTCTGTTTACCAACCAAAATCAAAATCTATTTACCAACAATGTATTCATTGGATATGGGTATGAAATTGTAACCTTATTTATATATTGATCTTTGATTGAAAACATGTGTAAGCATTAAATTATTTTCAAGTGAATAATAATATTCATTTTTTCTTGACATAAAATATGAAATTATAAATAAAATTATGATTTGATAATGATTTTATGACATTTTACGTGTCAACAGTATATCACATCTAGTCTCAAGTTTTATAGATAAAATATATGCGTGAAAATGTGTTTTGTAGGTTCATATTCTTGCAGCATTGTAATATAAAATTTTCTATGCATTTAGGTTTTGGAGAAGTATTATGTTGTTTGAAACATAATCTTGTAGGCTTAATGACATGGATTTCTTGGAGGTGAACATCCATTCAAAACATGAGAGAAAATTTGGAAAAATTTGAGATCTATTTTACTTAGTTTTTATCCCCCTCTATTTAGGTTTGCCTATTTTAGTAGATGTGAATACATGTTCACTGAGGTGATTGTATTATTGGTAAAAGGGGTGAATGGGTCCTAAATGGGGTGAACTAGAGCAAAGCACTGGACATTTTAATTTTGTTACAAATTGCACAAAGGTATTTGAAGAAGCTACAACCATAACCTCTAAGAAAACCCTCTTTATGTTACTTTTATGGATATTCATCTCTATTCCAAAACTTGTCATTCTTGAAGTCATGCTTGATTTTTTAATAGATTATAATCAGTTTTAATTGATTATAAAATCTAGGAAGTTGGAGAATCCGCAGTGTAATACAAATCCTCCATAAAATGTGTTGTAACTTCGACTATGAAGTTCTTTTTCTTGGGGCGAGGTAACTTTTTGGGTGAAAGTCACTACAAAATATAGCTTGTCAAGTATATTTGCTTGAAATTTCACAAAGACTTTACAACAAATCCATTTTGTGCATGACTATGCACTGCTCCACCATCTCCCATTTTGGCACGAATAGGAAGGATTCTTGGTAATGGTTGTCAAGCTTGGCTTTATGTTACATTCATTTCTAGCATGGAATTTGTAATATTATTTTTCAATTTCTCACAAGAAATTATGAGAAGTAACTTCCTTTGAAATGCTCAAGAATTAAGAGGCTAGGAAGCTAGGATTTGGTAACAAGGAAGCATTCAAGAGGTTAGAAAGTTAGAATTCGAGAGCAACCATTCATGTTAAAGAGGTTAGGAAGTTAGAATTTGAGAGCAACCAAGCATTAAAGAGGTTACGAAGTTATAATTTGGAAGCATCCAAACCTTAAAGGAGAAAGTACTTGACTAAGGCCCAAATTCTTGACTCACAAACCCATTAATTTTCTTGGAAAAATATTCATTTAATGAAAATATATTTCTTTTGAAAGGATTTCAATTTTTGTTGTGTGCCCAATAACAAACTTCCTTATCGACCTCTCAAGCCAAAAGAGAGAAGATATGTATAAATTTTGATTGGTAAAACATTTGTCATGATTTTTTTCTAGATTGACAAAGATACCATTATGATCCTAACTAAGAAATATAATTCCATTTTGAGTGAAGAAAACCTTTGATTTAATAGTTTCCATAATTTGGCCACTGAAAATTGAAATTTTAATATTTCAAAATCTCGGAAGTGGGTTGATGCCAAAAATAGTTTCATTTATCAAAATAATCAAGAATGGATTTGACCAGAGCTTCATAATTTTCAATGTTTAAATGTTTTCACATTTTGTCCTAATGCACATGATTGATTCTAGTACAAATGGAATGAGACATCAAATATTTTTAATCTGGCAACTGGCATGGGATTTGGCATCGCCATTTTTCTCTAACCAATTGGACTTGGGTGTTTTAGTGTGAATTTGACATATTATGAAGGTGGGACCCAACTCAACCAACTCATGATAAGGTTTCTTGATGACAAATTTCGACTATGCACATATGTTTACCAATCCTAAAGGAACATGAGGAATACACATTATGAATCATCCAAATAGTGAATTTGATGTAAAATTTTATAATCGAGCTAGTAAAAAATGGAAGTAATAATTTGATGCATGGGAAACTCTCTATCAACACACATATAATATTACAATAGAAAGCACACTCTTACACAAGGTTTCGACAACATCAATTTTTTATTTTATATAAATTCAATTCTTTAAAATAACAAACTACTTAAATCTACAACAATAATTACATAATGGATCTCTCATGGACCTCTCACAATCCATCTCTCTTTCTGTCCACTTTCTTTCCACATCACATGACTTATTTATGACTTCTTTTCCTTCAACTTTGCCTCCTCTCCCTCCTATGTTGTTGTTATGATTTATATTTTATTGCTTTTTTTAATAATAGACTCAATAACGGCTCCTCACCCCTTCATTTTCCAACACAACCTACTTCCTTCTTTTTGTAACTGTTCTCATCATATTTGTTTAAAATTTATAATAGGCAGATTTTATTCACCATACTCCAATGCCTCTCTTTTCTTTTCCTTTTTTAAAACCATTCCCTCCCATTTTTAAAAATCCATGTCTTCTTTCTCATTTAAATGAAATTTGTTGTTTCAAAATAATGAGCGACGAATTTTGAAATAAGTTAAATTTTTAAAAGATGATTAAATATATTTTCAAGCTCTTAAATAAATTATTTTTCTCATTTTTAAATTCAAATGCCCCAACTTCAAGTTATACAATGGAAATATGAAGCATGAAGGAGCAAAAGTCAATAAATTAATTTTCATGATCTCCATAATACTTTGCAAGAATAATTTGATCAATTTGATGTTTTAGAAGTGCACAATCAAATGTTAAAAACTAACTTTTGATGTAACTTTTACCTAGAAGTTTTGTCTTGCCTAAAAACTAGCCAAGATAAGAGGAATAACATTGTGATGCTTCCTTCTAATTATTTTTCTTCAACCTTCATATATTTTAAAATTTTAAAATTCCCTTAAAATTGTCGGCACAAATAGAGAATTTTAAATTCTCTCAATATATTTTAAAATTTTAAAATTCTCATAAAATTGTTGGCACAAATAGAGAATTTTAAATTCTTTCAATTGGTAACTAATGTGAACACAAAAAATTTCCACATTAGGAAAAATATGTCCATGAACATCCCTAACAAGGTACTTTTCTATGGCCCATATGGATTTCCTAAAACAATTATTTTTGTAAAATTGCCTTTGGGGCTTTGATTTATGATCAGACAAAAAAGTCCAAATTGCAATCTTGATTAAATCATAAATCTCCTACTTTAGAAAGATGTCAAAACACCAAAAAGAAATTAGAATAAATAAAATGAAATATTAATTATTTTGGGCGATGCAAGATCGCCGGTGGACCTGTGGTGCAGTCACGGTTAGGAGGGACCTCAATGAGATCTATCTAGACCATTCAACAAGATTAAACACAACGAAATCAAGACAAGATGATGGAGGCAATGCAAAACTAAATGAATTAGATCATGAAAAATGATTACAAATAACTGGTAACATCTGGGCTACAAGATTCGGCTCACTGGCTTGCTACATACATGCTCAATTGTAGAATTGGTCAACTCCAGACCTCTAAATCTTAGGATATATCTTCTATATTTCCTGCAATGATTTCTAATGCTCAATTATAATGATTTATATGATTTAGGGCGATTCGATCAACCCAAGAGGGATCGAACAACATGTAAAACGACCAAGTCGGCCTCCGCCAGAGAGAATCCTCCGAAAATCCAAAGGATGAAGTTTGGATCAAAGGGAAGGTTGACCACATACCAAGGAACTTTGGAATCAACGAATTGAAGCTTCTCAAGCTATGAAAATGGTCTGCAGAATTCACCAATAGCAAATAGGTCCAAGCGGTTCTGGTGTTCTAAGCCAAAAAACTGTCTCGAAATTCGAAAGCGATAAATTGCTGAAAAAATTATCCAAACGCTCCACAGATCAAGAATAAGGAAGATAATCAATTTTACAAGAAAAATCCAACTCTGCAAGATCCGGTGATCAAATGCAAGAAAATACAGAAAGAAATGTTGAAACTGCAAAATAAAAAACAAACTGAAAAGAAATGTTTTTGGTTGATGCAAGATTGCCAAGAACCGGGGATGCTCTTGCATTAGACATACGGGGTTGTTGAAAAAGTAAATCCCTCACTTTGCTGGGGTCAGAAGAAAACCAAGATGGTTCACCTTTTCCTAAGAAATCCAAGATGAATCTTCGACTAGTATGTCCTTCCATTTCACAAGATACTCTTTGTACTGACTGCTCCGGGTACTACGCCCAATCCTATTGTCCAAAATGTCTTCAATCTAATATGGTTCCTTCTGGGGCAATTGTTTATCCAAGTTTGCAATATTGTCTTCACTGAATTCTGATTCATGATATTGATGTAGATCTGCAATGTTGAATATAGGTAAAATGCTCAAACTATCTAGTAGCTCCACTTCATATGCATTTTCGGAACTGAACTTCCTTAAGATCTTACAAGGTCCAAACTTCCTCATCTGCAGCTTGTTATAGGTTCCAACTGGAGATCTTTCTTTTCTTAGATACACCATCACTTCATCGCCAACTTCAAATTCCTTATGTCTTCTTTTCTCATCTGCTTTCTCCTTATACTTGTTGTTCATATCCTCCAAATGTTGCTTAAGGTGAGTATGTAATGCCTTCAAGTGATCTAAAAATTCTTTTGCCTCTACACTCCTATCTTCATTACTGATATCCCTCAATTCGGATATACCTCTAGGGTGTGTTTCGGTAACAATCTCAAATGGTGTTCTTATGGTGCTCCTGTTTACTGAATTGTTGTAGGCAAACTCTGCTTGTGCAAGGATCAAATCCCAACTTTCGGTCTTCTCTCCAACTTAACATCTCAACAAATTTCCCAAGCTCTTTTTTACTATCTCTGTCTGTCCATCAGTCTGTGGGTTAAAAGTAGAACTAAATTTCAAATTTGTCTTCATTTTCTTCCAAAGTGTTCTCCAAAAATAACAAACAAACTTAGTGTCTCTGTCTAAAACTATGCTCTTAGGTAATCCATGTAATCTCACTACCTCCTTGAAAAATAAGTCAGCTATATACACTGCGCCTGATGTTTTCTTACAAGGTATGAAATGAGCCATCTTTGAGAATCTATCCACCACCACAAATATAGAATCATTCCCTCTTTGTGTCTTAGGCAATCCCAGTATGAAATCCATGCTTATGTCCTCCCAAGGTCTCTCTGATAGTGCCAAAGGTTTATACAATCCCACATTCTAACTGCTACCTTTTGCAACTTGACAAACTCTACAATTCTACACAAATTTCCTTACATCCTTATGAATCTGAGGCCAAAAGTAATGTTCACTCACCAATGTTGTTGTTTTGTCAACACCAAAGTGTCCTGCTAATCCTCCAATATGCTTCTCCTTTATCAGACTCTCCCTCATAGAACTCTTAGGTATACACAACTAAACTCCTCTGAATAACATCCCATCCTGAATGAAATAATCCAACCATTTACTTCTATCTACCATAATCGACGCTCTGCATGCTTTCCAAGGTTCTACAAAATCCAAGTCATCGTCATACAAGGTCTTCAACTCTTCAAAGCCTAATACTATCACTCTCATCTCTGTCAACAAATTCCTCCTTCTACTCAATGCATCAACAACTTTGTTTGACTTCCCACTCCTATGCTTCAACACAAAGGTGTAACTCTGCAAAAATTCTACCCATCTCATGTGTCTCTGATTCAACTTACTCTGACTGTTCAAATACTGCAAGACTTGATGATCAATATACAACACAAATTCCTTAGGTAACAGGTAATGTCTCCACTTCTTCAAGGCTTGAACTATAGTATAAAATTCATGATCATACATCGAATATCTCTTTCTTGCATCATTTAACTTTTCACTAAAATAAGCTACTTCTATCACTTCCTGACTTAACATGGCTCCAATTGCATTTCCACTTGCATCACAGTCCACTTGAAATACTTTGTTGAAATCTGGTAAAGCTAACACAAGATGCTCAGTGACCTTCTACTTCAATAATTCAAAACTCTTATTTGCTTTTCTTGTCCACTTTAATTCTTTCCTATCTCCTCTCATTGTCTCAGTCATAGGGCTACAAAATGAACTGAAATTTCTGATAAACTTTCAGTAGAAACTAGCTAATCCAAGAAATGATCTTACCTCTCCAATGCTTTCCGATGTAGGCCATTCAACAATTGCTCTTACCTTCTCAGGGTCCATCTTCAATCCATCCATAGATATCACAAATCCCAAATAGACCAACTCTTCCTTCATGAAAGTACACTTCTTAAGATTTTTCAACAACTTCTCCTCTCTCAACCTCTGCAAAACTTGTCTTAAATGCAACAGATGCTCCTCTTTTGTCTTACTAAAAATCATAATGTTGTCCAAATATGGTGCAGTCACCGGTTAGGAGAGACCTCAAAGAGATCAATTTGGACCGGTCAGCAAGAGTAAACACAACGGAAATATAAGGATATGGTGGAGGCAATGTAAAACTGAATGAATCATATCATGAAAATTGTTTACACTCAATCGGTAACAACTGGATTACAGAAACTAGCTCACTGGTTTGCTAAAACACGCTTAATTACATAACAGGTCACAACTGGGACCTCAAATATTAGGATCTATCTTCTATGTCCTATATCTTGATTGATCTCTGCTTGTTTGCATTCTAATGCTTATTTACAATGATTTATACGATGCAAGGGGATCCAGTCGACCCAGAAAGGGATCAAATGTCGAAGAACAAGACCTAACGTGTAAAAGGAACAAGGTCGGCCTCCGCCAAATAAATTTCTCCAAAAAATCCAAAGGATGAAGCGTAGATCAAAGGGAAGTTCGGCCACACACCAAGGAATATTGGAATCAATGCTCAGGGATCCACAAGCTATGGAAGGGATCGGGTAGATCCTGGTAGGTTACAATGCAAATAGGTCCAAGCAACTGGTACCAAAAAAACTATCTCAAAAACCGGTAGCGATAACTTGCCGAAAATGATCTAAATCCTCTGTGGTTTGGGAATAAGGCAGATGATCAAGTCTTCAAGAAAAAATCCAACTCCTTGAGATCTGGTGAGCCAATGCCAGAAAATGCAAAATGAAATGTTGAGATTGTAAAATAGAAAGCAAAACAGAAAGGAAATATTTTTGGTTGATGCAAGATTGCCATGAACCGGGGATGCTCCTGCATCAAAATATACAATAACAAACTTACCCAATAATTTCTTCAATATCTCATTCATCAATCTCATGAAAGTTCTTGGTGCATTAGTCAACCCAAAAGACATCACCAACCATTCATACAATCCCTCATTTATCTTGAATGTTGTCATCCATTCATCTCCTTCTTTGGTTCTGATCTGATGATATCCACTCTTCAAGTCTATCTTTGTGTAGTATTTGGCTCCACTCAAACAATCCATTATACAATACATCCTAGCTAAAGGAAACGGGTACTTCACTGTGATCTTGTTTATTACTCTGGAATCGGTACACATCCTCCATTCTCCATTCTTCTTAGGTGCTAACACTGCTGGTACTGCACATGGACTCAAACTTTCTCTTATCAAACCTTTCTTTAACAATTCCTACACTTGTCTATTTAATTCTTCATTCTCTATCGATGTCATTCGGTGTGCAACTTTGTTAGGCAAACTAGCTCGAGGAATCAAGTACATGCGATGAATGATACTCCTTACAAGTGGTAATCCATCAGGCACATTATCTGAAATGATATCTTTGTATTCTGTCAATAACTCTTTTATCTCCTTCAATTGTTCTTCATCATGATTTGGATTCGTCTTCTTAGGGACTAAGGAAAAACACACATTCTCATGTTTCATTCCATCCAAGAATTTCCTTCCATCCACCAAACAGATTCTAGCATATGTACAGACTTCACTCTTCAAGGGCTCCTCCAAGAGTAACAAGGTTTGCTTCATCCCGTTTTCTACAATTGTGTATATGTTCTTTCTTCCATCATGTATTGCCTGTCTATCAAAGTTCCAAGGTCTACCCAACAAAAGATGACAAATATCCATAGGCATAATATCACACAAAACTCCATCATGATAATTTCCAATTTTCATTTTCACCAAGCATTGCTCACTTACTAACAACTTATGATCATCTTGAATCCATGTTGTTTGATAAGAATTAGGGTGTTTCAATCTTTCCAACTTCAATTTATTCACCATCTCTTCAAAAACAATATTATCTGAACTACCACTATCAATAACTACTTTATAACACTTACCGGATACCTTACATCTTGTCTTGAACAAATTTCTCCTCTGCAAGGACTCTTCATCCTCTCCAGTATGACACAAGGCTCTCCTCATCATCAATAGTTCTCCATCTTCCAATTTGTTAGCTGATCCAGTGGGGAATTCTTCTACCAATATTGTTCTCCCAGTGTTCTCTATCTTCTTACATTCAAAAGCATGATTTCCTTCTCCTTCACACTTAAAGAAAGTTCCTCTAAACATTCTCTTATCTTATCTTCTGTCACCTTTTCCAAAACTTACATTCAAGTAACCATCAGGTTCTCTTCTCCAATAGAAATTTTTGTCATCCTTCTAGTATGAGCCACCATCTGTACAGGTTCCTCTACCTCTGAAATATCCTTTGCTTCCTTGAAATCTTCCTCTGGAAAACCTTCCGCCTCTACCCCTTTGCCTTTGCTTGTGTATTTTATTCAACTTCTCTTCTGCTTTCAGGGCATATTGATAAGCTTCTTTAACACTCTGCATCTTGATCAAATTGAGTTCATCTTGTATAGACATCCGTAACCCATTCAAATATCTTGCAACTTGTTCAACCCCATCATCGACATGTCCAAATTTGATATCCAACTTGTAGAATGCTTCGGTATACTCATTCACACTTGATTTTTTTTGCTTCAGGTTCTGCAACTTCTAGAATAGATTTACTTCGTAATCAGTTGGCATAAACTTTTATTTAAACTTGGCAGTCATCCTCTCCCATGATTTGATCTTCTCTTTACCTCTTCTTTGTCTATCAACCTGCAAATGTTTCCACCAAAGAGATGCATGACCTTTCAACCGAGTACAGGCATATTTCACCTTTCTAACTTTTGTGGTGTTCTCAAAATCAAAATACTTCTCCATCTCTGAGATCAATTCCATTAATTTATCTGAATCCAACTTTCCATCATACTCTGGTGGGCTAAAATGTGGTTTAGTGTTTGTCCTACTCAAAACCCTCAAGAACCTCTCTTCATCCAGATTGATTATTGGTGGGTTTGCTACTTGTTTTATCTATGCTTCTTCTTCTTCATCTTCGCTCACATCTTCAATACGTCAGCCTCTTCTCTGGGTTGTCTCAATGGCTTCTAACCGGGCTGTAATTCCTCTCAATATTTCCATCACAACAGGGTCTGCATTCCCCTACGCTCCACCATTCCTACTTCCTCTGCAGCTGCAGGTCGGATCCACAATCTGCCACCCCACAATAAAATCTTTAGGACAACGCAATCTCTAGAATGAAATCTCGCTCTGATACCACTTGTTGCAGTCACGATTAGGAGGGCCTCAATGAGATCTATTTGGACCATGCAGAAAGAGTAAACACAACGAAAGAAAGATAAGGTGATGGAGGCAATGCATAACTAAATGAATTAGATCATGAAAATTGATTACAAATAATCGGTAACATCTGGGCTACAAGATTTAGCTCATTGGCCTACTACTTGCATGCTCAATTACAGAATCGGTCAACTTCAGACCTCTAAATCTTAGGATATATCTTCTATATTTCCTGGAATAATTTCTAATGCTCAATTACAATGATTTATATGATTCAGGGAGATTCGATCGGTCCAAGAGGGATTGAATAACATGTAAAACCATCTGGTCGGCCCAAGAGGGATCGAATAACATGTAAAACCACCAGGTCGGCCTCCACCAAAGAGAATCCTGTGAAAAATCCAAAGGATGAAGTGTGGATCAAAGGGAAGGAAGGTTGGCCACACGCCAAGAAACTTTGGAATCAACGAACTAAAGCTCCACAAGCTACGAAAAGGATCCGTAGGATTCACCAATAGCAAATAGGTCCAAGCGGTTCCGGTGTTCTAAGCCAGAAAACTGTCTCAGAATCCGAAAGCGATAACTTGCTGGAAAATGATCCAAATGCTCCATGGCTCAAGAATAAGGAAGATAATCAAGTTTACAAGCAAAATCCAGCTCCACAAGATCCAGTGATCTTACTTTGGTATTGCAAAACTATCACCTTATTTTTCTCCCATATACACTAGGGTAATTCTTCTCATAGAGGATGAATTAATGGTTATATATTTATTAATTTCATTATTCTTTTTCTTAGCCCTAGAAATACATAGGTTTTTAGAGCACATAATCTCCAATATTTCCTCATTTTATTGCCTATCCATGGAGATCTAAAGACTAAAATTGGGGTTTGTTTTGAAGGAAAGCTCCTAAGTAGTCTTAACCTTTCCTTCTATCCAAGTTATAGGTTTCATAGAGGATATCTTTCATATATTTATTCACTTCTCTTCCTCTTAATCTCATTTTTTAGATATTTCATTCAAAATAATTACAAATAATTTATTTTTTAGTATTCATGTATATTTTTGCAATGCTTAGGATATTTTTCCAATGTGTCTTTGCATCCATATCTGTAGGTTGCATGAATTTCAAAAATTTACTTGATTTTTGCATGTACCACAAGGATAATGTTGTTAGATTCAATGACAGTACCAAAGACACTGAGAGGGAAGGGGGGGAGTGGGGGGGGGGGGTGAATCAATGTCTAATTTGTTAACAAAATATTTAAACTTATTTATAACTTTGGAACCCAAAATAGTGTACCGGTAAATAAGAATTAATGTAGTAAACAGAAATAACAGAGACAACATAGAAACACACCATAATACAAGATATTTAACGAGGAAACCCAGTGTGGGAAAAACCTCGGTGGGATTTGTGACCCACAATATTTACTCACTGGCCAATGAATAAATACTACTTACAATAAGGGGTCTGCACATGCAGGGAGGCCAATAGCTTAGAGCTCACTTCTCAATGAAGAGTCACACTGACTACAAAATGGATTATCAAATCCAATACAATGTACTGATCAAAACAACATCTCCAATGCTAGGTTTAGTATCAGTTTAAGCTCAGATATATACCTTATCAAAAACCTTCGTTGTCACTAATACAAATATTTTCTACCATACATACCATCTTCTCTTCTACCAAAATGACCTATAAGATCTCATACATATATGAGTCTTTTACAATATACCATGTCGGCTTACAAAAGATAATTATATTACAATAAACAAAAGGTCATCCCATGTCGGCTGGGGTACTGGTATGCTTTGTTGCCGATGTAATCTGAGTGTCGATGTAAGTGCATGTTGGTGCCAGTGTATGAAGCTTGTGATGTCGAGCATGTAGAAACCAATTGTCAGTGGGTTACCAGTTGGTTGCCATCAATGACAACATCAACTATTCTCATGAGAGTGTATAATGCCAACAATTTCCCCCTTTGGCACTGATGGCAACACTCATGAGAAAAACCCAAAACTGAAATCCAAAAAGATGTGCTCCCCCTGAGTAAGTGATCTCCTCTGTACATGAATTTTTCTCTCCACTACTCCCCCTTTGACATCAATGACAAAGGATGTCATAAATAATCAAAAGAGTACAAAAATGCTACCTCAAATTTTGTAACCGGTTGGTTACAATCTGAAAGATGTCTGCCACAACTAGATTTAGACTCTGCATAAAATTGTTGTTGTCAGTAATAGTTGCCTCTATCTGTTGGACCATACCAGTGAGATAGTGCATTTGTTGCTATGGTGATCGTTCTCCTTGAATTGTTGCCTAAGATAATTCAACTCTCTAAGTAATAAGAGTATCCAACCTTGAACCAACTTTATCTTTTAGTTCTCGGGCATTAGACCTTATTCTTGCCTTCTCTTTCTCAAGCTTTTCCAACTTCTCCTAAAAAACTGCCATTTCTTGCTCAAAAACTGATATAAGTCCGGATGACCCTATTATATTATTTGCAATGTCATCAATTTCCTTTTGTGTCTTTTTGATCTCCTCATCAATGTCCTTTTTCAAACAGTGGGGTTTACATGCTTCCCTATATAATCCCTTATACTCCAAAATTGTAGAACTGAGTACCGGTAAAAGTGTGTCCAAGTGATCGGTACATTTATTTATGGTGTTCTCAAAGAATGTGTTTTTCTCTTTGTCAACTCTCTCCTTAATAATATCCTCATTCACCTTATCTATAGTAATTACATTGTCAGCAATGAATTTGGACAATGTGTCCAATTTCCGTAAAGAATCATTAATGTGATCTATCTTGCAATTAGGTGCAATCATCTTTAGAATAGGTAAAGTGTTATCAATTGCCTTAAATGCTAAGGAATTGCAATCAGTAATCCTTTTAATAGAATCCAAAAGTACCTCTGTTATGTTGGTAGGTTTGAATTCTCCTGTAGATGTACTTGGTTCTGTTGTAGGTTTCTTCTCAACAGATGTCTGACCAATCATCTTCGCTATAACCTCTTTACCTCCATCAGATGTATCTACTTTACTTACATTTTCTACTGGTGGATCTGTTTGTGTTTGTACCTCTACCTTTAATGGTTTCTCAGTTTTATTTAGCTCCTTTGTAACTACCGGTGTTATAGACTCAACATGAACCTCTGCCTCAGATTGTTTCTCTGTCAATACCACTATTGGTTTCTTTGAAATCTTGTTGTCCGCAACATTATCTGCCTTAACCTTTGTAGTTTCTTTATCCACAACAATGTTTATATCTTGAGTATCTACACTCATGGTGAAAAGTATCTCAGATTCTAGGTTAGTATCATCATGAGTTATACCTTCAGTAGCTATATCTGGTGGATTAGTTGTATGAACTAGTGATGAAGGTGCTGATGGAGGGGTGTCCTGGGTCGGTGGAGGGATGTTATTTGTTATTCTTATAAAAGGTACACCACCTAGTTTACCTTTTCCCTTGTCTTTTTGATATACCTTGAATATCTTTTCTGTTTTCAGTCTGCTTCTTTCCTCTTGCTTTTCCTTCTCTACAAAGAATATGTCCCATTTATCTGCGGTCTCATCTGCAATTTCTTCAACTCGTCCAGCCATCAAGCTCACTTGCCGGTGTCCACTAGCAAATACTGACTGGTTAGCTTCAGAAATAAGCTCATCTATCTCTTCCTTAGAATTTACCGGATGTACAGCCAAGAGTGCTTCAACTTTCAACTTCTTGTCCAGTTCCATTATAGATAGCCTTTTAGCTTCCAATCTCATGTATAAATCATTGGGTATCTCATCAATCACTTCTATCAAAACTTTCTTATAAATGTCCAAGTGTAAAATAATGCTTTCTTCAATTGTGTTTTTGTCATAATCATGGGAAGAATTATACCATTTACTTACATTAGACAGATTTCCTTCCTCTGTAATCTCATTCAATAGATCATCCAATGTGGGGGTAACCGGTGTCTATTTCTTCTTAGGTGTAAGCTTCTTCTTCGGTTCCCTAACTGCCTGTTGTTTCTTCCTTAGTGTCTTGGTTTTCTTAGGTGAAGGAGAGGGTACCGGTGAGGGTTTTATCTTCCTTTCTACTCTTTTAAACTCAACAACCTTACCACTATCAGTATCAGAAGATGTTACAACCGGTGAAACATGTGCTTCAGGTTGCAATCCTTCAAGCTCACTTGTTGATATACCACTAATATTCATGATATTTTCTTTGATTTCCTTGACCTTGTTGGAGGCATCTCTGATAAAATTTTCTCTTCTTTTTGTCCTTTTCTGCATAGATATATTGCTCTCAATAGTTTTTGCATTACCAAAGAATTTCTCAGATGGCTCCCTTGGTGCATCAAGTAGAGCTTTAGCATTAGTTTCCAGAACAGGTAGGTCTACCTCATAACCCATCTCAGTAACCCAAATAGTTCTAGGGCTTACTGCTTCCATCCAAGTTTCATTTAGCTTAATAACAAAGTAGATTTCCTTGTCATACTTATCAATTATGCTATGTGGTAGTCTCTCTCTCACTCTCATCTTAGCTTGAAATGTTTTGTAGTCTGTGATGTTCTTAACAGTGTCAGTCCCCATACCGGTGAAATCTTCCTGTATCTATCTTCCTACCGGGATGTCATAACCAAAATCTTTGTGACCTATCGGGTATCTCTTTGGTAAAGTATAGCATCAGACATACTAATAGGTTTCCAAAATGGAAAGTACCTTTCTTATCTCCCTTAATCTTCTTCAAATTGTCAATAATTTATCTTTAAGCCATTCACAAACATCTATCTTAACATTATTGTTTATCATCTCATATGCACTGCGAACACAGAGACTAGAAATAGAATTCAGTCTATTTGCATGTGTGGCTTTGTATCCAACTACCATACTCACATATCTCACATTTATATCCTTAACATCATTCACTCTAAGTGACTAGTTATCATATGTGGCTCTGGTTAATTCCATAACTCCCTTGTTAGGTATTTTCTTGGTTTTATCAGGCCTACTACCAGTTGAAGGTAAACCAGTAACTGCTTTAATTGCTTCCCTGGTTATCTTGCAAACTGGCTCTAACCATATGAACTCTCCATGGACTTTTCTCAATACAAGTCTTACAACTTCCTTTGGAAATTCGGGAATGTTCAGAATCTCTACAAAACCTAAGTCTTCCACAATTTTATGTTCAGGTTTGATCACACCATTTCCATCAGTAATAACCTCATTAAACATTTTCTTCAAATCCTCAGTCCCTAGGTTTTCTATGTTGCAATGTATGTAGATTCTAGGGTCTTCTACAAATGCTACACCCTTCAAAATTTTCAAAAAAGCTTCGACAAAATCATCCTGTTTTGCAATCTCAGGGATAATCTTAAACACGGGTCTAGGGCATTTGACGTTTTCCACAATGATAGGTTTTGCAATAAACTCGGGAACAGAAGATGAGGTTGCCATTTCAAAAGATAAATAACTCTTAACTGAAATTCTGAATGCTTGAAAATCTCTTTGTAGCTTCGCCTTAGAATGTCCTTTCTCAGTTTCGTTCTCTCTGATTGTTTGAATGCTCAGTGAGTTTGAAATGAGGGTTTTCCGGTGCTTTATAGCCAAAAAGGTTCTTAAAAATTGCATTAAATGCTCATCGGTTAAGTGAAAACTCAACACACCTGCCAATAAAGAAGAAATGTATCTTCTTACCATCAACCAAGGGTAGAATGCATGATTTTCAACTTGTTGCAATACCCCCTAAGGATTATTCCTCAGTTAGATGAAGAATCTCCTGCCAGTGGAGGATTACTCTGTTCTACCGGTGCAGAGATAGTTTCATTAGTTCTCTAATCACTCTTCTTAATCCATTGTTTTGAAAATTCTTGCTTTACTTCATCTACCTTTTCTTTGCCCTTCAAACTAGATCCTTTATTGTTCGTCAGTGTATTCTTGCTTCTACAAAATTTTGCAATATGTTCAATCTTGCTACATGCATAACAAGTTACATTATTCCTCTTAATAGCCTTTCCATATCCTTGACCAATTTGTGATCTACATTGATTAGATAAATGCCCAAATCTTCCACAAACATAGCATTTCACATTCATTCTGCAATTTTCTAAATTATGACCAGCTTTGTTGCATTTGGAACATTGATTGGTGGGTGAGTTTGTATTCTGATTATTTCTAAATCTATGTTGATTTTGCTCTGTGACCATATTTGTTGCAATTAAAACATTTCCCATTAAATTTATAAGCTTTAGGTTGTCTTACCGATTTGTTCTTATCTTGATTATTTGCAGTACTGAAACTTTCTCCATGTTCAAATCCAAGTCCATTTGTATCTCCATTAGGTTTCTATCTTTTAAGCATGTCATCAAGTTCTTTTGAACTTTTCTTGAATTTCTCTTTGTATTTATTTGCAGTAACCAACTCATTTTCCAGAATTCCAACTTGTCTCACAAGCTCAGCTTTATCATGTTGCGTGTGAATCAAATCTGTCTTTAGCATATCATTTTAATGACCAAGTCTTAGATTTTCATTTCCTACATCATTAAGTCTCCTAGCTAAGTCTTCTTCATTCTTCTTCATGTCTTCAATATCCTTGCATAACCTCAGTCATATCTTGCATTTCATTCTTCATATTAGTGTTCTCTTGCCTTAACTTATTTGCAATGTCTCTAAGAGTTTCCTTTTCATCATCATCATTCTGCATTTTCTCATGAAGTTCCTTTCTCTAATTTTGTGCTATAAAAAAGTTCTCCTGAAGTCCTTTAATGAATTCCTGTGCAATCCTCAGATCATCTTCAAGTTTGATATTCTTCATTTTTTCTACATCAAAATCTTCAAGAGCTCCTTCCAACTGTTTTATTAAGTTCTCCATCTTTACTAGTGTCAAGATCTCCCTCAAGTTGTTAGACTTTTGCAAATAGAGGACCAAGCTCTGATACCAATTGTTAGATTCAATGACAGTCCCAAAGACACTGAGAGGGGGGGGTGAATTAGTGTCTAACCAGGTAACAAAATATTTAAACTTATTTATAACTTTGGAACCCAAAACAATGTACCGATAAATAAGAATTAATGCAGTAAACAGAAATAATAGAGACATCATAGAAACACACCATAACACAAGATATTTAACGAGGAAACCCAGTGTGGGAAAAACCTCAGTGGGATTTGTGACCCACAATATTTACTCACTGGCCAATGAATAAATACTACTTACAATAAGGGGCCTGCACATGCAGGGATGCCAGCAGCCTAGAGCTCACTGCTCAATGAAGAGTCACACTAACTACAAAATGGATTATCAAATCCAATACGATGTACTGCTCAAAATAGCATCTCCAATGCCAGGTTCAGTACCATTTTAAGCTCAGATAGATACCTTATCAAAAACCTTCGTTGTCACTAATACAAATATTTTCTACCATACATACCATCTTCTCTTCTACCAGAATGACCTATAAGATCTCATACATATGAGTCTTTTACAATATACCATGTCATCTTACAAAAGATAATTATATTACAATAAACAAAAGTTCATCCCATGTCAGCTGGGGTATTGGTATGCTTTATTGCCGATGTAATCTGAATGTCATTGTAAGTGTTTGCCAGTGTCGATGTCTGTCGGTGTATGAAGCTTGTGATGTCGTGCATGTAGAAACCAATTACCAGTGGGTTACCAGTTGGTTGCCATCAATGACAACATCAACTATTCTCATAAGAGTGTAGAATGCCAACAAATGTGTGGACTAGATCATAACATACAAACTTGGTAGTATCAAGCCACAACACTATTATCCTAGCTAGTGAGCTTCCTGAGTCCTATTCTAATTTCTTTGACATTTATACATTTATGTTCTAGAATATACATACATGCATACATGCATACAATACATACATGGATGCATGCATACATACACATACACACACACACACACACACACATACATATACATATGTATAAGCATACATATATCTACATGCATACATACACATATAATACTAGATGTGAATTTTATCTTCATTATGTTTATTCATATATGATACCTCATTTATTTTATCTTTTTCATGTTAAGATTCTCTAATTGACCTCATTCATTAATTTCATTGATTGGATGGATGGTAAGAGGCCACTTCACTTCATATCCTAGATCTCATTCCTATTAGCCACAAAACCTGAAATGATTAAAAGACTTAGTCGCCAAAAAAAAGGTTGAAAACCATGACACTTGTATCCAAATGATAGATAAATGTTCTGTGAGGAAACTCTCATCTCATAGATCAAAATATTGAGTATGATCAAATTTCTAAATTTATTATTTTCAAACAATTCAAGAACCATGCAATAAAATCTAAAACATTATTAAAATGAATTATCATATTTATTCACACTTAAAATTGTATTATTTTCAAAAGTCATGAATAAACTTTAGAACAAATCTACAAGGATATCAAACTTTTTACATGATTCAAGAACTATTCTATTTATTGTAATTTAAAAATATTAAAAATTCAATTTACAAAACAAGATATTATATAGATTGTTTTTCAAATCAAAACCTGTGAAATAAAATTCATATGACATATACCTAATTTGGAACATGGTAAATTATGAAATCTATTGAAACTATACAATAAAAAATCAAAGAGAATGCAGTTTTACCATTCACCCCTCAACAAACATAAACAAACATTTGTCCACTTCAAGGTGTAATTCAAACTTTCCAATATATAAGAAATACTAAAACGATCTTTTTTTTCAAACAAGGAAGTCATACAATAAAGTAGAGGATGGATAGCACAAAAATAGACAAGTGATTCAAACCCTTGGTTTTCCCTTTTTGTTTCCAAAATATCCCTAAACTCTCAAGTGATTTTTTATTCCATTTCACATTCAAAATTAGTTATTTCAATTTGAAATAGTTGACATGATAAATATTTTTCACTTTTTTAATACCTTTTAAAACATATTCATATAAAGCATTTTTATTTCAAATAGTTGATGTATATTATTTTAATAAATTTACTTAATCTTTTCTAGTTTCCTTTCATTATGTGATATTATAATGCATAGAAAAAAATTTGAATCACATGAAAGATCTTCTAAATTATTAGAAAACTAGATATTTTACAAATGTTTCAACAAGTATTTTAAAATTCAATTAAATGTAAGCATAATAAGAGATAAACAAACACACAAACCAACTACATGTTCTATAAGTTGATTCATGACACAATAATCTAGAATCAACATCAATTCAAATCAAGGTTTCACATGGTTAAACAAGAATTTGTCTCACAACTTAAATCAACGGCAATAAAGATACAAACAAACATAATCATTTTTAAGCAACTTGTGTCTAGATAGTCAATTAAAACATAATGTGTATTTGGACAATACAACGTAATAGTCAAAGCTACATAATCTAGCTAACAAGAAATGAAACCGAGCAAGCCAAAAATAACATCCTACAATTACACTATAATCAAATCAATTCAATATAAGTCAATCATGATATCATAATACAACAATACTCGAATCATATTTCATCATAAAAGATCTAATTTGATATAATTCATAAGACCGTATCAAAATACTACATTTAACTACAAATCATTTACAATTAGCATCATCCAATGTGGAAATTAATAATCATGATAAACATGATGTTGAACCAAATAATACAACCACTAATCAATATAGTAGGTGAAAAAAAGTGAAATTGAAATTTAATTATAGGTTGAAAAACATCAAATCATAAGATATGCATCAAAATCCATAATTGAACATTGATATGACAATATAAAATGTTGTCAATAATAAAGACAATATGAAAATTGAATAGTAAATAATGTGCATACACTAATAGACCTTACAGTCCTTATTATCTTTAAACAAAGATTTTCGACATGATCGTATTATTCTTAAAATTAAAAAATATTTTTAAATAGATAACCCAAAACAATCAATCACATTATAAGACATAAAATAATTAATATAATACAAAATTACAAATCAACTTTTTTTCTCCTTTTATTTAAAAGTAGAAAAAAAATATTCTATATTGGTAGGTTTAATGAATTTGTGAAAATATATATATGACGGGATGGAAAGACATCCTTGTACGACGGGATGTTGACGTCTTGCATGCGCATGAGGAAATATAAGCAATTTTCCCCCAAGTATAGAGAAACCAAGTGATGTTCCATTCCTCAAAACCTAGCAATACACACTCGCACGTTATAACCAATGTATGAATGTCATCTAATCACAAGGAATTTTAAGGCACAAACTCAACACATATGGAAGAATAACTTCCAAATTATAATGAACACAAAATATAATCAAATTAATATGATATGAATTCAAGGGAGACCCTTGGAAAAAAAAAATTGTAAACAATTTTTATTTTTATTTTGAAGTGTTCACTATCTTTGAGTTTGGGTCCAAAGTGTATTTTTTTTAAGAATAAATTTCTTAGATTATTTTAGAATCATCCATGTCATTAGTGCAAATAATTTTGGTTGTGTACAAACAATTTCAAGCAATGAACATGGTCTTTAGAAGATAATGGGGACCTCAAAAGCACAAAACTTGATTCTAAGGCTATTTAAACAGTCTCTTGCAAACCTACTAACATTAATAACCCTCAATAGTTACCTTCAGTCACATGAGACACAAAACAAGTGTTGGTGTGAATACAGTGTTTTACCTAAGTAGTTTACCACCCTGGTCATATTCACGCTAGTTTAATTAAGTTTACTTAAGGTACACAAAGGATACGTTTCACTTTATGTCTCAAGTCATAAGGTTAAGACACGTCATAATCTTATATAATCCTATGTCTCACCTTGGTCTATATAACCAAGGTTTTCTTGTGATCATGATTCATCATCTATCATCATTGTATCATTTTTGAATCCTTTGTAGTAGCATTATGTTATCATATATGATCTCTCTTATGCTTTCATTAAATCTGCTAGATCTTGGGTGGTTACATCTTCAACAAAATGTTGCATGGTATAGATCATTCTACACTAAATATTTCATGGTATAAAAAGTTGTGGGATTGCTTCTAGTTAGTCTTACAGTGATATCTAGGATTATAGATCTTTTTTTTTAATCAAAAGTTGGGTATACTCCTCTCTTGCAATGAATGATGACGTAATTTTTTTGAAAAAAAATCATAAAATACTAGATTTTGGGGGTTTCTTTTTGTGCTTGTATATTGTAGGTTCCTTCTAGGACATGTTGGTGTAAATTTGATCTCATTGTTGAGTTTAGATTATCTAAGAAAGTTAATCTAGTCTTTTGATTTGTGTAAAATAAGCATGTAAGTCTAAATCTACATAGGTTTGAAGTTGGGATTTGGCTACTAGATCTAGAATGTAGTTATAATTTTGGAGCAACTTGGATCAAATCTAATCCTAGCATCACATCCACAAAGTCCAAGAACCTAAAGATAAACTATCAATTTCTTAAAATTTTGACCCCCTTGTCGTATGAGTCATACCATGTTTATATAAACATATGATTGCCAAATCTATTACACAAGCATAGGGGTACGATTGCAAGTATAAAAAAAACCTATTTTTAAATAGTTTTAAATTTAAAAAGGGGTAAAAAAATTTGTGGTACATAGGGTATACCATAAGATATAGGTATCTAGAGAACCTAACAACACCACATGGCATAAGGGACATCGACCTCACTACTTGACGATAATCTATGGATCTTGTAACACTAGTCAAAAACCATACAGTTGGTGAATATTGCTATAAAACAATTTTTCAAACCTATCAAATTGTTATCACACACCAAAGGTGGTTTTGAGATAGAAATTAATTGTTTTTATTTTAAAGGGTAGTTTTTGGTAAACAAAGAGTTGTTTCTCATATTGAAGAACATTTTAATAATTCTTGGCACATTATAATGTTTTCTATGCAACACTTGACATGAATAAACTGTTCCATTTGAACAATCCCCAGCTCCATTTGCATTTTGGTTTTTAACACTCCAACTTTGCAAGCTCCATTTATAGTCATATGTACTCTTTTTTGCAAGTAATTTTTTCCTTATTTGGGGAAGAATTTCATGAGCTTTGTAGTGGTTTAGATATTTTTTTATTCTATGATCTTTTTTTTTTAAGTTATAGATTCTCATAGGTGTTTCTTAGCGATTCTCATTTTGGATACTTCTAGGGCTCTATTGGGATCATACAATAATTTTTTTAGTGTATTTTTTACTAGTGAATATTTTTTTATGTACTTTACAATAATGTGATCTGATTATGTATTGCTAGGGGGGATCCTTGATTAAATATATTTGGAGATTAATTTGATGCTTTACTAGATTGATTCACTTTATCCTTTTATTGTGTGACTAAATTTGATGATTCTATCATGAGTATAAAAAGGCACCTTGTTGTAATAAAATTAGATAGATGGAACTAAAAGTCTTGACATGTATCACCCATAATCACACTAAGTATTAAGTGACAAGGTCATATAATGCTAGGGGGGATCCTTGATTAAATATATTTGGGGGTTAGTCTTGTACTTTATTAGATTGAGTCACTTGATTGGTTTATTGTGTGACTAAATTTGAGGATTCTATCATGACTATAAAAAGACACCTTTTTTGTAATAAAATCAGATATATGGAACTAAAAGTCTTGGCAAGATGAAATTTGAACACATTGTAGGTGACTTCAACTTTTTTCTATCTTTATAGACTAGTTCTTAAACCTACATCATCATATTAGAAGAAACTTGTGTGGGGTTTTAAGACTAACATACCTTATGAGTAATTGGTTGCAGTATTGATATTTGCATCCAAATGTCCACTATTGGCACTGATTGCCCTCGTGACCCTTGGACAAAACTTTAGGAGATGCATACAAACTCAAAGATATGCATTCTAAGAAGATCTTATTACAAATTATCTATTGGCATTTGCATGAAGATTGCATTAATGAAATGTTATGTTGTCATTGATGTCAATTAACCGGAAATGATATTGTTGTAATGTTGTTTTGTAACTAGTAGGAAGAGCTAGTGAAAGGAAACTGTAACCAGTAGGTAAGTTTGTGGAGTGAATCAGTATTAAGTATTGGAGAGTTGAACCTGTAAAACCTACCTGTTGATTTGATAAACCCTAACCGATTAAGTCTAGTGAATTGGTTATATTAGTTTATGATCTGATGATGAGCGGTAATGATTATGACACGTATGCATATTGTATGAAGAGAGTTTCAAAGTGTTTTTGGTGCATTGAGGTAACGGTTTTTGTCTTGGGAATGAGCAAGAATATTGCATGTAATGCAAATCGCATGATGAGTTACTAAGTTCGATGAAGTGGTGGTCAAGGAGCAGTCGAGGCTTTCTTGAATGATGTGTAGAGATTGTTATGTAATCCAACAGTCATACTTGAACTGACTTGTTTGTAATCTCTATGTGAATTAGGTTTTTGTTGTGTTACCGACCTAGTTGATTTGTTTATAAGGTCGATGAGTTGTTTAGTTTCAAAGTTGGCAAAGTTTTTGTTGAGTGTGTGGTTGTCGAGCCGAATGATGTATCTGCAATTTGAGTAAAGGTAGATAGGAGCATAAAAAGGATCTGAACAAGAAAGTGTAGTGCTATTCAAACAGATCAAGAAACTCATGTTGTTTTCTAACAATTACAGCAGTTAAATCCCCTAACAGGGTAAGCTCTAACAAGCTTGGTGCTATTCAAATCCTCTAACAAGGTGATCCATTAGCTTGGATTCTAAATCCTTTACAAAGGTTACTCCTCATAGGGTATTGCTTCTAGCAAGGCATTATAGTCAATCCCTTAACTGGGTGGTCCCTAACAAGATCTGTTCTTAACAGGAATTTTTGTAAAATCTTTAACAGGCTTGGATCCTAACAGGGTAAACTTCAGAAGAGTTCAGATAGTTATCTCATGAGTCTCATCTCACCATGGTTTTTCCCATTTGGGTTTCCACATCAAAAATATTGTGTCAAGTGGTGAATGTTTTTGTGGTTATGTTTTCTATGGTTGATTTGTTCAACTACTTAATCCACTTTGATAAGTCGTGATAACCGGCAACAACATGAAATGAAATTTAATTTATGTCAGCAAAAGTATTTGGATGTTTGTGAGTTTCAAGTTTTTTACTGTTAATCTGTTGTAACAGTCAACCGGTTTAGCTTGACAGTTTTATCTTGACATTGATATTGCATTGATAGTTATAAGTTTACTTTGAGAGATTGATTTAGAGATTGGTGAAGTTTATCAGTTTTTCTATCTACTGATTCACCCCCCACCCCCTCTCAGTAGTTGACTACATCCTTGTTCTTTCATCATACCATCATTATCTTTTTCCACTTTATGTGTTTTAAACAATGATCATAAAACAACTACACTTCTTGCTAAATAGGAAGAGCTTGAATGTCAAGATAATAGAAACACAAAAATAAATGATCCCTATCCCCATACACAAACTTCTATTGATACTTTAGTTTCTATTACTCCTAATATAGATTTAGAGTGTTAGGATAGGTGACATTAACCTTGCATTCCTATTCCATTCTCACGTGTCTCTAGATTGCTTGGAAAGTGTTCTAGGGGACATGAGAGTCAAATTATTTATTATTTATTTGCTATGATAAATTGTAATTGTATTCCATAGAGGTGGACACATATTGATGGCAATTACAAAGCACAATGGAGGAATAATCTTCTTAGGAACTCAATTTGGGAAGTGTGAGCATCTTGTATATCATGTTAATGCATGTTGACTATTATCATTTGCACATCTTTCTTAGTGGGGAACTCAAGTACGCATGCTATTGTACCATCTATTTTTGGAGTTGTATAAGCCGCAATGAGTTATATAACACTCAGATTTGACCAAATTTAGTTGGCTATGGGTGACACTCCTGTGTGTAGGCAATGATATTATTATTTTTGATAAGTTTATTGATTTTCCACTAAGGGAGATAGCATATAGTTTTTGAGGTAGTGTTTTCCTCGTGTTTTGAGAATCCATAGTGGTTTTTTCACACCGACTCTTCTATAAATTGTTGTTTTGGGTTTGTATAATGTAATGGATTTTTCCAAATTTGATATGTAACGAAGTGTTTTCCTATTGAATACATAGAAGGAGTGATAGAATTGAATGTATTTTAATCTTGTTATTTAAGATAATACATGCTTGGCCTCTCTTCTTGGAGGAGTTTTTCCTGCCAGGGTTTCTCTGTGCAAATCTTATGTTCTAAGATGTTCTTCTTGTGTTGTTGATTTGTGCTTCTTTGTTGTTGCTATCTTATGGTGAAGTAATGTTTTATGTTCATCTAAGATAGGTTTATTAAGCATGTTAAAGTGGCTATTTTTTCATGACAAAGAAGATGATTATCTCAATGGTTTTATAGATTAAGAAAACTTAATGTTTACAATTGCATACAATCATATGTTTCCATATTGTAATAGTATAAGCCTTGAATCTCATCAATGTTATCATTGGATTAGAGATCGATAAGTTTCCAATAATTTTTCAATATTAAGTATCAAATCTTAAGTGTGTTTCTATGGTTCACACGTGCTTAAATGTTATTGCATGTGAAGGATTAATGATATTTTGGTTCTAGGTATTCTTCCATTTTGATTTCTTACTCTTGGAAAGCTTGTAGAAATATGTTAGAAGTAATTGTAGAGTGTTAGAGGCTTATGGATTTTAGTGGATGTTCTATGTGTTAACATTTTTTGTAGATATGTGAGAATGTGGTGCAGGAGCACCTAGGACTTAGATTGTTTAGTTTTTCAATTTTGGCTTGTAATGACCCTAGCCAAGTTAGTGGTGAATAAGGACTCTAGGAGGGTCCAAGAGTTATATTTTTTAGTCAATGTAGGCCTAGGTTGTGTTCATACTTCTTAGGTTTGCATTTTTGTGTAAATAGTGAGTTTGAGTAGGTAATTGACCTTTTTGATGGTCAAAAGTGTCAAAACTTGGTTCAGGCATTAGGGAGGGTTGAATTAGCATTAGGAAAGTTTTAAAAGTCATTTGTGATGACTTGGAATAGATCTTATAGGTTGGATAGACCAAAAGTGCAAAAATTGCAAAGTTGCAAAAAGTTGTCATGACAACTTTTGAAAATTGTCATGACAACTTTTGAAAATTGTCATGACAACTTTTGTCGTGAAATGGTTAGCGATGGAGTTAGGGATTTTTCAACGCCCTAGGATGAATCCACACGTGGGAAATATATAAGAACCCTCTCTTGCATGGTTACCAAGGTTGGTGAAAGTGTTTTGCAAGCTTAACAATCTGAAACTACTCATTTTTAGACTAGTTGGCAACGTTTTAGCTTGATTTTACTCATTTTTGTATTCAAAGATGGATTGAATCCATTGATCCAGAAATGGATTGAGTTTCTCTTGTGTTTTATTGTGTTGTTGGTTCAATTTAGAGCTTTGTATATACTATTCATTAGTGTTTTCTTGCTTTAGTTTGCAAGCAGCCAATTTTGGCTTGTATATAGTAGTTTTCTTGTAAATACGGTTGCCCCATGAGTTCCACAAGTTCTTCCATCATGGCTTGTTGGTACATGATGGGAAACCATATTTATAGTGTACATATGCAGGTGCAAGTTCTGGAGAAGAGATTTGATATGACTGTCACCTTATTCTAGGCAAGTACAGGAGCAACCCGGCTAGAGGAAATAAGGTGAAAATGAAGTGCCAAGTGCAGGGGTGAATTTCTAATCACTTCCTAAGTTTTTGAAGGGGTCAAAGGAGTTGGTAAAGAGTTTCCAATGCAAGGAGGAGCCTTGAAGAGTTCATTTCATGCACAAACCCCAACTTGACCTGTCACTGCCACCTAAAAGGCTTAGAAACCCTCCAAAACCCTCATTTTGGGGTTAGCACATTGAATGGTGGAAAAAGAAGCTAAAACCAAAAAAATAACTTGAGGTTAGATGAACCATTGAAGGAAATCCAAGATTGTTTGGGGCTCTTTTGGACCATTTTCACTCAAGCCCTAAAAACCCGGTTTTAGGAGGCCTAATTGGGCTAATTCCTTGTAGCCTTTTTCTAGGCAAGATTTTGGAATCAGTACGAAACCTATTGATGGAAAACCTCAAATGGACCCTAAATGCATCCAAAAAATTAATGAAGACACCTCCACACCTCTACATCATCTCACAATGGTAGGAGGTCATTTTGACAACTTGAAGCCAAGAAGCCATAATTGAGTACAAGGGAAGCACTGTGAATTGGTAGGGTTCCTAGCCAAAACACCTGAAGCAAACACCTTAGAGAGATCAAGAAATAATCCCTAGAAGAGATTGAGAAGGAATTGAAGGTCTAGCGAGCAACTAGGCCTGGTGAGTTGGTGCACTTGAGCAACACCAACTAGGTGAAGTGTTGAGCAAACTAGGTAAACCCCATCAAATTGGTATCAGAGCCTATAAGATTTGGGCTAGGTGAGTAGATGTCCTAAGTGGAATCTATAGGAGATAATAACATGATGACCAATGAAGAGTTGGCAAAGAAAGTGGATAATCAGGAGGAAGAGAATAGACTCCTGAAGGAGAAGCTGCTAGAATTGGAGAGTAAGCTTGGAGAGGTAGAAACCAAGGCAGATGAAGTGTTGGTAAAAGTGGAAGGAGCATAAGGGAAGGGTAAAGAAGTGTCAGAGATAGACAAGATACCTGAGCCTGATCCTATCTTAGAGAAAGAACCTTTTTTGAAGGCATTGAAGGCCTTGTGTGGCAAATCACTGGAAGGATTCCCATTGTTCACTGGTAAGATGGAGGCAGAAGTGGTCCTAGAATGGATAGAAGGCATGGAGAACCATTTTGAATGTGAAGGCATAACTGAAGCCTAGAGAGTCAAGGTAGCCAAGTCAAGGATGAGAGGAGCTACTCTCACATGGTGGAAATTTGTGCAAGATGAAAGTAAGAAAATGGGAAAAGCACCCGTCTCTTCTTGGAAAGGGATGTTAGTCAAAATCAAAGAAGTCTATCTCCCCGATGACTATAAAGTGCAAATTCATAGGAAGAGGCAAAACTGAAGACAAAAAGATCTTGATGTCAGTAGCTATACAGAGGAGTTTCACAAACTTAGCCTTAGATCTCATGTGGTGGAAGAAGAGAGTCTCAAGGTTGCTAGGTACCTAAATGGTCTACGGTGGAACATCCAAGAAGAAATCAGTCTAATGAGCCCAAAAATAGTCCATCAAACCTTTCAACTTGCCCTTAAGGTAGAGGAAAAACTGAAAAGAAGACATGACTTGAGCAACAATAGGGGCAGGGGTAGAGGAAAAGACAATAGAGGCCATAGAGGGGGCTTTGGAGGAATAAGTTCGGAACAAAGAACACAAGGAGAGTCTAAACTCACTGAGCAACAAGATAGTGGTAGTGGTAAAGGAGGATTCAATAGAGGAAGGGGATCCAATAGTGGTTTCAAAGGAAGATCTAGTGGCCAAGGTAGAGGTTCCTCATACTTTGCAATGATGAAGTGTTACCATTATAACCAACTTGGCCATCTAGCATATAGGTGTCCAAAGAAGGGATCATCAACACATGGTGGTGAAAGAAGAGTGAGCTATCTTCAAGAAGAGTCTTCAAGCAGCAAGACTTGAAAGGTTGCCTTAGAGTCAGAGGTAGGTGACAACTTGATGATAAAGAGAACATTGATCAAAGAACCGATCAGAGAAGAGCCAAGCCAAAGAAGGTTCTTATTTAGGATCAAATGCAAGATTATGGACAAAGTGTGCAAAGTGATCATTGATTTAGGGTCTATAGACAATATTGTGTCTAAAGAGGTAGTGAGTAAGCTCAAATTGCAAAGGATGCCTCACAACAATCCCTATAGAGTCACTTGGTTGAACCAAGGCCAACATTTCCTAGTCAACAAGCAAGTATGGGTGGATTTTACGATTGGAAGGTATAAGGACAAGGTGTTATGTGATGTCCTACCCATGGATACATGCCATCTTCTATTAGGAAGACCATGGAAATTTGATAGACAAGCTATCCATGATGGAGCCAAGAATGCATACTCATTCAAGAAAGATGGAGTCACATTCAAGATTCAGTCTATCCTTGAGAAAGGAGAAAAGAGGGCAGCAGGTCCTAATGTTCTTTTGGTGAGTGAAAAACAGTTCTTAAAGACACTTGAGGAAGGTGAAGGTATAGGGTTTGCACTTGTGATGAAGCCCAAAGAAGAAGACAAGAAAGAGAAACAAGATTTGCCATTAGAGATGCAATATTTGTTGAAGAAATTAAAAGGCATAGTAAGTGAAGGATAGCCAGCCACCTTACCTCCTAAAAGAACCATAAGCCTTCAAATAGACTTCATTCCCTGAGCATCCTTGCCTAATAAGGCAGCTTATAAAATGACTCCTCAATAAAATGTTGAAATTTCCAAGCAAATCCAAGAGTTCTTAGACCAAGGCCTAATTAGGAAAAGTATTAGCCCCTGTGATGTCCCTACCGTGTTAGCACCAAAAAAACGTGGTACTTGGAGATTGTGTATAGATTCTAGAGCCATAAATAGGATCACCATCAGATATAGGTTCCCTATTCCTAGAATAGAAGACCTAATGGATTGTTTAGGGGAAGACAAGTAATTTACCAAGATTGACCTTAAGAGTGGCTATCATCAAATTAGGATTAAGGAGGGTGATGAATGGAAAACTGCATTTAAGACTACTGAGGGTCTTTATGAGTGGCTTGTAATGCCATTTGGCTTATCCAATGCTCCAAGCAACTTCATGAGACTCATGAATGAGGTGATGAAGGACTTCATAGGTAAATTTGTGGTGGTATACCTTGATGATATTCTCATTTTCAATAAAGATAGGGCAGATCACATTAATCATTTGTAAGATATATTGCAAAGATTGTATGATGAAAAGCTAACCATGAATTTGGATAAGTCTGAATTTGTCAAGCAAGAGTTGGTTTACCTTGGGTTTGTGTTGTCTCAAGGAAACCTCAAGATGGATCCAAGCAAGGTTGAAGCCATTGTAAATTGGCCTACTCCTACGACAGCAACAGAGGTGAGAAGCTTCAATGGACTAGCTCAGTACTACAGGAAGTTCATTAGGCAATTTAGTGCTATATGTGCACCAATGCTAGACACCATTAGAGGTGGAGTAAAGGCAAAGTTTCAATGGGGTGAAGCAACAAACAAATTTTTTGAAACCTTCAAGGAGAAGATAGCTACCCAACCGGTACTAGTGTTGCTTAGTTTTGACAAACTTTTTATTGTGGAATGTGATGCAAGCAATGTTGTAGTAGGTGTTGTCCTAAGCCAAGAAGAAAGACTAGTAGCTTTCCATAGTGAGAAGCTAAGTGATGCCAAGAGGAAATACTCCTCTTATGATCTTGAGTTGTATGCTTTAGTGTAGGCATTGAGGAAATGGAGACACTATCTCCTCCCTAAAGAATTTGTGGTCTATACGGACAACCAAGCATTGAGTTTCCTAGAATCACAAGATAAATGCAGTCATAAACACATGAAATGGGTGGAGTATATGCAGGCCTATACATTCACCACTAAGCACAAGAAAGGGTAGTCAAACCGGGTAGCTGATGCATTGAGTAGAAGACTTTTGACAGTCCAAGAAATCCAATTGAGAAGCATAGGTGTGGACAGTTTTAGAGACTTGTACGCGGAGGATGAAGACTTCTCAAATGCCTACAAGGTGTGCAAGGAGTACCAAAATCACTTCCATAGTGAGTATTCTGATTTTACTTTGCAAAATGAACTATTGTTCAAAGGTGGGCAGCTTTGTGTGCCTAGAGGCTCAATGAGAGGAAACCTTATTCAAGAGAAGCATAATGGTAGCCTTAGTGGACATTTTGGAGTCAATAAGACTCAAGAGTTGGTTCAAAGATATTATTTGGTCAAGGATGAATCAAGATGTGAAGAAATATGTGGAGACTTGCATAGTTTGCCAAAAGACCAAGTGTACTTATACAAATGTTGGTTTAGACCAACCTCTTCCCATACCTAATAGACCTTGGGAATGCATTACCATGGATTTTGTAGTACGTTTACCAAGGACAAAGTAGGGATATGACAACATTTATGTAATTGTGGACACATTTAGCAAAATGGCTCACTTTGTGCCTTGCAAGACTACTCATGATGCATGCCAAATTGCTCAATTGTTCTTCAAAGAGGTGGTGAGGATACATGGTTTACCCATGAGCATTGTTTCAGATAGGGACTCAAATTTCATGAGTCACTTTTGGAAGACACTATGGAAAAAGATTGGCACCAACCTCTCTTTTGGATCAACCTACCATCCTCAAACAGATGGGTAGACCGAAGTGGTGAATAGAAGCTTGGGAAACTTGTTAAGGTGCCTTACTAAGGAATACAGTCAAACATGGGATCAAGTACTCTCATAAGGTGAATATGCATATAATGACACCATAAATAGGACTACTGGCAAAAGCCCTTTTGAAGTGGTCTATGGTGTGCACCCAAGAGGCATTTTGGAGTTGAGAGACTTAGGAAGTGTAGCAGCAAGAAGTGGATATGCAGAGGACTTTTCTCAATCAATGAAGGAAGTCCATGAATCAATTAAACAAGCATTGATGGAGAACACAAGAAAACTCAAACAAAAAGTTGATGAAAAGAGGAAGAACCTACAATTTCAAGTGGGGGATCTTCTCGTGGTGCCCTTAAACAAAGCAAGGCTACAACAAGGAGTGTCAAACAAGTTGAAAATGAGAAGGATAGGTCCATGTGCCATTCTAGCCAAGTATGGAGAAAATGCATACAAGGTGGATCTACCTAGTGACATAGGATTGTCACCAGTTTTCAATATAGCAGACTTAGTTGCATACAAGGGACCAGTTCAAGGTTCAAATTGCAGTCACTCAAAGGTTTCAAATGATGTGAACAACCTTCAGTTACCAGCCAAACCAAAGCCAAAGGCCGAGAAGGTGTTGAGTTTAAGGATCGCCAAGAAATGAAGGCATCAAGCCTATTGGGAGCACCTAATAAAATGGCAGGATATGGATGATGTTGAAGCTACATGGGTGATGGAGACAGAGTTTAAGAAGCTTGAAATTTATCAGAATCCAATTCCTAAGAAGGTGACTTGATCTTCTTTTGTTTGGGAGAATGGTGCAAGAGCACCTAGGACTTAGATTGTTTAGTTTTTCAATTTTAGCTTGTACTGGCCCTAGCCAAGTTAGTGGTGAATAAGGAATCTAGGAGGGTCCAAGAGTTAGAGTTTTGAGTCAATGTAGGCCTAGGTTGTGTTCATACTTCTTAGGTTTGCATTTTTGTGTAAATAGTGAGTTTGAGTAGGTAATTGACCTTTTTGATGGTTAAAAGTGTCAAAATTTGGTACAGGAATTAGGGAGAGTTGAATTAGCATTAGGAAAGTTTTAAAAGTCATTTTTGATGACTTGGAATAGGTCTTATAGGTTGGAAAGACCAAAAGTGCAAAAATTGCAAAGTTGCAAAAAGTTGTCATGACAACTTTTGTCCTGAAATGGTTAGCGATGGAGTTAGGGATTGTTCAATTCCCTAGGATGACTCCACACATGGGAAAGCTATAATAACCCTCTCTTTCATGGTTACCAAGGTTTGTTAAAGTGTTTTTCAAGCTTAACAATCTGAAACTACTCATTTTCAGACTAGTTGGCAGCATTTTGGCTTGATTTTACTCATTTTTGTGTTCAAAGATGGATTGAATCCATTGATCCAGAAATGGATTGAGTTTATCTTGTGTTTTATTGTGTTTTTGGTTCAATTTAGAGATTTTTATATACCATTCATTAGTGTTTTCTTGCTTTAGTTTGCAAGCAGCCAGTTTTGGCTTGTATATAGTAGTTTTCTTGTAAATATGGTTGCCCCATGAGTTCCACACGTGCTGCCATAATGGATTTTTGGGACATGATGGGAAACCATCTATATAGTCTACATATGTAGGTGAAATTTTTGGAGAAGAGCTTTGATATGACTGTCACCTTATTCTAGGCGAGTCCAGGAGCAACCCGGTTAGAGGAAATAAGGTGAAAATGAAGTGCCAAGTGCAGGGGTGGATGTCTAATCACTTCCAAAGTTTTTGAAGGGGTCCAAGGAGTTATGATAGAGTTTTGAATGCAAGGAGGAGCCTTGAAGAGGTCATTTCATGCACAAACCCCAACTTGACCTGTCACTGACACCTAGAAGGCCTAGAAACCCTCCAAAACCCTCATTTTGGGGTTAGCACATTGAATGGTGGAACAAGAAGCTAAAGCCAAAAAAATGACTTGAGGTTAGATGAACCATTGAATTAAATCCAATATTTTTTGGGGCTCTTTTGGACCGTTTTCACTCAAGCCCTAAAAAATCGATTTTAGGAGGCCTAATTGGGCTAATTCCTTGTAGCCTTTTTCTAGGAAAGATTTTGGAATCGGTAAGAAACCTATTGATGGAAAACCTCAAATAGACCCTAAATGCATCTAAAACATGAATGAAGACACCTCTACATCATCTCACAATGGTAGGAGGTCATTTTGACAACTTGAAGCCAAGAAGCCATAATTGAGTACAAGGGAAGCACTATGAATTGGTAGGGTTCATAGACAAATCACTTGAATAAAACACCTTAGAGAGATCAAGAAACAAGACCTAGAAGAGATTGAGAAGGACTTGAAGGTCTAGAGAGAAACTAGTCCTGGTGAGTTGGTGCACTTGAGCAACACCAACTAGGTGAAGTGTTGAGCAAACTAGGTAAACCCCATCAGAATGGAAGCCATGAAATATAACTTCCAATTAGTTATTTTCATTGAGATCTATGATGGGAATTTGAATCTCATTGGCGTTCCTCTTGGAGTTGATAATATTTTTTTTTAACTACATTATTTTTTCATAATCATATTGTTGTTGTTTTTGGTTTATATTTGTTGAACACACCTAGAGACTCAGAGTGGGGGGGAGGCGGGTGAAGCAATATTTACTTAATCTTAAACATTTTATTTTTTAAATTAATCATCAAATCATATTTACAAAAAGGAAGAACTAAAAGAAAAGTATGCACCACAACATTCCACACAAGGACACTAAGATTTTTACATGGAATTTACCTAATAAGGGAAAAACCATGGTGAGAGTTACCTCACACTATATGAACAAGTATTACAATATTTTTTAAGGCTCACTACGTAAGGAAATACATATCTCCCTAATTGACTTGTTGAGAAAGATACAAGGACTCAATTAAAGGAGGATACATGAAGATTACAATGAACGTGAACAATATAAACTTGAACAACTATAAAGGATGAATCTATCATATGTGGATGTTGCAGTCCCTTTTCTACACACTTACTCCATCTAACTAACTTGACACACTTCACAAAATTATTTGAACTTCTATAAATATCCTTTGCAACACCTCAAAACACCAATTAGGTTGGCTCCAAGATAGCTTTTAATCAAAAGCATATAACACTCTACCAATTGGCCTCAAACACATGCATTATGATATATAATAAGTTATGGATCAACCCAAAGCATAACCGGTCCCAAAAATGTTACAAAAAATCCTCCAAAAATAAATATAATTGATCAATAACAATTGAAAGTGAAGGGAACAAGATTGTTGTCCAGACAACAATAACTACACCAAATTTGTCAAGTGTACACCTTTGTGTTGCTGGGGAGAGACCAAGACCACCATGCAGACCAAGATATGAGAGATGTAGTCGAAGCACAATATGCCTACAACCTTCTTTTGAAGTATTTGACATTTAATTGCTAGCAAAAGTAAAGAAACATATTGAATTGATAAAAATAGAGAATCCATGATTGACTATAAGTCATTAACACTTAGGATATTGTATTACAGTACATCAAAATGACCAAAAATTGTATAAATGAAACCTTATACTTATCTAATTATAACCCAAAGTCTGCACAACTATATCTATCAACCTAGACAGATGTGGAGCATTTTGGTAAACTTCTAACTCTTACTGTAGAAAAGTTTATGACATCAAAAACTAGAAATAAGCTCCTTAGAGACTGAAAGACTTAACTCCAAATCCACAAGACTAAATCTTACAATGTGGAGGAATGCGGACCAAAATTCATGGACTTTTTCATTAGGAAATGCATTGTTTATGCCTTAAACCAATTTTCTAAACAGCACAAGTATGAACAAAATACCAACTGTCATTCATCTAACTTCTTGAAACATGCAAAATCCAATGTATTTAACTGCATTCCTCATTCAAAACATGAACAATATATTACTAACTTAATCATGTGCATACCATACTTCCAACTATCTTACTATCATCTTATGTCATGAAGACATCTAAATGGTCTTTTGGACTGTCTTACTGTCATCAAGCATATTGATTTCATGTTACCATTAGTGTCAAACCATCTCTCTCAAATCATGTTGGTCCCAAACCATTTCTCAGCCTCTTCAACTAAACTAATTCTTCTCTATACAAATCTGATAGGTTGACATCAATGACAACATGTTGCACATATTCCAACAAGATTTTGTGTAATTTTGTACATCAATGTTTCAGATCACACTCTATGACCCATCATTAGGATTTATGCCTCCCTAAATGGACAAGGTTAGCAAATGACAAACAACACACAAAAACCAAAAGATCGTTAGTGTTAGTCAATCAAAAACTAATCTAAGAAGACATACCAAGAGAGACACTAAAAACATGCTAATATATCTAAAAAAAGAAACAAAGATAATGAGACATCTCCAAATGCCTCTTAGCATGGTCTTGGCTCCTTTCTCCCTTGTTCCTCTCCTCTCCAAGTTCCAAAATAGTGTAGCTCTCAGCAGCTTTTTGCACTATGGATGCTTATGGAGGATTGAGATTCTAGTATTATGCTTCAAATGTGAAATGAAAAGCTAATACTATGCTATTGATGCTAAAATGATTTATTTTATCAAAAAGACAAGATATTAGATAATTATGCTAAAATGCTCTCTAAAAATGCTTATAGCTTAAATGCATACAAGTTTTCAGGATCTGGATTATGAAGAAAGGGCTCTATTTATAGGGAAAATGGAGCAATGGATGGTTGAGATTGAGCAATCTCAACAAGGGTCAGGATTGAATGATTTCAAATCCATGTGAGGGCTTTCAACCCAATCCCAGGATGACAAGTGTCAATGTGAGATAGGTTGAGAGGGGAGAGAATAAGCATTAAATGCTTGATATGACCTTGGGATTTAAAGTCAAGGTTAGTTGAATGAATAAACTCTTTATTCAAAGAATAAAGCTTTTATCTAATGGATAAACTCTTGTGCAAATGTGAAATGGATGAATATGGTCAAAACAATAAATGTTTGGGGAGACAAGTTTGAAATAACCATAAATGGTTATGTAAGAGCCATAAATGGTCATGTAAGAGCCATTAGTGGTCTTGGAAGACTTTGGGGGTTAATTTGTTGAACACACAAAGCATTAAATGTTTTTCAAAGACTTTGGAGTCTTTGAGAAGTGACTCCATTTTGCTTAGGAATGTGACAATAATTAGGGGATGGATTAGGCTAATTAGGAAGGGGTTAGAAGAATCTAGAAGGGGATTAGATTTTGCAAGTGGATTTGGTGGGCGAGGGAAAATAGGATTTTATTAAAATAAAAATTCATTTATTTCAATAAATGTGTGCAAGTTGCATTTGTAGGAAAATGCAAGTGGGGGGGATAATGATTTAAATAAATGTTTTATTTACTTTATTTAAAAGAGGAATAGGGGGATTTAATTAAATAAATAGCTTTTATTTATTTAATTGATTTGAATTTGATTTAATGAATTAATTAAAATAAATTGAATAATTTATTTAACTAATAGGAGAATGTTTGGAGATGAATTTAATTAAATATTAATTTAATTAACTGGTGGCTAGTGGATTTTTAATCAAATAAATACGAAATATTCATTTAATTAAAATGGACAGATTTGTGTGACTACAAGGATGATAGAAAGATCATGGAGTAAAAAGATAGATTGTTGCATATCTATATGGAGACTATAAAGTGTTGGTCTAAGCAGTGGGAAGATTTTGTACACCTAACGAGGAGAGAACATCTAAAAAATAAGGCTAAACAACTAAAAAATAACATTATAGAATAAGAAAAAAGTGGACTGAATAATCACTCCACTTTGGCAATATGTGGTAATCTAGAGCTCCATTTTGGCAATATGTGATTCTCCTCTTGCATGGTAATTATGTTGTTTTTCCATGCGGTCATGTGTAGTGAAAGTATGCACATGTTTATTGTGTTTTATTTTTCCCCTAGTCACATGTGAAAATGCCTACTATTTTAACCACAATATGGACTGCTTATATATGAAAGCATTAGATAATTAGCCATTTATTTCCTATGGATTTGGTTAGTAGATAACCTAAACTATTTTGGACAGCACGGTAGGTGTTGTAGTTTTCCAATTTCTCAAATTTGTTTGTTTATAGATTTGTGGTATTCTATTAATTTAGATGAAATATCTAATAATGTGAATGTTTGGATGTTTGAGTGGATTTAGATTTACAGACATGGTTTTGTAAATTTTACATGTTAACTAGAATCTATGGTATATGCATAGGTGATAAGATCGTATTTAGTGTGTTTTAGTTGAAGGTAGATATAGATTTGTAGGATTGTTTGGTCGATTCTTATTGATATATGGTTACTTTTGTGTGAGTTTTTTGGAAAATCGGGTCAAGTATTGATCCTAGTGTTCAAGTCTTGGAAATATACATGTTATGCCTGATTGTCTATATTATACATGTTACTAATGTGGATTATATTTCGTACACCTTATTCTTAGTCAACATTATTATATAAGTATGTTTGTTGTACAGTGAGAAAAGATTATGGGAGTACCTGAGATAGTTGTTCATTTGAATTTATAGCAATAGTCTATGGTGCATATGAAGCTTTATCTACTTTTACTATAGTTTTGGCAATGATATTGGTCACGATACTATCTATAACTTGATATCACTTTCAATGGGAGATTTGTACAATTGCATAATGTGTTCTATCTTCTTTGTTTCAAGATTTTGTTTCTAATCTATTGTCATTGTAGTATGTAATGAGTTTCAATAGAAGTAAATGATCTTCTCTAGTCTTTTCAATGTCACAGATGGGATCTTTGATCTCGTTTCATCTATAACAAGAGTTCATTGACATCTTGGGTTTCATTGATGGGAGATGGTTGTCAGGATGTCTGAAGAGGTTGGTTACATGGTTCAATGGGAGCTTTGAAGTGATGTATATTTTTCATTTAATGATGAATGATTATATTTATGTGATTGGAAATGGTGAAATATTGATTAGCCATGGAACTCTTTGAGTCTTTGGTGAGGTGTCAAATTACGATATGTTCTTTTGAGCATATTATCTTCTTTTGAGGAGATGATAGATCATGATGTCATGTTTGATCTTAGTTATGCTTTTGGAACTTTGATAGTGGTCTTGTCAATTCTCTTTGGTCTTGATTATTTATAACTTTCTTGGAGCTTCATGAATTTTACAAGGTTGCATTTGATGTTGGCATGAACTCATTGATGGATGCTCATGGGTACTAGTGAGACTTTTGTGAGGCTAAGGGATCTCTTATTTTTTGGGTGTTGTGTGTTGATAATTACTCTTTGATGAGGATTTAAATAAAAAGATAGAGACGCATGCACCACATTCTGGATATGAATCTATTATGAACCTAAATATAATTTTTCCCTTTATTATAAGCTTGTATTACTTGTTGTTGTGTGCATGGGACAATCTCATAGCCTACTACAAATTAATGATATGAGAGGTATTGCTTGCTTTAATATCAAATGCATTATTTATTTTGTATCTTGTCTTCTCATATGAGTTAGTCTTGAATATGGAAATTCTAAGAACTTTCTTAGAAGAAGATGCATGGTTTATAGATTTTTATTGTTCTCCTTGTTGTCCATATTGAGCTATGGATCTACTATTAAGGACTCATTTGGAGAGGTACAATAAATTGTATGTGGCTTTGGGAATATTCCATTTGTTGTGGGGATATTTGATTTTTTTTACTTGCCTTCATTATGAGAGGTTTATATCTATTATCGTCATTTTTTCATTTGTTGTTAGATGTCAATATCCTTTTAGTTTGGGAATGGTTAAGGATATCTTATTTTTCATAAATTTGTACATGTTAGTGTGGAAAAAGGATATGGTTTGATTTGTAGGTTCTCTCTTTCGTCTTGGTCCTTTTTTGAAAGTTTGTATTCACATGGTTGACTGTGAATTAACTTGAGAGAGATATGGATACTGGTGGTGAGAGAGGTATTGCAACATATTCATTTACAAGATTTGTATATCATTAACTCTATATAGGACTTATCTACATCCTCTATGTGAAGTATTATAGGTAGAGTTGGTATAATTTGATCTATTTTTATGTTTAACATTACTCATGGAGTGGAAGGTTTTGGATATATGTCAAGTTTTCCTCTTTGATATATTAATGTTTTGTTGATTAGTAATATGATAATAATTTTGTATGTTTCATTGGATTAGTATCTAATTGTTATGTAGTTGTGTACATTCATCACTCATTTGATTATAGTGAGATGATTTAGATGTGGGATCTCTATATCGACAAGATTGATTTAGTGTTAATTCATATTTTTTTGTTGTCCTTGTCTATGGTAATTTGTACATTAGTATGTTGCATTAAGATAGGAGGATGGATATACAAATATTTGATTATAGTTTTTGGTTGATGTGTTGATAATATGAAGTTCTATTAATGATGGTATACCTTGGTTTGAGGTATGATTATCTTGGATAAGTTGCAATTTGTTGTGATTTATATTCTAGTCAATATGAGTAAGGCAGCTACTCATAGCCTTTTGTTATAATTTGGATTTAATTCTTATGTTCGTCTATAGCTTGATGTAGCTTTAAACCATAGTTGGTATACTTTGAATTGGAGATTTGATTTTTCTTTCATAAGTGACATGTTAGAGAATGTTTATAGTTCTTGTTGTTGGATAATTGAGTTGTTGAGTTGTGTTGTCATTCATGTCAACCTCTCTAGTGTTGTCATTGATGTCATTGTGTATTGTGAATGGTCTGAAAATGAGTATGTAATTACATAAATATGTCCACTTAATTAAATGAATATTTAATATTTATTTGATTATTTAACCATCAATTAATAATTAATTAAATTAATATTTAATTAATTCATCTTAACCCTCTTCTCCTGTTAATTAAATAAATTATTCAATTTATTTGATTTAATTCACTTAACCAAATTTAGACCATTAATTAAATAAATAAATCATATTTATTTAATTAAATCTTCTCTCACATTTAAATAAATTAATATTTATTTAAATTCCCCCAAAATCCCACCTCTCACATTTAAATAAATTAACATTTATTAAATCACCTTTATCCTCTACCCACTTGCATTTTCCTACAAATGCAAGTTGCACAACTATTTTAAATAAATCATTTATTTAAATCACCTTTATCCTCCACCCACTTGCATTTTCCTACAAATGCAAGTTGCACAACTATTTTAAATAAATTATTTATTTAAAATCCCATTTATCCTCACCCACTTGAAACCTTTAATGGTTTCCCTTAAAGTCTTCAAACTTAATGGCTTCCTTCCAGAATCTTCTCAAACCTTTAATGGTTTCCCTTAAAGTCTTCAAAACTTAATGGCTTTAAAGTCTTCAAACTTGATGGCTTCCTTCTATAGTCTTCTTAAGCCTTTAATGGTTTCCCTTAAAGTCTTCAAACTTAATGGCTTCCCTTAAAGTCTTCTTAAGACTTTAATTGCTTCCCTTAAAGTCTTCAAGCCTTTAATGGTTTCCCTCAAAGTCTTCAAGCATTTTAATGCTTTATCTTCCTTTTTCTCATTTAAATAAATTAATATTTATTTGAATATTTATCCAAATGCAAATTACACCATTTAATTGAAATAAATGATTTTATTTTAATTGAAAATACCAAAATTCCTCCCACTTGCATTTTCCTATAAAATCCACTTGCATGCCTAAACCCCTTCTAGATTCTTCTAAACCTTTCCTAATTAACCTAATCCATCCCCTAAATATTGTCACATTCCTAAGCAAATTGAAGTCACTTCTCAAAGACTCCAAAGTCTTTGAAAATCAATTAATTCTTTGTGTGTTCAATAAATTAACCTCTAAAGTCTTCCAAACCACTTATGGCTCTTACATGACCATTAATGGTTAATTCCACTTGCACCCATGGTTAAGGACTTTGACCCCTAACTTAACCCTCATGTAACCCATGTGTCTCTTCAAAGCATTTATTTCTTTGACTAGGGTAACCATCATGTCCCCTCAAGCATTTAATGCTCCTTATCTCTCCTCTCAAGCCTCCTCATGGTGACACTTGTCAACATGGGATTGGGTTGAAAGTCTCACATGGATTGAATATCTTTCAGTCCTAACCCTTGTTAAGATTACTCAATCTTAACCCTTCATTTCCCCATTTCTTCTATAAATAGAACCCTTCTCCTAAAGCAAAGGGAAGCATTAGAGTATTGTTGTTATACTGGCATTCGCATAGAGATTTTTCATAGCATCACTATCTACACTTGCATAGCATTTGTTTATCATATTCAACCATCTTGAATCTCCATATGGCATCCATGGATAGTGCTAAAAGCTTAGAGCTACACTCATTTGGGACTTGGAGAGGGGAGAAACAAGGGAGAAGCATCAAAAGGCATCATGGAAGCATCTTAGGGAGGCTCTTCTCCTTTCTTTTATTTTGTTAAACTTCTTTCATGCTTTTTTGAAATCTCTTTTGATATGTTTGGAATGGTTTTTTAGTTCTTTGTTTTGTTTTTATGGTTGAAACTAACTTATTAACATTGAACTTTGTTGTTGCCTTGTCCCCATTTCCATGACATCAGAGTATTATAATGTTGTTGTGTGGTCTAGAGGTGTTTCCAGAAGGTTGGTGTAGTGGAAGTTCCAATATGCAAGAAATAGTTTTTAATGTCCCAGAGGAAGAATTATTTGCATTCCTCTAGATTATGAATATTATGGATTGTGGTTCTAGATATAATTTTTATGATTTGTCTATGTTTCTCAGATGGTAGAATTAGTTATTGTTATTTCGTATAATGAGATCTCTATTAGAACTAGTCCAGAGAACACTTGGCGATTCTCTGATATGTGGATTCAAGTGTTGTGGCTAGGAGGATATGTTCATTTGGTTTGTGTAATGTTCTAGTTAATTTTTTTGATGTTGGTTTGATCAGAAAGTGAAGTTATGTTGTTTAGATTTTAGTGCTATCAATTGGTTTGGTTTTGGGTTGATTGAGGTGATGTATCTTATTTGGATCATGCTCTTTTGGTCTAGATATGCATTGGAGGTTGTGTTTAAATTTTTATATGGGCATTTTGGTGTGTGTAGATCCACAATATGTATTTTGCATTGGAGGATGTTTTGGGGCTGATTGGTGAACGTGCTTTAATATTGTTAGATTATTCAATCATGATTGTAATTAGGAACCTTGTTGTAAAAAAATAGATAGATGGAACTACAAGTCTTGGAAAGTATTGTTACAAATATGCTCTTGTTGTCATTGATGTCAAATTTGTGATCTAGATGAGAGTTTTGGTTACAATCTATGGTCTGGATGTGATCTAGTACAGTACAGTTACAGTAGGATTTTGGTATGGTCATGCATATGTGTGGAGTCTATTCTCCATAAGGCTTTTTACTGATTTGACCTGAAGTTTTCATAGCTCAAATGCTAGTTATTGGATCTGTAGTTGATGTTTAGTCAAGTGTGACTATTTCGATGTCAGTGTACAAGAATGTGTTGCATTCCTAAACCTATTGTGTGTGTGAAAAGTGGACCTGTATCGGTAATACACAACATTTCAATTAAGTCATTAGATGCATGGTTAGTAAATCAGTAATCAATGAATAATAAACCATTACAAAGCGACCCATTTCCTTCTAGTAGATGCGAGTTTAGATTGCTCTCAGATTGCTAAGCTATCCAGTGACTAGACAACACCTAAACGAAAGATTTTTAAATTTATATGAGCATGAATATGAGCTAAATGGATGCAAGATTTAAGCTAGATATGCAAGATTAGTCTAACATGATTTAAGCAATATATGAATCTTTAAGCTAAACGATTTAAGCAATATGAAATAACTAATATGTAATATCTCAATGCAAATTCTCAATGAACCTAGAGCAAAAACAACATAATAACAATATATTCTCCAGGATCTTTGAATGTGAGAGCCTAAATTTATAGAAAATTTAGAAAGAAACCAAAGGCTGAGATCAAATGATGATGAGCAGTCAAGATTTTCCAAGAGGAAGCACAATCCAGGTGAATTGATGTGATTGGAGGCTTTTCTCAGTTTTAAAGGAAAATGAACTAAAATTAAGATAAAATCAGAAAAAACTGATTTATTCTCTATTTCATTCAATTTTAATATTTAATTGTTTTAATTGCTTTCTTTGAGATTATTCATCAATTTTTTAAAAAAAAATTCAAGATTGTTTCCAATTGATTTCTTTTCTCAATTTTTAATTCTTTCTTTGGTCAATTAATTCCTTTTTTTATTTATTTCCTTTTTTGAAGATTTGATGGCAAATTGATTTATTTAATTAAATATGCTAGGATATTCAATTAAAATAAATAAGATAATTGTTTAAAATGATTTACTTGGAATGATTTAATTAATTAAATAATATTGGTTGATTAATTTTGTCATGTGATATTTGATGATTAAAGAATTAATTGTGTGCTCAAGATTAATGTAATTGCCTCTCGTTAGGACCTTGGTGATGTTATCAAGATTAGGGACTCATGGTTTAGATGACCATTTTTAGGGTATTACACCTATTAGTATTCTAAAAATGCAATCCAATTAGTCATTGGTAATAGTGTTTGTTGATGCTATCTTGGGCATACACAACTACTCTTAATGGTCTCCATTAAAGATGGAGTAAAGTTGTACCGATGTGTTTTAACAATTTTATGTTTTGCACCTGACCTATAATATTTTGGCCCATGTGGTTGTGTGTGGATCTAAGAATAATAATTTAGGATGGAGTGGAATGTGCGCCAATATGGTTTGAATTATCACACATCTCATTTTGCCTTTTGGATATGCATTGGAGTTTGTTTCTAGCCGGTTGTTTGGTATTTACACATTACACCTAATTAGGCCGACCTAATGGGTGTTATTAAGGTTGCAATCATTATAGAGAGTGGCAGAGTAGTTCAATGTGTCATGCAAAGTATATGTGAAGCAGTACATTGGTCTAAATCTGTTACAGTGAGAGATGAAGATAGTTTAAGATATGTTTTAAATTTTGAACTGCTATCAGCAATACAGTGGATGTGGTTCTCTACAATTCAACTCTATTGATATCTTTGTATCTAAAGTATTGTATCTTGCCTTGAAGAAGTGATCTTTAGTGTTTGCAAGTCTCTTTTGTTCTTTCCCTAAGGTTGTGCTCCCTAGCCTTGCAAGTCATCTCAAGGGTAGTGAGCTCCTTGGCCTCTGGCCTAAATATTGTAACTCAATTTTTCATATAGTGAGACAATTCTCACCATGGTTTTTCCACATAAAATCTTGGTGTTATTGTGTGATTGATTTTGTGGTTTCAATTGCTTACTCCCATTCATAAATTATATGAAATGAATGATAAGTAAAAAGGTTAATTCTGATTGAATTTTGTATATATTGATCCACATCGGCCCCCTCTCAGTATCCGGTAGTGTTCAACATTCGGTATTAGAGTGAGGTTCCTGAAGTTATAGCCTAATAGATGAGGTAGATCCAAGTTTTTGAACACTATGTTTGATTATGATTTGGATGCTATGGAACAAAATGAATGGGATATTGATGTTGTGGTCGATATGGATGGAGAATTGAGACAAGCTATAGTAGATCTAGATGACAACATAAATAAGTGCAAGAAGACTAAAGAGAAGATCACCTATTTGAAAAATTTACTTGATAAAGGAAGAAAGGCTATTGATGATCTTGAAATGAAGCTGCATGAAAAATCTAGAGAATGCATCAAACTTGAGGAAGAAGTGAATATGGTCAAGAAAGAGTTGAAATCTAAGAAAAAGAAAAAATTAACAAAGGTCTAAAGCTTAAAGGCAGTAGTGAAGTACTTGATGTAATGCTCAGTGCTCAGAAGAAAAACAAGGGATAAAAGTGGACTTGGACTTAAAAATGGTGAAATTTATAAGAGGTTCAACAAAGAAGACAAAGGAAAGGAAAAGGTCAAGGATGAATTAAAAGACTAACAAAGATCAATGAGATTTTATTTTGGTCCAGAACAAGAAGGTTGACAAAAGGACTGCCCCTGCTCAAACCAGGTATTCATAAAATTTTAATGGTAATTATTTTTCATGAAATAAATTTGGACATAGATCTAGTGAATGTAGAAGTCAGATCAGATCATAGTCATTTAATGGTCAATGCTATACTTGCAATAAGTTTGGACATAAGGAAAATGAGTGCAGAAGTAGGATGGTATGAAATGGATATGTGAATACACGCTATGGTAGAAATGTTCAATCATTCAATGGATATTTTTATGCATGCAATAAATATGAGCACAAGACTATTGAGTGCAGGTCAAACATAAGAAGAAATGGAAATAGTCTAGAACAAGGCTTGACTTGTTATAACTACAATAAAATTGGACACATTGCTAGGCTCTATAGAGGAGGGAATGAGAATTCTACTAGTCTGGTAAAGAAGATTGATGTTAATGAAGAAAAGGAGAAGATGAAGATGACATGGGTGAAGAAATCAGAAGAAAATGTGAAAGAAAAGAGTGAGGATGTGTTTTCCACCTCTATTGGTATAGATTCATCTTCCTATAACTAGACAATATGCACTATTGGAGAGGGAGAGTGAAATGAAGATCTTAAGACCCCCTTTTTATTTGGATGCTAAGTTGTTTTTATCATGGTAGAGATTTTGAAAGTGTTTCTGGACGTTTTTTAAATATTTTTTTTATGGTCTGCAACATTGTTTGTAAAAAGTGTTAAAACAAAGTGTCAACTTTTTTGAGTTGTAACGGTAAAATACATTTATTACTACTTAACCTTAAGTAGGCAAATTCAACAGATAAATGGGAATTTTGAAGCCATTTTGATCACATGTGTTCTTGCTATCTTGATAGATCTTGCACGTGAACGAGTTGTCTATGTGATCAATGCATTTTAAGTGTTTTCCTTGCAAACTATAGGTTCTTTGTGATTTTTGTGAAGAGGTATAATGACAACTTTGATTGTTATTGATTTTGAGTTGAAGCCTGACCCATATTCAAGCCATATTTGTATGTGGTGATAGTGAGAGACAAAGAAGGTGCATTCACGAGGGTTCCAATTTACCGTGTTTGCACTAAAGATGTGAGGGCATACATTCATGCTGATTTAAAAGAGGTTAGTTATTTGAAGTTTCATGATGTTTGCGACAAGTCAACTGAAGCAAATATGACTACATTTAAGGAGTCATCTAAGAATATTTTGGCAATGGGTTTGATTTTTTGGAAAGATTTTTCTTATATTAGCTACAAAGAGGAGTGGATAAAGATTATTCTTAGTTGAAATCACGAGGACATAATGTATCAAGATAAGCCCTACAAGATATTTAGGGATTCTATTAGGACATTGACTAATATGTGTTGCACCTTTATGGTTCCAAAGAAGAAGATTGTGAAGACTAATACAGTTATAGAATTGACTAGTGCTAAGTTGGATGGAAGGGTGATGACCATAGAAGATATTGTTGATCTAGGTGTTCATTATGTCATGAAGATTCTAGAATATAAATTTACTACCAGAACTGAGAGGATTGTATCACCGCTATAGCCATTTATAATGCACACCAGATAGTGGTTGCTAGAGAGAGATTCGACCTATGTGAGTTTATGAAGAAGCAGTTGTTGGAAAACTTGGAAACAATAAAGAAAAGTAAGTATCAATTTAGATAAGGGTCATTGATTATATGTTTGGCATTCATGTTCATGAATGATCTTTAGAGTGCTAAGGATCATGTTTGGGATAACTTTACTCCCATAGCAATACAAATTAGGTAGCATATTAGAAGTTTTGGAATTGATAACAAAGGTTACAATATATTATATTCCAGGTGGTTCAAGAATCTTCAAGACACTATGAAAGAAAGATATAGGTTTCCTCTAGATGTGGTCCAAAACTATAGGGATGTGTTTACATTTTGTGTAGGTAGAGATAACTATTATATTCGATGTATTGAGTTGAGGACTACATGGATTTCGAAGCTTCCCTATGAGGTATCTACATAAGAGATTGAGAGACACATTACTACTATCATAGAGTTGTTGGTTGATCCAAATGAACCTAGATTTGGCACAACTAGAGAAATTGAATCTAAGTTGAGAAAAGAAAAGGTAGACAAGGAACATGGTAAAAGGATGGAAAATTTTGATGCAGCCATAACCAATGAAACCCTCAAAAGAGAATTGATCGGCTTATGCAACAAGAGAAAAACAATGAAAGCAACATGAAAACATAGCAAGATTACATAAACAGATCATATTATTGCTTTAGAACTTTCAACAACCATCTGGTTATCATCACATAATCATCAAAGAACATCCGGTAGTTAACCGGTTACATGCAGGCCTCAAGATAGATACAATCCAACTAGGACTCTAAGAATCAACCACATCACAAAATGTGAATCTCAATCCTTATTCTCAATTCTACTTCCTTTTCCCCTACAAATAATTACATAATATCATATATACCCACCAGAACATATCTGGGTCGGCCTCGTAAGATTACATTTACCAATGCAGGAAAATGAAACATGTAACTAAGTCGGTCCTAAGAATTAAAGAAATATTTCCAGATAATAAAAACCAAGAGGTGCGGTTCAGCAAGAAGGTTGGCCACATGCCAAAGAACATCGGACAAGACCCAAAATAGATCCACATGCCAAGAATCATGTCAATAATGAAGGAAAACCAACCGGTAAGCACAAGAATTGTCCCAGAACCCATAAACAGTCAACCGAAAGCAATAATTGACTAGAAAAGAACCCAAATGAACTGGAAATCTAGAATTAAGCACATGAACCATCCTGGAAACCAAAAATAAGATCTACCATGAAAATCAAGCAACTATCGGTACCAACTGGTAAGAACATAGAAAACTGCACAATGAACTAAAAAAAAAACTAAAAGGAAATATTTTTGGTTGATGCAAGATTCCTTATTGACTGGGGATGCTCCTGTATCAGAAACCCAAAGTAGATAGAAGATGTTCCATGAGAGGCAACTCATGATCATCTAAAATGATTTGGGATAAAGACCTCATGCTCATTTCTGATCTAAACATCCTTTATCTACCAACCTCTGCTTTAGCTCCTCTAGTGCCTCAACTGACTTCTCTAAGCCCTGACTCTCTTTGTTTGTCTTCCTTTGCTTCAGATATGTACATTGTCTCTATTTACTCCTCTCTTTCTTCTGCAACTCTGATTTGTTTCTACCACAAGACTTCATCTGGTTTGTCATCATAAGCTCTCTACCATCCGGTTCTATCTATCCATTAGGCTCATCTACCATATCCTTCTGCAAACTCATGTCACCCTCTGATATAACCTCTGCAACTGGTTCTATCATATCTTTCTTCAAACCTTCTAGTATAACCTCTTCCACAGGTTTCTCAGTACTGCAACTTTTCTCAGGACTTAGATTCTTACTCTCCTTCTATTTCTCCTTCAAAGAAATCAATGTGAACTTCTACCCATCTTTCTCAATAGTGACTAGGTTTCTTCTATAGTAATAAATAGCTGCTCTATCAAACTGCCAAGTTCTTCCCAACAAGACATGACAAGAACTCATAGATACAATATCACACAATACCTCATCTCTAAAAGGCCCAATATTAAAATTCACCAAACACTGCTCGTTTACTTCTATCTTTTGATCATCTTGTAACTAACTTACCTCATAAGGACAAGGATGCTCAAGCCTCTTCAATCCAAGATTCACAACCATCTCCTCAGATACCAAATTGTCAGCACTTCCACTATCTACAATAACCTTGCAACACTTACCACCTGATTTGCACACAGTCCAGAAAAGACTCTTCCTCTGGGTAGATCTGGTATCCTTTCTTCTGAACATAAGGGATTCTCCTTGCTCTGGTGCATAGTCAGATCTGGTACCTTCACCGTCCGGTTCCTCATTTTCCATACAACTTCTTTCCATTCTTTTCTTACATTCATAGAATCTATGTCTGATTACTTCACACTTGAAACATTTGCCAGGAAATTCTCTACCGATACTGCCAGTGCCTTTCCTCTGTGTTTTCTTCTCCAGTTCTTTACTCCACTTAGGTTCTAATTCATCTTCCTCAACTGGTTTCTTCATACTGTCACTCATCTTTTCTTTGAATTTCTCCTTCCCTCTATTTGGTTGTCTCCTTCTATTCTTCTTCTCAGCCTTCAAAGCATACTGGTAAGATTCTTCAACTATGGAAACCCTCAACATACTTATCTCATCCTAAATGTTAAGTGCAAGTCCATTTATGTATCTTGCCACCTTTTCTTTGTCCAACTCTCTATGTCCATATCTAATCACCACTTCTTGAACAACTCCAATTCATAGTCTCCCAGTATGAACTTGGCTTTCAATCTTGCAACCCTCTGTCTCCATCGGGTGATCTTCAATTCACCATTCTCCACTCTATCTTTTTGAAATTTTTTCCACCATAAGGAAGCATGCCCTTTCAACTTAGTTTGTGCCAACCAGACTCTGTGTGGGTCCTTGAAATCCTCACACTCAAAGTAGTCCTCCAACTCTCTGGTTCAATCGATCAAATCCTTCGAGTGCAGTGTTCCGTAAAAGTTGGAAACTTCAACTTTATGAACTTTACTTGCTTGCATCACTACTCTCAAGAATCTTTCCTCTCTTTCACCTTATGTTCCCTCAACCTCCTCAAGCTCTTCATTGGCTTCTTCATATTCATCCTCAGATTCAAAATTTCTCCACAAACCAACCAAAGTGTTTCGTATTTCGTTCCTCACTTCATTCTTGAAGTCTTCCATCATCTACTCTACCCTCTGAGGGGTTTGTCCTTCTAGACGACATCTCCTCTTCCACTCTAGTGAACTACCTCAACTCGGCGATATGACTACTGGTTTCAATTGCCTTCCCTCAGTGATCTATTGAACACACGCATAGCCTGCCTCAAATCGGTGATATGTCCACCCAAAGGAATGCCTCAATGTTCACAAACAACTCTTCACCCAGCCTAACCTTAATGCACGTGTGAGGTGGAGACACTTCCTTTTAGGTCATCACTTCGAGCTTCATTTAGACCATCAGAGTTTGCAGTACATCTTCACCCAGCCTAACCTTAATGCACATCAGAGGAGATGGATGGATTTCCTTTGTGAGTATGATTTTGATGTCCACTACATCAAAGGGAAGGAGAACGTAGTCGCAGATGCCCTGAGTAGGAGGCAACATGAGGTTTACACCATATCTATAAGCACAGATTTGAGAGACTATATTTTGCAGCAATTGCCAGAGGATGGATGGTATCTAGAGGTTTGTCAGAGGATCCGATCTCAGGAGGCCCTGGAGGGGAAGTTTGTGGATTACTCTTTAGAGTCCGATGGTTTATTACGCCATAGAGGGTGCATCTATGTACCCTCTCTTGGGGGATTGCAAGATTTCATTATCATGGAGGCTCATAGAGCTCCTTATGCAGTGCATCTTGGGGTTAAGAAGATGCATGCTGACTTGAGGCAATAATATCATTGGCTAGGAATGCAGCAACTTATCGTCGAATTAGTAGCCTGATGCCTTGAGTGTCAGAGAGTCAAGGGGGAGCACCGCCATCCAGGTGGATTACTCCAATCCCATGATATACCAGAGTGGAAGTGGGATACTATATCCATGGACTTCATCATTGGTCTTCCCATGTCATCTCGTCGCCATGATGTTATCTTGGTGACAGTTGACAAGTTGACCAAAGTGGCCCACTTCTCACCAGTCCGAACTACCTTCACAGCTCCAGCAGTGGCATAGGTGTTCTTGTGAAACATTGTCAGGATTCATGGTGTTGCACGCAAGATTATTTCTGATAGGGATTCCCTCTTCACTTCTTCCTTTTGGAAGGCATTACAGGTAGCTTTGGGCACCAAGCTCAATTTCAGCACAACCTATCATCCAGAAATGGATGGACAGACAAAGCAGGTTAACCAGGTGTTGGAGGATATTCTTCGCATGTACGTCATGGATCATCAAAGCCGGTGGGAGGAGTACCTTCATTTAGTAGAATTTGCCTATAATAATGGGCATCACACTTCTTTGGGGATGCCACCTTTTCAGGCTTTGTATGGCAGACCATGCAGGACACCTTTGAGTTGGGACTGTATTGAGGATAGAGTGGCCATAGGCCTTGAGATGGTTCATGATATGGAGAAGCAGGTAATTTTGATTAGACAACACCTTAGAGAGGTATAGGATAGGTAGAAGAAATATGCAGATGCAAAGAGGATAGACCGGAGTTACATGGTTGGGGATAGAGTTTTTATGAGAGTGCGACCGCATAAGAGTCCAATCCATTATGGAAAGGGTTCTAAGCTCGCACCTCACTTTGTCGGACCTTTTGAGATCCTTGAGAGGATAGGACCAGTTGCTTATCGCCTAGCTTTGCCACCTAGCCTGTCACGCATCCACGATGTGTTTCATGTGTCAGTTTTGAGGAAGTATATCTATGATGAGTCTCATATTTTAGATTGGGATGCCTTGCAGGTGGAGTCGGATGGGCAGCTAGCTTTGGAGCCCATTCGCATTTTGGCTCACCGGATGTTGGCCCTTCGAGGTCGAGAGCTGGACCAGGTTAGGGTCCAGTGGGATTGCTATGATGAGGTTACAGCTTCATGGGAGGATGCAACACGTATGAGATCACAGTACCCTCATCTTTTTGATGAACTCCAGCAGGACGTTCATTCCTAAAGGGGGAGGGTGTGAGGCCCTACCCTGACCCATCCTATCTCTTCAGTTATTTTCATATTGGAACTATTATGGATGCTTGTTTTGACACATTATGGATATAGAACTTTATATGGTCCAACAAATTTGGTAATATTGATATATATTGATGCTTCATTTCTATGCCTTGTGGTTATAGAATCTTATATGATCTTAGAATAGGGTAACATTGAGATGATGTATGTTATTATCTGAATTTCAGGATTTGTTATAATGCTAGAAATATGTTTGCATATCTTGTAAATGGATCAAATTTTGAGGATTATGATGAATTGCTTTGATATGTGACAATCGTATTTTATAATGTCAAGTATATGCAGAATGATTGTATTGTATTCTAATTATGTGTTTTATATTATATGAGGCTATTGGGAAGTACTAATGTTTAAATTGAGATGTGCGGGAAATTATCCATGTGACCATGGAAATATTATGGAGAATCAAGCCTAGGCCTATGTGCATTCGTAAAACCAGGGGTTGTCTATTTGGAGAGGCAACACCCCGTATGTATTGTATTTTATTTATAAATGTAAAATGTTGCATGAGTGTAAATTGTATTTATTGAATTGTTTAAATCATTTAAGGGACAATTGCCATGTGTGTATTTATGATGTGGAATTATTTTGTAGTGTCACTTGACACCCATGTAGTATGTTGTGTTGGCAATTTGTCATGTCACCTTTTTGGAGAGTTTTATTTTTTGTTAATTGTTATATCTCCTAATTATCCTTGAAGGAACCAAGAAATCTAGGTTAGTGAGCCACAAGGAGGGTCAACTCAGAGTTGACCCGTAGGTTAACTTTAGGTGGACTTTCTAAGGGTCAAATCAACTCCTAGAGTCAATTTTAGAGCATTTTTATTAGGCCTCATGGGGTACCTATGGGTGAAGGCCAAAACTGGCCATGTGTCCTTCCCTTAGGGCTTGTTTAACCACCCAAAAAAGTGGTTTTCCCAAGATGGGCGAATTCCATCTATAGGAGTGCCATCCTTGGTAGGATAACCTTCTTGATGGGTGTAATCCCTCTTCCCCATTCCATTTCCCTTCTCTAGGTGCCTTGGTTAGGGAGTGTGTAAGACCTAGGGAAGACCAATCCAATGGGGGATCCCTCACTCTATCCAAGAGGTTGGAAGGAGTGAGAGAGGCCTTCTTAGGCTAGGAATGGAAGCTTAGTGAGCTAATCACCCACTCTCCATCCTTGGAGATTTTTGGAGAAATTTTTGGAGGAAAACCAGTTTTGGGGATAGAAAATTTGGGCTAAGTGTTGCAGAAAAGATTGAGGATTGGGCTGCTCTTCATCAAGCTTTCCCCTAGATTTCCCTTGGCAGTTCAAGGTTGGTGTTATCTTTTCCTTCTTATGTAAATGTGAATATGTTCTACAATGCTTGGATGGAAATTGTTGTATTTTTTTATTTGTGTTGTACTTGTAAAAATTTATGCGATTTCTTGCTTATTTATGTTTTATGTATTGTTGTGCTTGGGGAGTGTTCAAGACCATCCTTTCCTTAGGAGGACAGATTGGTCTTGGGGGTGGAAGGAGCTTGACAGCCTTAGGGTGAGAGGCTCTCATTATGAGAGTGATCTCAAGGGTCTGTCCATGTGACCCTTGCTGCTTTTTTTTTTGTGTTATTTCACTTGGGGATCATAAGGGGAGCAAATATGGCATGTTTGCCTTTTTGGGGGTCATAAGGATGTAGGGGTTAAGAATGATTTTTGGTTATGTTTTCATGGATGCCATGAGTTGGCTATGAGTTATATCTAGCAGAATTCTCCCCTAGGGTACTTGGTCCACTTCCACCCTAGTAAGACATCACATTTTGTGATGGAGTTTCAGCTTGGGAAGGGATGTGTCTGTTGTGTTGTTTTTCCACTTTGCTTGTTGTGTTGCTTGATTGTAACCCCATCTAGGTCTTGGTTCTCCAAGCTCAGGGGTGGCTTCTAGTAAGCCTAGGCTAGGAGGTGAGCACCCCATGGTCACAGCCCTAAAATTCTGTATGCAGGTTGCTTGGAAAGGAGACTAGGAGTTGTAGATTTGTTTGGCTGCAGATTTTTATTCAGATTTAGAAAAGCAAAAAAAATAATACCATGTTTTGTTGCAGAAAAATATTATAAGGAGCCTTATGTTGTTGTTTTTTATTTTCTGTATAAAGAAATGTATTATTGTACTAAAGTCCTCATTATTGGAATGAGGGAATCAGTTGGGTTGTTCCCTGCCATTGTAATAGTTGATTTTGTATTTGAAATTACTATGAGAAGAGTGCATTTTATTAAATTCTGAAATCTACAATGTTGTTGTAAATATATTTAATTCTGCTTCATAATGAGTTCTGTATTTTGTTTATTTCTGCAATTTTAAGTAAAGAAATATATATTAAAAAAAAGAGAAGAAGGGAGAAATGAAATGTGTGAATAAGTAAATTTCTGCAGTATTTGAATATTGTTATTCTATTACTTTTGTCTCTGTTTAGGCATAGCTGAAAACTAGTATTTAAACAAAGCAGATTGCTGTAGAAAACATGTTGCATAACTGTTTTTTTTTTTAAAGGATAACTTCTAAATGCTGCACATTAAAATGATACACACCTAGGAAATAAAATATTCAGTCAAAGCATAAGCTGTCTTTATTTTAACCTATCCTGCAAAGTTTAAAAATTAAAAAAAATAAAAAATGTAAATAAGACTTATATGTATTGTTGTTAAAGACTAAGGTCTGCATGCTTAGGTGTTAGATTTTCAAAACAAAACAGGGGTTTCCAACCCTAATGTCTTAACATTTATTTATATATATCTATAAATAAATAAATATATATATATATATATATATATATATATATATATATATATATATATATATATATATATATATATATATATATATATATATCTTGAAAAATATATACTTATATATATATATAAATATATATAAATTTTTATATATGTATATTCCTATACAAAAGAAAAAAAAAACATACCCAGATGGAATCATACAAATATGTTCTAAATTGATTTCATATAAAAATACATATTCTTATCCACAGATGTATGTAAAAGAAAATACATACATACATACATACATATATATCAAATAAACAGAAAACGGGGGGGGAAAAGAAACTCAGCCAAACCTACACACAGTGGGTGGCTCACGAGCCGCACCACTGTGTTTACCCACAGTGGTCGGCACGGGAGGTGCCGCCACTATGTGTAAACACAGTGGATGGCTCACGGGCCACGCCACTGTGTTTACCCATAGTGGTTGGCACGGGAGGTGCCGCCACCATGTGTAAGCACAATGGACGGCCCGCGGCCGCCACTGTGCGTAGACATAGTGGACGGCACCGCCGTCACTGTGTGTAAACACAGTGGCATCCGGGGGACCCCCGCGCCACCTCCTCCGCTCCCTCCCTCTTCGAACCCCCTTCGCCATTTCCATGGCCGCCACCAAGCCCCCTACATAACACAAAACCACGAAAAAGAAAAGAAAAACAAACCCTAACCCATTTCGGGTAGCGTAAAATAAAGGGAATTTTGGTGTATTAAACCCTAACCCATTTCAGGCTAGGGTATAATTTAAATTTTAAAAAAAGAGAAAATAAAAAGGTGACTAATAAATAGGAATGCAACCCTAACCCAATTTCGGGTTAGGGTTAGCATTTTAAGAATAAGGGTTTCTTTTTTTTAGAATTTTAAATTAGATATAGGGAAATTTGAATTAAGCTTTTAATATTATAACTAACATTTAGGGTTATTTAAATAATCGAATTATTATATGAATTTTTTTAAGAGAATTAAATTTTAATATAGTTATTTTAAAAGGGTTTAAAATGGAGATTTAATGTAGTCAGATACACTATACACTTAATCGATTTAATTTATTTAATTAGTTAATTGTTATCTTCAATTAATTGTGGACGGTAAGTTATATTTTAATTGGGGAAAATTTATAAAGGGAAATTGTTAATTATTTTATGAATTATAAGCCTTTGAGACCAATGATGGCCAGATGAATTATATCGTCAAAATAAAAAGGTTAGGGAAATATTAAAATTTATTAGCATAAAACTGGATTTATTTGACTAATGACATTGTGAAATTTGAGCCTATAACAGTTAGAATTAAATAATGAAATTGGCATGCATTCAATCAATTAATTTAAAATTTAAGATTTCATTATCATTGTTTGGTCAGAAATGAATTCAAGGCGATTTAGGTATTTAAATATTCCGCAACTTTATTTAACGACAGCTTATTTTAAGATAATTAAATTAACTAATTGAAATACGACAACCCTCTTGAGAATAATTAATCTCCATTAATTAACGTCGCTTATTTGATTTAGTTAATCAATCCAACTTTAGAGAACAACTCTATTTACATCTTAGTTAAGACAAAACTCTATTGATCTCTTTTAATGTAGACTATGTTATGAGTTTATGTTGTTTAAAAAAAAAAATTGTTGTTTCATTTTTGCCCAAAAGTTTGGGCACGACAAAGAGAAACATAATGAAAGCAACATGAAAAGATAGCAAGATTACATAAATAGCTCATATTAGTGCTTTAGAACTTCCGGAAACTATCTGGTTATCATCACATAATCATCAAAGAACATCTAGTAGCTAACCGGTTACATGCACGGCTCAAGCCAGATACATTCCAACTGGGACTCTAAGAATCAATCAGATCACAAAATGAGAATCTCAATCCTTATTCTCAATTCTACTTCCTCTACCCCTACAAATGATTACATAATATCATATATATACCCACCGAAACATATCTGGGTCGACCTCATAAGATTACATTTACCAATGCAGGAAAATGAAATGTGTAACTAAGTCAGCCCTAAGAATTAAAGAAATCTTTTCAAAACTTAACAACCAAGAGGTGTGGTTCAACAAGAAGGTCGGCCACACACCAAAGAACATCAAACAAGACCCAAAATAGATCCACACACCAATAAGTACGCCGGTAATGAAGGAAAACCAACTGATAAGCACAAGAACTGTCCTGGAACCCAGAAATAGTCAACCAGAAGCGAAAGTGACCAGAAAAGAACCCAAATGAACTGGAAATTTGGAATTAAGCACATGAACTAGCCTGAAAACTGAAAATAAGATCTGCCACGAAAAGCAAGCAACTATCGATACCAACCGGTAAGAACGCAAAAAACTGCACAATAAACTAAACAAGAACAAAACTGAAAGGAAATATTTTTGGTTGATGCGAGATTGCTCATTGCCTGGGGATGCTCCTGCATCAAATTTATACAAGGATATTTGATTGCCATGAGTAGAAAAATAATTTGGTGTCTCTTGTTGGCAGCTCATCACGATAGGGACAATGGAAGACTAGGTCTATGTTTTCCTCCCCTCTGATAAGGATAGGTTCCTTCATAACCCTGGATAGGTCCATTACAAGTGAGCTAAAGGCTCCAAGGCAAAAACAAAATGCTACAAGGAAGAAAGATGATCTAGAGCTTGAAGTAGAAGAAGTAGAGAGATTGAATGAAGATGTGTCAAAAGAGAAGTTTTATACCTAGACAAGGTCCAAGGGGATTAAGGTTGAACAAGAGGAAGAAGAAGAAGAGGAAGAGGACATGGTGCCTCTATTTAGAAGGAAGAGATCATTGGTCACTCTCGAAGTGACCCCCACAAAGAAAATAAAATAAGTCAAGTAGAAGCCTAAGGGGAAGAAGAAGCATAACATTGAGGATGGTCCAAATTATCAACCTTTGGATCTAGATAGTTTAATAAATGCAATATGTGAATATATATTATTGGAAACTACTATTAAGATGTATCTTGATGCACATCTTATAGATAATGATAAAATTAAGAAAGCAATAATCATATATATGATTGTTAATAATAAAGACATGATGATATTCAGGTTACCTTCAAAGTTGTTGGAAGTATTAACAAAGATCAGAAAGGACGCATTGATGATGCAGACAAACATTAGGACATAAGCACTTGATATCGTTATTAGTTCATTTTCAAAACAAGAGAGAGCAAAGATAAATCAGGTTTTGAATACAAGATTTTGGATGAAGGAGAGAATCGATCTAATCATGAGAGGTGATCTAGAAGACATTAAAAGAATAGAAAAGAAAATAGAGGATGAAGCAAAAGAAATCATGGAAATGTTGAAGGTTACTTTGTCTTCTTCTTTGTAGAAGACAAACATTGAAAGAGGAGAAACAAGTAGTATGGCCATTTTGGAAGACAAAGGAGAGCAGAGAAATAAAAATGTTGGTCTGGAGACTATTTTGGATGATCGGGAATACAAAACAAAATATGATGGAGATTGTAGAAGAGATTCCCAATGTTTTAGGACAAGAGAAGGAGAAACTAGATCCAGAGAAATAAAAGACAAAGAAGAAGGAAGAAGAGATAAAATTCATTTTGGAGAAGGTGACTCTAGTGAATGAGAAGATGATAAAAAGAATGTTAGTTGGAGAATCTTTTGGACTATTCAAAGATTCTAGAATTAAAATATTTCAATTGCAGATGAATTTTGAACCTATTGTTATGTTAGAGGTTTTACAATTTCCAATGATAGAAGGCAAGCTAGATTTGGATAAGCTAACACCCCTTCATATGCTTCATTTGGGTGATGTTGTCCACCATACTTCTAGAAATAAATACATTGTTTTTAAGGTGGATTGTATAGAGTCAATAAATAACATAATGAATTTTCTCCATGAGAAACTTCCAAAAGTAAAAATTAATGAGTCTCTAAGTGAAGAGGAGAAATTACAAGCTATATTGAGTGGGCTTAAAGGTTATGCTTTGGTGCAGGAGCACCTACCTATGAAGAAATGGACCGAGAACAAGATGATCTTCTATTAGACTAGAAGGAATTTAATAAGACCCTATGGGTCCTTTTTCTAATTCAATGTCTTAGGAGTGTGACAAGTTTGTCCATGTATGGGTCAAATTGTCACCTAGGGTCTTGTAGAGCAAATTGAGTCAATAAGGGTCACAATGGTCTAAATTGAGGGATCAAGTGACCAAAGGTTTATTTGAGTCATTTTTGATGTTTTAGAATTAAATGTAATATTTTTGGGGGACTATGATAGTCAGGAGTCTAAGTTGGTTGAATAATGCAAAAATTGTCATATTGTCAATTTGTTGTCATGACAATTTTGCACTTTTTGTAAGTCGTGATTCTCCAAAGGTCAGTTCCGTTTTAAAAATGGTTGGAGGAGGTTTTGTTCATTTGGGGTGACACCTTTAAGGACCCCAAACATCAAAATATATAAGTTAGTTGATTTGGCTATTTTTGAAAAGGAAATTGAAGCATCAAGAACTATTGAAAACTCAGGAAACCGTCTATTTTATGTTGATTACATACTGCATGTGGTTTAGCAAGATTGATCATGGCATAGATCCTAAAAATAGATTTTTTTACCTTTTTTTTTATTGGTCTGAAGTCTTGAAGTGATCGCTGCCCCATACTACAAGCAAATCTCTAGCGGGTAGCCTAAAACCCTCAAACTCCTAGGGTTTGACTGCAATAATGGGTTTTGGCCTATCAATCCTTAACTAAACACTATGTTGTTATAGGAGATGATAGGCCACTGTATCATATGTTAGTTCCAAGAGCCATTAAGAGGAAACAATAGGGCAAAGAGGATGGAGAACTAACCCTAGGTCTGGCATCTCTATGTGACAGACCGGTTTGATGAGTGTAGTGCGTGAGAATTGAGAGATAGAGCACTGGAAAGGGTTTTGAATGTGGTAGAAGATTACTTTGGAGGTTGACATAAAATTTCATGGTCAGTGATGGTCACAAATTAGGAGAACCAAACCACTTTGTGGAAGGCGTTCAATCAAATAGGTCTAATAGCCCTATTCGATTTGTTAGTGCAGTATTGGTTGGGATATCAGCAAGTTTGTCTGGTATCGAAAACTGAGATATTGTCGATAACTCCCAAAAGGGTGTCTGAAAATATAATTTGTTTGCCTAGATCCTCAAGGTGTCCAAAGTTATCACCTGATTCCTTCAAATGGAGGCCTAATTGCAACCGGTTTTGTATCGTGGGCAAGTGAGTCAAAATTGGTGTTCCGATGGGTCTAAACCATAAAATCCTATTTCATTTTTTTTTAAGGTGATGTGAGAACACCCCTCCAAGAGATTTTGTATTGAATTAGTCAAGTGGGCCTTTCAAACCCCTAAAGCCTAGTAGTAGCCCACTCATGAATGCAAGGGTGTGTGTAGTCACACAAGACTTGAGAAGTATTAGTTGTTTGTAAGTGGACATATTGGAGCCTTTGAGTCTTCCAAGAAATTGTTTAGTATTTTTGAGCCATTTCTTGACTTGGTGTTTTGTAAGGACCCTTTGGTAGTAGGGTTTTTGAGCCCTAGAGGTTGGTTGGTTCAAGGTTACCCTTCCAGTCTATTGCCTCCTCATCGTGCTTCTATCTTGGAAGAAACTTTAGAAAAGAAGATGGTAAAAAATAGGCTAAGTGATGTAGTGAATAAGTCTATAGATGCACACAACCGACTACAAGAGAGCATAACCAATTTTGAGAAGAGTGTAGGCAATGTGGTAGAAGTATATCAATTTTGTTATAAGTGGCTTGAGTCTACTCAGGAATACTAGATAATATATGTATTTTTTAGTGATAGTTATGATACTTAATGTTAAGTACAGATATCAAGCCAATAAGATGAGAGGGGGGGGTGAATCATACAAACTTAATCTTCCATAAAAACAACAGATTCAACCTCGGTAACATATACTTCAGTAATATAACCAAAATTGTTAAAAATGCAAACTTAAAAGCATATAAACATCATAACACTCATAACACCAGATTTAATGTGGAAACCCAAATAGGGAAAAACCACTGTGGGATTTCGGACCCACTAAGAAATATACTCTTCTAAAGTATGCTCGGTTAAAAGCAAATCCTGTTAAAGATTACAAACACATTGCTAGATGTGACCCGATTAAGGGATTTACCTCAGATCTGTTAGGATCTTCACCATGTTAGAAGTGACCTTGTTAAAGGATTTCAAACACTCAATCAGAATGTCAACTTGCTAGAGGGTTTTACAAATAATACTGTTAAGTCCACTCAGTTAAGAGATTTTTTGTCACTTTACAAAATAATAGTAATAAAAATCTATCTACAACTTCACATCTAAAATGCTAAAGTAGATTCTTATATGCTCAATACAATATAGACATAGAACTAATCTTGTCCTTCTGTTGGGCTCTATACTCTGTTATTCAAAATAGATCTTCAAGCTTATGTGCTCGGTAATCACTATGTAGCATCCCTGTGTATACACTTGCTCGCATACATTTTTTATCAACAGTTCCTTATTTATAAACAATTCGCCAACCGCTTAATCTCCTTGATCACATTTCCCATGATCAATCATAGCCATCAGATCTTCAAACTTTGACCAGGTTCAATGTATCCTTCGATCGGAAAATGTTTTACCCTGCCTTGGAACTTGCATACATTTATTGGAACTTGTGCTAGGGTATTGCGGTTCAATCTGAGTTGTAGATCTTCCTGCCGATTTTCCTTTGCCATAGATTCTTTAACAAACTTTATTCACGGCATACCAATCATTTAATCATAGCCAGCTCATCAGCTTCCTTCATTAAATAATGTTTTTATTCATTCAATGCATTATGTTATTACTCGGTTGCAACTCGGTAAATACTAAACTTCACTCGGTAGACATACCGCCTTCATTAACCGATAGCGATAACCTTAGGGTTTACCGACTAGGTTCCTTAGGGTTTACCGACTAGGTTCTTTGCTCAGTAACGTAGTGTAGTATTAACCTTACAATCAACAACATATGTATGATATCAAAACAATCTAAACATCATGATCTTATCATTGTCTAACTCGGTAATAATTGTCCATTGAATAACTTATACCTCCCCTTATTCATCATATTCTTTTTGTGTCTTTTACCGACATCTTTATACTCATCAAATCATACTTCTCAATATACGGCAACATCATACTGAATTAGAAAATCAATTTCTTGACATCAATGACAAAATAATAATATTAAGATAGTAAACATCCTTAATCAGTTGTATCCATAATCATCAACAACCTTCTCAATATCCTTATTGAAATGCCAACAATCACTCCTTGTCTGTTATAATGCCAACAATCTCCCCCTTTGGCATTGATGGCAAAACCAATTGATTTGACCTAATTGATTTAGATTGCTGTGCGATTTTGAAATGCTGAAATGCTCTCCCCCTGTCATCAGAACTCTCCCCCTGTCATCAAAATTCTCCCCCATACATTAGTCTTCTCCTCTTTTTCTTCGGTCTTCTCCCCCTTTGACAACAATGCCAAAAAGTAAAGAACTAAAACATAATTTCTTCCTGTATGAAGTAATTTCCTGTTGTTATGTGTCAACTTAGTCTCGGTCAGAGCATTTATGTCTTCAATTCTTGTTCCCTATATTGTTTCCTGCACACCTTTAGAAAACATCCTAAAGTGTGTAAATTAGCATCAACTCTTAAAAGATATTCTTTAGAGTCATCAAATTAATGCTTTCACCGAACTCGGTTAGTGAGTAGAAGATAGGGGTAGGACCCCTAACTTACTTCTGAGATACTCAAAAGTGTCCCTTGGAAGTGGCTTGGTGAAGATATCTGCTATTTGTTCCTTTGTGCTAACATACTCCAACACCACTTTCTTCTCTTGAGCTTCTTCTCTAAGATAATGATATTTGATAGAGATGTGCTTTGTCTTGGAGTGCATAACAGGATTCTTTGAAATGTTAATGGCACTAGTATTGTCTCAAAATATAGTTACTGGCTCAACAACTTTCTCATTTATACCTTCCAACAGTTGTATGCTATGTTGGTACAATTCAATGTTGCAGCAACGTATTCAGCTTCGGCTGTTGATTGTGAAACACTTCCTTGTTTCTTGCTAAGCCAACTCACTAGTCTTTCTCCTAAAAAGAAAGCTCCTCCACTTGTGCTTTTCCTATCATCAATGTTGCCTGCCCAATCAACATCAGTATAAACTTTTAAATCAAAGTCATTTCTTTTCTGATATACTAAGCCATAATCCTCAGTGCCTTTCAAGTATCTGAAAATTCTCTTGATTGTTGTCATGTGTGTTTCCTTAGGATCTGCAGAGAATCTTGCAACTATACCTACTGCATGTGCTATGTCTGGCCTACTGTGAACAACATATTGTAACTTTCCAATCATGGATCGGTAAAGTGTCTCATCAATAGATGCAGATTCATCATTCTTTGATAGTTTACAGTTGGTAGTCATAGGAGTACTTACTGGTTTTGAATCCTCCATTCCAAATTTCTTCAAGATTTCCTTTATGTACTTGGATTGAGTAATGAAAATCTCATTTTTCATTTGCAGTATCTATAAACCTATAAAATACTTTATCTCACCAATTAATGACATCTCAAATTCTTTTCTCATTTCATTTCCAAAGTTCTTACATAAAGAGTCATTTCCACAAAAGATAATATCATCAACAAATATGGCTGAGACCAGTATTCCATTTTCATCATTCTTCATGTACATATTGTTGTTTTCACTTGTCCTTATAAAACCAATCTTGATTAGATAAGAGTGCAATCTTTCATACCATGCTCTAGGTGCTTGTTTCAGACCATATAAGGCTTTGTTCAATTTACATACCTGATCTTTATTCTTGTCTTCAACAAATCCTTCAAGTTGTTCAATAAAAACTTCTTCTTCTAATATACCATTCAGAAATGCAGATTTGACATCCATTTGATATACCTTGAAATTCTTGTAAGCAGCATATGCCAACAATGTTCTTACTCTTTCAAGTCTAGCCACAGGTGCAAAAGTTTCACCATAATCAATTCCTTCTTCTTGGGCAAAACCTTTGCAAACTAGTCTTGCTTTATTTCAAATGACCTCACCTTTTTCATTCAACTTGTTTCTGAAAATCCACTTTGTACCGATTACATTTTTGTCCTTCAGTCTTGGGACCAGTGTCCATGTGTCATTCTTCTTGATTTGATCAATCTCTTCTATCATAGCATTTATCCAATCTTCACTATTAAATGCCTCTTCCACTATTCTCGGTTCAAATTCAGATATCAGACATGTGTTCTGTCTCAGTTTGTTCCTTGTCATTATTGGATCATCCTTATCTCCTATAGTTTGACTCGATGCATGATGTCTTCTAACATACTTGGCTAATACAGGCTCGGTAGGCTCTGTATGACCTTCATCATCACTCGGTAACTGGATATTCCCTTCATTTCCTTCAATAGTTCTCTCGGTAAGACTTGTCGGTTGAACATAGACAAATTCATCATAATCTTCTGGTTCTTTGGAGTTTCCTTCATCATTTCTTTCTGCAAATTCATCAATTTTCACATTTGCACTTTCTACTATTTTGTTAGATAATTTGATCAGACATTTAAATGCTTTAATTCTAGAAGAATAACCAAGAAATGTTCCTTCTTCACTTTTCTGATCAAACTTGCCATTTCTATCATCTTTGTGTTCATAGCATCTACTTCCAAAGATTTTTAAATAACTTACATTAGGTTTCTTGTCATACCAGACTCCATATGGCATCTTCAAAGTTCCTTTCTTCAATTGTACTCGGTTCAGGGTGTAAACTGTTGTGCTTATTGCTTCTCTCCAAAATGTTTGTGGCACTTTCTTTTCAATCATCAGGGTTCTGGCACAATCCACAATAGATCTGTTTCTTCTTTCAGCAATTCCATTTTGTTGTGGAGTTCTCAGTGCAGAGACTTGTCTTTTTATACAATGATCATTGCAGAACAAGTTGAACTCATCAGATGTGAATTCTCCTCCTCTATCTAATCTAAGACATTTCAGTTGTCTTCCCGTTTCGTTTTCAACTCTTGCCTTGTACCATTTAAACATTTGAAAAGCTTTTGATTTTTCTTTTAAAAACATAACTAACATCATCCTTGAATAGTCATCCACAAATAATATGAAATATTTATCACCATAATAACTTTGAACTTTCATAGGACCACAAAGATCAGTGTGCACAAGATCTAAAATTCCCTTAGAACTGTAAGACTTACTTGTAAAGCTTGATCTTGTCATTTTACCCATCTGGCATCCTTGGCACATAGCATTCTCAGGTTTTTCCAAACTTAGTAGACCTCTTACCTGGTGCTTCTTACTTATTTTGATCAGATTATCAAAATTTACATGACAAAACCTTTTATGCCATAACCAGGTATCATCTATCTTTGCATACAGACATTTATTCCAAGTTGAGTCAAGGTGAAATGTGTTACCTTTTGTTTGTGTCCCGGTAGCAGCTAACTTTCCATTCTTGTCATGAACTTTGACAATTCCTTTCTGAAATTCTATTCGGTATCCTGTATTGTTTAGTTGTGCTACATTCAACAAATTATATTTCAAACCTTCAACCCAATAAACATCATTGCATCTTGCATTGTCAAGAAGTGTTATGGATCCTTTACCTTTTACCAGACATGGTGCATCATTACCAAATCTTACATAGCCTCCATCATAGTCTTCTAACATAACAAACTTGTGTTTATCACCTGTCATGTGATGTGAGCATCCACTATCTATGATCCAAGAATCATTAGTATTTATGTGAGATATTAGGGCTTTTTCTTCATACCTTTCTTCATCTAATCCATCTTTGATAGCCACATAAACTACCTCCTCTGTATCAGTTTCATCTAATTTATCATCATTGGATTCCTCATCGGCTATTAAGCATGACTTTCTATCTCTTCTTCTGAAGTCTCGGTGTCCTCTGTAATGATTATATTTATGTCTATCATCTCGGTAATCTCTCTTTTCAGTAGAATCTTTGTCAGAACAGTTAGAAGCCATATGTCCTATCTTATCACAATTGAAACATTTCAAAGGTAGTTTTCCTTTATACTTACCTTTTCCTCTCGGTAACCTTCTGGCTAATAGTGCTTCAAACTCTTCTTGCTTTCTGATTTCCTCATACAGTTTGTGTACTTCCTCCATGTTCTTGCAAAATCTTTCACTTGCTCCACTTTGATCCCCTTTAGTGTACTTACTCATTCTATCATTGTAATCATCAGATTTACCAATATGAAAAGAACTAAATGCAGATTCAACTTTATTTACCGATGACCCACTATTATCAAAGTTACTTAACTCAAATGCATGTAGCTTACCAATAGTAGCATCTAAAGAAACTGGCATTTTGGGTACAGACCTCAATTCATTGATTGCAAAGACTCGGATTGCATAAGCCGGTAGAAGGGTTCTTAACAACTTGTTATATCCTTTTCTTCAATAGTTCCACCTGCTCCTTTGATTTGATTGACAATCTCCTTTAGTCTTGTACTATACTGGGTTATGTTCTCACCTTCACTCATTCTCATAGATTCAAGTTGTCCTCTTAGACTATCCACTTTTGCTCTTTGAACATGTTCATCTCCACCATACATAGATATGAGCTTGTCCCACATTGCCTTTGCATCATTGCAGCCTTCTAGATCATTAAACTTTGAATCGGTCAATGCAGATGTTATTTCAATCATTGTTTGAATATGTTCTTGCTTTGCCTTTATCTCTTCCATTGTCAATGGATAGGTGCTTGGTGTGATGAAATCATTCTCCAGATAATATACAGCGTATTCTCCAACTCCTGATAGGTGCAGCTTCATCCTTTTCTGCCATGTAGAGAAACTTGACTTGTTCAACTTCGGTGCATCCCTCTTATATATCTTTGGATCTTTGCCTCAAGTACCTTTAAACTTTTTCTTTCGGAGTCCAAAGCTTTGATACCAATTGATAGTTCTGATACTTAATGTTAAGTACAGATGTCAAGCCAATAAGATGAGAGGGGGGGGGGTTGAATCATACAAACTTAATCTTCCATAAAAACAATAGATTCAACCTCGGTAACATATACTTCAGTAATATAACCAAAATTGTTAAACATGCAAACTCAAAAGCATATAAACATCATAACACTCATAACACCAGATTTAACGTGGAAACCCAAATAGGGAAAAACCACTGTGGGATTTCGGACCCACTAAGAAATATACTCTTCTAGAATATGCTCGGTTAAAAGTAAATCTTGTTAAAGATTACAAACACATTGCTAGATGTGACCCGGTTAAGGGATTTCCCTCAGATCTGTTAGGATATTCACCTTGTTAGAAGTGACCTTATTAAAGGATTTCAAACACTCAATCAGAATGTCACCTTGCTAGAGGGTTTTACAAATAAGTCTGTTAAGTCCACTCGGTTAAGAGATTTTCTGTCACTTCACAAAATAACAGTAATAAAAATCTATCTGCAACTTCACATCTAAAATGCTAAAGCAGATTCTTATTTGCTCAATACAATATAGACATAGAACTAATCTTGTCCATCTGTTGGGCTCTATACTCTGTTATTCAAAATAGATCTTCAAGCTTTTGTGCTCGGTAATCACTATGTAGCATCCCTATACATACACTTGCTCGTATCCATTGTTTATAAACAGTTCCCTATTTATAAACAATTCGCCAACCGCTTAATCTCCTTGATCACATTTCCCATGATCAATCATAGCCATTAGATCTTCAAAGTTTGACCAGGTTCAATGTATCCTTAGATCTGAAAATGTTTTACCCCACCTTGGAACTTGCATATATTTCTTGGAACTTGTGCTAGGGTATTGCAGTTCAATCTGAGTTGTAGATCTTCCTGCTGATTATCCTTTGCCATAGATTCTTTAACAAACTTCATTCATGGCATACCAATCATTTAATCAATTCTAGCTCATCAGCTTCCTTCATTAAATAATGCATGTAATCATTTAATGCATTCTATTATTACTCGGTTGTAACTCGGTAAATACTAAACTTCACTCGGTAGACATACCGCCTTCATTAACCGATAACGATAACCTTAGGGTTTACCGACTAGGTTCCTTGGGGTTTACCAACTAGGTTCTTTGCTCGGTAACATAGTGTAGTATTAACCTTACAATCAACAACATATGTATGATATCAAAACAATCTAAACATCATGATCTCATCATTGTCTAACTCGGTAATAATTGCCCATTGAATAACTTATACCTCCCCTTATTCATCATATTCTTTCTATATCTTTTACCAACATCTTTATACTCATCAAATTATACTTCTCAAGATATGGCAACATCATACTGAATTAGAAAATCAATTTCTTGACATCAATGACAAAATAATAATATTAAGACAGTAAACATCCTTAATCAGTTGTATCCATAATCATCAACAACCTTCTCAATATCCTTATTGAAATGCCAACAATCTCTCCTTGTCTATTATAATGCCAACATTTAGAACCAAATCGTGGAAGCATCTAAGGAAATAAACTTTAAAGAAGATGGTGATGGTCAAGGAAGAGTTTATTTAGAGAACTTGTAAATAAATCTCATTTACTGATAATTCAGAAAGAACAGATTAAGAAAGAATTCTACCAGTTAAGAGATATCTTAAATGTGCATCTCACCACTATGGTAAAGATACCTAAGATTTCATAGGAGTTCAACAAGACACTCCAGATATTAGAAAGTAGTGAAGAGTTAGAGGATCTTCTACTAAAGATGGAGAGTCAACAAAATATTTTGGTCTCTGAAGGAGATGGTTAGAGTATTGCTTGGGCTCAATTGAAATTTGTTCATTAGAGTATTATGACTGTGGCTAAAAAAAGTGGACAGCCTACCCAACAAGGTGGTTGATTGATTCTGGTAAGATATTTTTTGATTATATAAAGATGTGGATGAGTTTTTGATACAATTTTGGTCTTCTATTTTTGAGGGAGTATTGTAGATAGTGGGAGTTGTATGTGAATTGTTCAACTTTGTTGTAGGAATACACCCTTTGTATTTTATGTCAAAGGGAGAGTGATTTTGGAGTTGGCACAAGTGTTGCCATCAATAAAAAATGGGTATATTGTTTCAAATATGTGCTCTTGTTGTAATTGATGTCAAACTTGTTGATCCAAATGAGATTTTTGGTTATGGATGTGGTTTGGTATAGTACAGTTACAATCGGATTTTAGTATGGTCATGTGGATATGTAGAGTCTATTTATCATTTATCTATAAGGATTTTAATGATGTATCCTAAAGTTTAAGGAGCTTTGATGTTGGTTATTGGATCCACAATTGATGTTTAGTCATGTGTGACTATTTTAGTGTACAAGAATGTGTTGCATTCCTATACCTACTAGTATTTTGGTGATCCATTTTGGTCATTCAATTTTAATATTGGTTGTTGATGCTATCTTGGGCATCCACAAATACTCTAAATGGTCCACATTAAAGATGGAGTAAAGTTGTGGCAGTTTGTTTTGACAAATTTATCTTTTGCACCTGACCTATAATATTTTGGTTTGTGCAGATGTGTGTGGACCTATGGGCATTGATTAAGGATGGATTGGAAAGTCTGCTAACATGGTGTGAATCCTCACACATCTCATTTTTCCTTTTGGATATTCATTGGAGTTTGTTTCTAGCCTACTATTTTGCATTTATATGTTACACTTAATTAGGGTGACCTAATGCGTGTTCTTAAGGTTATGATTGATATATATAGGGTGGAATCATTGCAGGGAGTGATAGAGTTGTTGAATGTGTCATGAAAAGTATATATGAATTAGTATAGTGGTCTGGAAGTGTTACAAAGCGGAGATGAAGATAATTTCATATATGTTTTGAATTGTGAACTATGATCAGCATTACAATCGATGTGGTTCTCTATAGTTCAACTCTATTGATATCTTTGTATCTGGAGTATTGTATATTGCCTTGAAGAAGTGATCTTTACTGTTTGCAATTCTCTTTTGTATCTTACCCTAAGTTTGTGCACCTTATCCTTACAATTCATTGCAATGGTAATGAGCTCCTTGGCCTCTATCCTAAACATTGTAACTCAATTATTCATATAGTGAGACTATTATAACCATGGTTTTTCCATGTTTAGGTTTTCCATGTACAAATATTAGTCATTGTGTGATTGTTTTTTTGGTTTCAATTATTTACTTTCATGCATAAAATATATGGAATGAATAATAAGTAAAAAGGTTACTTCTAATTGAATTTTTGTATATGTTTATTCACCCACTTCCCCCTCTCAACATCTGGTAGTGTTCAACAATTATCACTTGTAATCACACTATGTATTAAGGTTTCAAGATTATATATTGCTTGGGGGGATCCTTGATCAAATATATTTAGGGTTTAGTATTGTGCTTTATTAGATTGAATCACTTGATTCGTTTATTGTGTGACTAATTTTGAGGATTATATCATGGCTATAAAAAGGCACCTTGTTGTAATAGAATTTGATATATGGAATTACAATTCGTGGCAAGACGGAATTTGAACATATTGTAGGTGACTTAATCTTTTTTCTATATTTATGGACTATTTCTTAAACCTGCATCATCATATTAGAAGAAACTCATGTGGGATTTTAAGACTAAACATGTCTTATGAGTAATTGGTTATAGTATTGATATTTGCACCCAAATGGCCACTACTGGCATTGAGTACCCTCGTGACCTTTCGATAAATAAGATTATATCAATGGTTTTCTAGATTAAGGAAACTTAATTTTCACATTTGCATACAATCATATATTTCCATATCGCAATATAATAAGCCGTGAATCTCATCAATGTTATCATTGGATTAGAGATTGATAAGTTTCCAATAATTTATCAATATTAGGTGTCAGAGCTTAACGGAGTTTCCATGGTTCGCATGTGCTTAAATGTTATTGCATGTGAAGGATTCATGATATTTTGGTTTTAGGTATTCTTCCATTTTGATTTTTTAATCTTGGAAAGCTTTTGGAAATATGTTAGAAGCAATTACAAATTGTGGGAGGCTTGTGGATTGTAGTGGATGTTCTACGTGTTAACATTTTTGTAGATAAGTGAGAATGGAAGCAATGAAATATAACTTCCAAATAGTTATCTTCAATGAGATATATGGTGGGAATTTGAATCTCATTAGCTTTCCTCTTGGATTTGATCATATTTTTGTTTACATACATTAATTTTTCAAAATCCTTAATAGTTATTATTGTTGTTACTAGTTTATATTTAATGAACACATTCGGAGACTAAGATGGGAGGTGTATCAATCTTTACTTGAACTTAAACAATTGATTTGTATATTAATCATCAAGTCATATTTACAAAAAGGAAGAACTAAAACCAACATATGAACCACAATATTCTACACAAGGACACCAAGATTTTTATGTGCCTAATAAGGGAGAAACCATAGTGAGAGTTAACTCGCACTATATGAACAAGTGTTACAATATTTTTTTCAGGCTCACTTCCTAAGGAATCACACTTCTCCCTGATGAACTTGTTAAGAAAGATACAAGAACCTACTTAAAGGAGGATACATGAAGATTGCTATGAATAAACATCATAAACTTGAAATGCTATGAAAGATACATATGTCATATTAAGATGTTGCAATCCCTTTTTTGCACACTTGCTCAATTTGACTTGACACATTTCACAAAAAAAATTGTTCTATAAATATCCTCCACAACACTTAAAACACCAATTAGGTTAGCTCTAAGATAACTTTTCATTAAAGGCATTTAGCACTCTACCAGTTGGCATCAAACACATGCATTATGAAATTTAATGAGTTATAAATCAACCCAAAATATTACTATGCCAAACATTTTAGAAGACATCCTCCAAAAGCATATATAATTGATCAAGAACATCTGCAAGTGAAGGAAACAAGATTGTTGGCTAGACAACATCAACTACACTAAAATTGTCAACTATACACATGTGTGCCATCAAGGGGAGACCAAAAAATATCTATCAACCCTAAGAAGTGTGGAGCATTTTGGTAAAATTTTGAGACACTTGACTATGTTATAGTGTAATCCAAAGAACAATCAATTCTAACTCAAACTGTAGAAAAGTTCATGACATGGAAAACTAGAAATAAGCTCCTTGGAGACTGACAGTTTTTACTCCAAATATACAAAACTAAATCTTGCAATATGAAGGAATGCATACCAAAATTGAAGGACAAAATGCATTTTCTATGCCTTGGATAACTTTTCTCAACAACACAAGTATGAAAAAAATACCAATTATCATTCACCTAACTTCTTGAAACCTGTAGAAACCAATCTATGTGATTGCATTCCTCATTCAAAGCATGAACAATGTATTACTACCTTAACCATTTAGAAACCATACTTTCAAATTGTCTTACTATCATCTTAAGTTATGAATACATTTGCATGGTCTTCCAGACTATATTAATATCATGAAGCATTCTAATTCAATGTTATCATTAGTGTCAAACCATCTCTCTTAAATGATGCTAGTCACAAACCATTTCTCAGCCTCTTCAACTAAACCAATTCATCTCTATACAAAAGTTATAGGTTGACATCAATGGTATGTTGACACCAATGATAACATGTTGCACATATTGCCAACTAGATTGTGTGTAACTTTTTTGAGGTAGTGCAAGGAGGCGTTCAAACAGCAATCTTGTAAACACCTCAATACCAATATGATATATTTCACAACAATGTGTTCAAAGCCCAATCATGTCCCTTCCTCCATAAACTACCCCTTATGTCTAGTAGCACTACTAGTCACAAGTAGTATAGCTAACCTCAACCAATTCCAATTCACAACCCAATTAAGGTATTAGGTACACATCATGAACTTCTAAAACATGTCTCAAAATCTCCTTGGTTACCTTGAACCAATTCCTTCAAATTAGGACTCTTATGTTGTTCTACAAGACCAACTAGATCACCTTCACAAAGGAATTCTCAACCAAGTTTCTTCTCCAGCCCAATTTTCTGCTCCAGCATTCTTTACATGAACAAAATGGCCTAATTCAATCATCTCCAATATTTGGAACTATTACTTTTTCATCAAACTATGAAACCCTCACTACTGGCCTGTCCACAAGGCTAAAACACACAGAGTAACCATGCCTAGGGAATCATTTCTCTCCCTCCAAACTTTATATTCCACTCTGAAACCATTTGGAACATTGAAAGGACTTGGAAAACTACCATTTCAACAAGATTTATAATTTTCCCACAGTGGAATTGGGATTTATCACAAATTTAGTGTCAAAACCCTTGTTTGCTAGAATTTTAGAACCACTTTCAGTAATTTGCTCATATCTCCCTTGATATTTGACGAAATGACCTCAAACCAACACTAATTTGCTCATATCTCCCTTGATATTTGATGAAATGACCTGAAACCAACACCAAAAGAAAGATAACTTGTTCCTATATCCAGCCATATAATATTTTGTTCATTTGGAAGTCGTACCTGCACGTATAATTTGCTGCAACATGACTGTTATACAGAAATCTGGAAAGTTGCAGGCAATAAACCACCGTAAGTCCCATAATACATCATAAAAATTTGTGAAATTAGATTCAAATGAAAGGTGATAAAGTGTATTCATGTTCTCCATTTTTCAAAGTCATTATTGCACCGATTTAGTGCTCTAGAAATGCCATTCTTTTGACTGTTACAGTCACAGAATTATATACACAGTGTTCTTTTATTACCTCTTTATCAAAATTTAATTAACAATCCCCAAATCCGACCATTGGTAGATGGAATACAAGTATATATAAGATTTTATAGCTTCTCAAACGTCTATAACTACCTTTTAAACTCCTTGACCCTTCAACTTCCTAAATTGCAACTTTTTGATAACTTTTTCCATAAATGACAAGTTTTGCATTTTTCATCTATTCAACTTCTAACTCCTTTCCAATGACCTAGAATGACTCATAACCCTTAAAAACAAACTCCTATGACTTATAATATCTTTCTATACCCTCATATTTACTTTATCTATCTAATAGGACCTAATGGCAATACCATGCCTTCTTTGATACAATATTCCTTCATTTTACAAATGAGGACTTTTAGATGACTTCCAATGGCTTCATAGAGCCTCAAAGAATATAAGAACATGACTTGAACATTGACCATAATCAAAAGATCATAATTGTTTGTGAAGGCTAGGTTCTCTTGCACCATTTTTGCATCAGCATTTCAAAACACACTCTATAATCCATCATCATGATGATAGAAAGGTCATGGATTAGAAAGATAGATTGTTTCATATCTATGTAGACTCTAAGGTGTTAGTTCAAGGGGGTGGGAAGATGTTACAAACCTAACAAAGAGAGAACACCCAAGGAATAAGGTTAAACAACAAAAAATTAGCTTTATAGAATGAGAAAAAAGTGGAGTGAATAATCAAACCACTTTGGCAATATGTGGTGATTTGAAGCTCTAGTTTGGCAATATGTAATTCTCCTCTTGCATGGTTGTTATGTTCTTTTTTCATGTGGTCATGTGTAGTGAAAGGGAGTACATGTTTATTGTGTGTTATTTTTCCCCTAGTTGCCTATGAAAATGTGTACTATTTTAACTACAATATGGAATGCTTGTGTTGAGTTCATGGTTTCAGTCCATGGTTACATGAAAGCATTAGATCATTAGCCATTAATTTCCTATGATTTATAGATATGGTTAGTAAAGAACCTAAATTATCTTGGACAACATGGTAGGTGTTGTAATTTTCCTCTTCCTAAAATTTGTTAGTTTGTATATTTGTGTATTCTATTAATTTAGATGACATGTCTAATAATGTGAATGTTTGGATGTTTAAGTGGGTTCAAATTTACAAAGATGGTTTTGTAGGTTTTATATGCTAACTAAAACCTATGGTATGTGCATATGTGATAAGATTGTATTTAGTGTGTTTTGGATGAACATAGTCATAGATTTTTAGCATTTCTTGGTGGGTTATTATTGATCTATAGTTACTCCTATGGAGATTTTTTAGAAAATCGGGTCAAGCATTGATCCTCCTATTCGAGTCTTGAAAATAAAAATGTTATACATTATTGTCTCTATTTTACATGTTACTAATGTGGATTATATTTGGTAGGCCTTATTCATAGTCACCATTATTAAATTAGTATTTTTGTTGTAGTGAGAAAATATTATGGGAGTATTTGAGATAGTTCTTCATTTGAATCTAAAGCAATAGTTTACAATGCATGTGAAACTTCATTTACTTTTACTATAGGTTTGGCAATGATATTGGCCATGATGTCATGTATATCTTGATATCACTTTCAATGGGCTATTTTGCAATTGCATAATGTGTTTATCCTTCTTTATTTTAATATTTAGGTTCTAAGATAATGTCATTGTAGTATGTAATGAGTCATGGATAATATTTTATTAGAATATAAATGGTTTTCTCTAGTGTTTTTTGGTGTCATAGATGGGATCTTCGATCTTGTTTCATCTACCACAAGCATTCATTGACATCTTGAGTTTCATTGGTAGAAGATTCTTATCATGATGTCTGAAGAGGTTGGTTGCATGGTTCAATGGGAGCTCTACACAGTGATGTGGATTCATCATTTGATGATGAATAATTATATATGTGATTGGAAATAGTGACATATTAATTCGCCATGGCACTTTTGAGTCTTTGGTGAGGTATCAGCTTATGATATATCCTTTTGAGCATATGATCTTCCTCTAAGGAGATGGTAGATCATGATGTCATGTTTGTGTTCCTAATTATGCTATTGGAACTTTGATAGGGGTCGTGTCGGTTCTCTTTGGTTTTGATCATTAATAAATTTCTTGGAGCTTCATTATTTTACAAGGTTGCATTTGAAGATAGCATGGATTTATTGGTGGATGCTCATGGGTACTAATGAGATGTGTGAGGCTAAGAGATCTCTTATTTTTTGGGGATCATGTATTTATGATTACTCTTTTATGAGGATTTAAATAGAAAGATAGAGAAGCTTGCATCAAGTTATGGATATGAATCCATTATGGACCTAAATATAAGATTTCCATTTATTATAAGCTTTTATTGCTTGGTGTTGTGCACATAGGACAATCTCATATCCCACCGCAGATGAATGATATGAGAGGCATTTCTTGCTTTGATATTAAATATATTATTTATTTTGTATCTTGTCATCTAATACGAGTTAGTCTTGAATATAGAAATTCTTAGAACTTTTGAAGAATAAGATGCATGGTTTATGGAATTTTATTGTTCTCCTTGATGTTGATCTTGAGCTATGGATCTACTATTGAGGACTAGTTTGGAGAAGTATAAAAAATCATACATGGCATTGGGCATATTCCCTTTGTTGTGGGAATGTTTGATTATTTTTTACCTATCTTCATTATGAGAGGTTTATATATATTATTGCCATTTTTTTAGTTGTTATGACCTTTAAATGTTTATATCCTTTCAGTATGGAAATGGTTAATGATATCTTATTTTACATAGCTTGGTACATGTTAGTGTCAAAGAAGGGAATTGTTTGATTTGTAGGTTCTCTCTTTGGTCTTATTCTTTTTTTTGAAAGTTTGTATTCACATGGTTAAGTGTGAATAACTTGAGAGAGCTATGGAGACTAGTGGTGAGAGAGATATTGTAACATAATCATTTGCAATATTTGCATATCATTAACACCATATAATAAAGGATTTATCGGCATCCTCTATATGAAGTAATATGGGTATAATTGGTATACCTTGATTTATTTTTAGATTTAACATTACTCGTGCAGTGGAAGGTTTTGGATATATGTCAAGTTTTCCTCTTTGATATCTTGGTTTGTTGATTACTAATATGATAATGATTTTTCATGTTTCATTGGATTAGTATCTAATTGTTATGTAGTTGTGTAGGTTGATACCTATTTGATTGTAATGGGATGATTTAGATGTGGACTCTCCATATCCACGAGATTGATTTAGTGTTAATTCATTTTTTTTTTGTCCTTGCCAATGGTCATTTGTATGTTGCATTAAGATAGGAGGATGGATATAAAAAGACTTGATTACAATTTTCAATTGATTTGTTGATGGTATGAAGTTCTAGGAATGATGGTATAACTTGGTTTGAGGTATGACTAGCTTGGATGAGTTGTAATTATTGTGATTTCTATTCAAGTCAATATGAGTAAGGTAGCTACTTAGATCTTTTTGTCATAATTTGAATTTGATTCTTGTGTTCATGTATAGTTTGATGTATCTTTCAATGATAGTTTGTATACTTCACCTCATAAAATTACTTACAAGTCTTTCATAAGTGGAATGTTGGAGGATGGCAAACTTTTTGCTTGATGGTGGTTACCTTGGTTGCTATTGCAGGCATCTACTTGGAGCATGGGAGTAGATTGGAGAATCAAGTGATACATGTGTGGCTAAGGGATATATGTCCCTTGTTGGTGTAGTAATTCCTTGATCATTGATTCAAAATGTGAGTTTTAACACAAATAGACAAATTATAGCCCTATTAGGGAGACACTATTGTTTATAGACTACTTCTTGATATCCCAAGAATCATTGATTGTCTGATTCAAATAAAATAATTTCTCACAATTTACTTCATGACATAAGTTTGTATATATGAATGCAAAAGGCAAAACTAGATACAATGTCCATTTGTATCCTCATAAGGCTAAGGAATGCACTTAGGAATCATGAGGTTTTGATAGTTGAACTACCTACATGCTTAGATTCTAACACTGCATACTATGAAATGAATTTTGAATGCACCAAACAAGCTAGTGTTAAGTGAATTTTGTTTCCATTTTGGTATCACTTTGTATAAAAATTAAATTTTGATCAATAAACTCCTATTAATAGGCTATTAGATTATAGATTAATTGATAACTATTATTTTCAAGATATGGTATAATTGATTGTTATTAGTGTTATTATAAGGATCCGGTTATTACTAAGAGGGGGGGTGAATCAGTAATAAAACAAATCTGCAACACTTCACAAAACTGTACTGGTAACTACTCAAACAATCTTCTAAGCTGATTTAACAAACCATTCACTCAAGTGTTCATCAACATGCAAACAAAGTAAAGATATCAAATGCACAAATCAACAATGCATCCACCACATGAACACGGAGATTTTTGACGTGGAAAACCAACTGGGAAAACCAAAGTGGGACTTAACACACACAATATGTATTTGCACTCTTTTGGAATGCATCTAGTTAAAGGGCTAGCCCGATTAAGAGCTTACAATATGCCCGGTTAAGAGCAGACCATGTTAGGAGTCACCTGATCAAGGGATTTTGCCTCGGCCTTGTTAGGAGCTCTACCCTGTTAAGAGTAACTTTGTTAGAGGATTTTGAACTCAAGTTAATGAGCCACCAGGTGAAGGGATTTACAATATTAAACCTATTAGGATCTACCCGGTTAAGGGATTTCAAACTGTTGTAACTGTTAGGGAATGACAGAGCAAATGATCTGATTACAACACTTCCTTGCTTGCTAGTACAGATCCTTTTCAACACAACTCTTCTACACACATGCAGACACTTCAAACTAGTTCGACAATACCTTCTTCTCAAACCACCGACACACAATCTTTTCTCCAACTAGCCCTAAATACACTTTTTAGTTAGGGTGGCTACAAACCCTAATTACATCAACAATATTAATGAATTTACATTTAGCGTGGCAAAACACTCTGCCAAAATACATTACATATCATTATAAAAAATTTCTAGATGATTCTCGCTATTGAATGATCATTGCACATCGAATTGATAAGCAATCAAACCCTTGTTTCATTCTCCTAAGCACTTTGTTGTTTCCCAAGAAATCTAATCCTTGTACGTGCTCAAATACCATCTTATCATTACACATGGATTATGACATGTCATCACTAAGTTATGATCATGATAAGATCCACTGCCAAACCTTAAATCATTACCAGTTAAAGATCTGATACTGGTTTTCATTCTTCATCACAAAGTTCATAATAGTCAATTATAAATGTTCTTTCTGGCTCACCAAACTTTATGCAATTTCAATCACAGACTCATGCCAATGTTATGTACATATATTCTGAACCGCAAAAATCAATTCTAACCGCAATGCATAATTCAGCTTCTCCTTCTCTCCTCTGCTAGTTTTGCATCTGGTCAATCTAGTTGACATCAATGACAACATATACCTGATCATATCAACTTTACCGGTCATCTTCTCATCTCATCATCATCTCCATCAGTTATGCCAACAATTAGTTTCAAGCAAAAATTATTTAATGGTGTTTAGTTTTCTTAACATTTTAGAATTTTTAAATCAGTGTTAGTATGAAAAAAAATGTTTTATGGGAATACGTTTTCTTCAAGAAATGATATTTTAAAAAATAGAGATATTTTTTAAAATGGAAACACTCTTGAAACTTGGGGGATCGTTGGAAAACATCACACCTCCATCACCTATCACCACCACTAGACAAGGGATGTCATTGGGATGTCCCTATCAAAGAGGAGATCACTTTGAGATGTCTTCCCTATTAGGACATTGGAGGGCTTCTAGATACCCCTTAAAAACTTTAGGTAAAATACCAAATGTTTCTTGTTTGTTTCCAATACTATTGGTCGTATTATATGTGAAACACCTTCAAAGACTATTTTTTAAAAGAAAATATGTTTTTTAATGTTCATGCCCTCAATTATAACCCTAAAATTTTATGGGCCCCACCTATATCCTTCATGCTTTAATAAATTATAAATACACCTCACACTCTCACTCTAAATCAATTTCAAATCTTGGAAGAATTGAGCAAGGCTACAAGTTACATGGTAAGAGTGAGAGTGAGCAAGGTTAACAATGAGAGCATTGGCAAGAGGAAGAGAAAGTGCAAAGTGTTCAAGGTTCAACATATTGGTCAAGTTTGAACTTTTCAATCCTTTAAAGGTAAGTCACCATTTTATTTTACAAAATTTAAATAATAATTGGGAGGTCTAGCTGGATTCTTAATACCTTTGACAGTAATCACTAGTTTTTTTTTTAAGTGAGGGGTATCATGATGAAGATGGACAATAATAGAAAGTTTCACATGTTAATTTGTATGACTCAAACCATGAAATTTATTTACTTGACTTTGATTAGGCACTTTATTCACCAATGGTTCATCTCTAGAAGGAGAGCATCAAGAAAATAGATAATGATATCATCCTTTTTCTCCAAGGTATCCTTATGAGTAAGAAAAACTTTGGAAGAGGGATTAGCAAGTTTCATCAAAGCTTCATCTCTGGAAGAGATGTCATTTAAGTGCATGGAAGGTAAAGTGACATTAATAAAATGTTGTGTACAATCATCCTCTTGCACTAAAATATACTCATCAGTGTGGTAAATTTGAAAGAGGGAGAAGCTTGATTCATCAATGCTTCATCTCTATAAGGGAGAGAATTGAAAAATGTGTGAGTAATATAATTCCCTTGCTTCAAAAGTTCCTTATGGATAGGGGGATATTTAGGAGAGAGATAGAGTGATACAAAGGAGACTAAGCCACTATCACATCTATGAAATGTCTTCATCATAAAACTAACTAATTAAAAACACAATGACATATTGAATGAAATAAAATTGCTTTGTAAATAATAAAATATGCCATATTAATAAATAAAGAAATAACAATGATGTAACAAATAGAAATATGTAATATTTTGATTGATTAACCAATTCAAGTACATAAAAAATAGTTTTTAGAAATGAATGCATCTGAATCTAAAAACTTCATACAAAAATCAAATCTAAAAAATTCATACAAAAATCAAATCTAAAAATGAAAATCAGAAGTTATGCAAAAGGTAAGAATAGTTGGGTTCACTAAAATGTAATTATGTAAATAGGAATCTTAGCCTAGGGATGCAAATTAAGATCCTATGCATTAAATATTTCCTCATTCATTAATTCCTTCATTGGGGAACATCCAACAAGGTTTAACTTAAGTCCAAAGGAGAGTTGAAAACTTTGATTAATTGTCCCATTTTTGGAGGTTTGTGTTTGATATGAATATGCAATGTCTAGGTTAAATGATATAAAATTGACAAGATTCAACATTAACAAAAATATACAAAACTATAAGCCAATACAAAAGTATAAATTTGGAATTAGGAGATACAGAAGAACCCGTGACAACAAAATGGAGCTAAGCATGTTGTACTATGTAGATAGGTGCCATAAAATTGAGGGTGTCTTCATCGGTAGAGTTATTCAAATTCTAGATCAGGAGGATCTATATATGTTCCTCACTAAAAATGAACCTAAAAGTGTTAGATAAGTGAGCTAATTGGCATAGTCCAATTTTTATTTCTATTCAAAGTCTAGGATTGTTTGCCTCAGTCTGGTTTGTTGAAATATACAACTTTTGGTTCTTGGATTTGTACCTACACATATTAAAGAGGGGAATACTAGTTGTGCTACATAAGGTCTTGCCTAATTCCAACCCTGTGTCAATGTTCCCAACTCCACAATAGCAATGATGATGTAAAAAGAAAGATCACCCTTGGCAGAGCAGAGGCTAAAGCCTAAATGAAATGTTGAATTGACAAGATTATACCTTTGGATTAATAATGGAGGTGATGTGATTATCTTTAGACAAGTCCTCTAAGTGTTAATGCAATAACATAAGAAAATCATGAAATCATACTTGACTATAGGTTGTCGTAGCATGCTATTTCATGTACTCAAATATGCTCTTGAACAAATAGGAATGGTTGATCATTAGACCTTGGAATTAAATTGCTATTTTGGTTGTGAATAATAAATGATTGCTTTTGTATACGGTGAAAATATGATGATGAAAATTATTGTAAAACCATAAACAATCCAAGTCCTACAATGAAACATCCACCATACACCAATAGAGATACCTAAGATCATTCAAGTCATCAAAATAAAGCAATATTACCATTCACATGTCAAGTAGGGTTTCAATCTCCATTGTCTCCTATCTCCATTGATCTTGCTTATTATATTTGCTCTTAGATTTTATGTGTGCATAAGAGCTCAATAAAGAACAGATTCTGGTCGATAGCTAGATCGTAAGAAGTATTAATTGCATATGATCAACTAGGGTGATTAGGGTTGAAAAGGAAGAGGGCGTCCTCTTATATAGAAAAAATTGTAGGAAATGGAGGGATAAGATTAAGAGGTGTAAAGATAAATGGTCGGCTAGGATTGTAAGGGTAGGTAGAGGAAATAAGAAAATAATAAGAGGGTAGGTGGTGTAGGAATTAAGAGATGAATGATATGTCTCATGGGTAGAAAAGGCTAACGAATTAATTAAATAAATAAGATCTATTTAATTAATAGAGGAAATGGGATCAATTAAATAAACAAAAGTATTTATTTAAATTAGAAAAGGCTTAGAAGAAGATAAATGAATTAATTAAATAAATAAATAAATTTATTTAATTAATAGAATACTTAGGATAAAATAATTAAATTAAATAAAAATATTTATCTATTTAAGGAGAACAATTTTAGGTGTCTACATTTTGCCCCTCTTTGAAACATGCATCTTGTTGCGTTGGCTTGAAGAAGAAAAACTGATACAAAGTTGCCCCAAGATTGGAATGATATGCCCCCTCGAGAGATTGGATGGAAAGATTGAAAGGGGTTGCAGACAATCTCTCGATAAGAGAGAATGACAGGAAGGACTGACAAGATAGAGACTGACGCGGGGAGAAAAGATCGACACAGGAAACTAGGGCTAAGAAGCCTATATGTACAGGCCACAAAGAAAAACATCCTCATTTGCATCCACACACTTAAGAGATCAGAGTGCATAGAGAGCTAAGAGAGCAGTTAGTAGCGCAAGAGAGATGGCAGATAGGCTACACAGGTTTGATCGTGTCTATTGGTTCTAGAGGTTAGATGACATGGGTGAGCCGATAAGTACCTCAAACTCACTTTGTATGATTTTGCATTTATTATCACATTTAATGCATTTTAGAGTAGATTTGTAAAAATGTGGTAGCAGCATTTAGGGTAACAACACATTTGCGTTAAGTTTGAATGCGTCTATGACAAACAGTCTCGTCTAGGTAGATGGAAAATGCGTTTGTGATTGTAATCGCGTCTAGGTATAGATGCGGGTGCATCTATGATAAATAGGTGTGTCTATGTTGGAAAAATGTGTTTAGGTTGAACAGTCTTGCGTCTGTGATGAATAGGCATGTATAGGTTGCCAAAGTGAGTTTAGGGTAGGTGAAACCACATTTTTGTAGCAAAAACACGTATATGTCTTATTAGGAAGGAATTGGCAGCTCGGTGATGAACATATGTTGTCCATTGGATAAAATACTGAGAGGATCCACTCAAAAGGTGCCCTAGGGAGACAAACTAAAGGATAGGCTAAAATTTAAAATTATGTTATAAACATATGTTGCCAATTGGGTAAATTGCTGAGAAGATTCACTCAATAGGTACCCTAAAACAAGTAGGTTTGCAAAGTTGAGTCTAGGATGTCTTCGAATTGATAAGATCCGGTGAGTGCTCTAGCAAGATAGATATAGTGCAATGTGATAAACATATACACTAGGATGCAGCACCATGTGATAAACATTAGCACTAGGATAGAAGTAGCACTATGTGATAGACATGAGTACCACTAGGATTCACACAATTGATTTGATTGGATGCATGAGTATTTACCCCAGATCGATTCTAGAGAGCGATTTCCTGTGAAGCAGAGATTGTGCACAGAGTTGACCTTCGAGGAGCATGGTGCTATTGAGGGTATGGGTTTAAGACACATCCTATATGTTGACGTGTGTTTTGACACACTCACCAACAGTCAGGTAGTTTACACAAACACTCACCACCTCTCCTGAAAAGTAACGGGTTCGGAAGAACTCACTACCCCAAGGTCTCTGTAGTCGGGTCTCAACGGTGATGGATAGCTCAATGGCCGACGTAGTTATACTTGTAAAGGGGCCTGCTGGTTAAAACTAAATCCCGCTGGTTTATGAGCAATTGTACTTCCTTTTTTTTTTGTATTTTGCGATTTAAGACTCTCTGGGGAAATAAAATGCGAAGCGTAAGGGAAACAAGAAAGTAACAATAAGGACCAATATAATGACAACTTAATGAACTATCCAATTAATTCCCTACAATCCAAGAAATTATCAAATATTATCCAAGCTAGCATTCAACAACGAACCTCCAGCAAACCTGCAAAATCATCAACAATATGGCTTGTCGCAATAATTCTCATACACCACTGTCGTGCGCAATATGATTCATAAAGTGATAGACAAAAAATATTAAACCACATTGCTAACTCTAAATAATAGACGTTACCAAATTACACAGAACAATTTGGTAGAATATAAAGTAGATCAGGCAATCTACAAGCTGATTTTCATATTAATCTCCATGAATATATAACATAAATAAGTCAAACTTCTTAACAATCTGAAAAATACTCTAAAATCTCTAATTGGACCTCAAATCAACAATTCGTGGACCCCTACAAATGAATTCAACTTCTTAATTTATAGAAGTTCTTTCACCCTATTATTTAGGAAATAACTCTACCCTAAATTAAGAACTAAGACAAAGGAGTCGCAGTTAACTTGCAAGTTTCTGCCTGGACACTCCACTTAACAACTACAAAACTGACACTGCATGAGCATTACAAAGACCCTACTGGGTGAACCACATTTTCGTAATCATGCAGGATTTCTTTCAAAATTGGGACTTGAGTGAGAGGAGCAATTTTTTTTTAAAAAATCTTTGCTATCTTTAGCAATTCTGGGAATATCCTTTATTTCTTGGAAAAAGCCTTATAATTTTCAATTATACATGCAACTGCTTGGGCTGGTGGATTGGCCACATGCTTAATTCTAAATTTATATTTCTTCAAAGCCTCATCTGCATGTGTTCTCTGTTCCTCTAACTCCTTTATCGTATCTGCCACCTCGGACACTGAGTGATCAGTTGTGTGTATCTATCCATAACGACTGTATCAAACTAGGCAGCGGGTCCTAATTTTTGTGCTTCATATGCGTCCCATTGATTCAAAACTTGTTGCTAGTCCATTATTCCAGTATCAGCTATTCTGAGGCCAAAAGGCCCTAGTATATTCGTTACAAATTTCTCTAATGACAAAATCTCTCTAAGAAGAGGGTCCCGAATATCAGTCATCTCCTTGGCATATTACTGATACATGTCTACTTTAAGCTCCAGAATGTATTTTTAGGATTGTAGATTCTCACAACTATCCCCTCCTAAGAGGTCCTCTTGTACTATCAGCTCTTCTCCTAAGCGTAGTATCCTTTTTAAAATTCAGAGTTGCTTACTAAAGGTGTTATCCTTTCGCTCCCATTGTGTGGAATGGGTTGCCAAAGCTCCACCTGCCTATACTGCTTTATAGAATATTTCCATTGTATTATGTAGAAACAACCTGATCTTGGCTACATTCACTTGAGTCCATGATTTGGCGGTCGCCGCTACTCATCTCACCTCCAACAATGGCTTTACATCTCCTTCTGGTAATGATGAGGTTGAAGGTAGGTTGTCTATCCTACATGAGTCCAAAGGTTTACACATTTCTACCAAGAGGTCTTTATACTACCCAAGTTGTGCTTTAAGTTCCATATTTGAGCTATGCTCCTTTTCCATGCACCCTCTGACGACACTTGTGGCTAGTTCCAAAGTATCTAATTCTCCCCACTTGGTTTGCTTACCTAGGTTTACCTGTGATACTTGGTATTTGGGAGAAGCTTGTCCTTCGGCCAGTGATGGAACCACCACATCTGCAATCACTTCACCGGAACTAGTTTTTGACAGGTGGTGAACCGTCTTTAACTTCTTAATCTTTGGTGGTTCCTCAGTGATTGCTTGTTGTAGAGTAACCTTGCGAAGCTCTGCTTTTCTCTTTTTCTTTCCAAAGGTAAACTCTAAACATTTTGGTATATCTTCAGCTTTGTCACCTTGATGTGACACAATCTCAGCAGTTATAACATGCACCTCTGCCTACTCCTCTATCTGCTCCTCTTCTTCAACTTCCATTTGGCCAGGATGTTGGAATGATGAAACTTGGCGGGCTAAGTTAACCTGGAGAGCTTGTTGTTTATGTAACTCTCCTAGCTTACCATTGACCTCCTGATTGAATGTCATTTCTTCTTCACCTAGCTCCATCTCTATCTGCCCGACTTCTATATCCTTAAGAAAATCATCTTGGTCTTGAGGAGTTAGAATCAATCTTTCATTCAGGATATCTTCTGCTTCACCTCCTTCTTGCTCACGAGCTAGAGGTTGTTGTTGGTCAAGGTCCTCTTCCTCTTGGTTAGAGTCAGACTCGACATTTCTAATACTCACTTTCTCGGTAGTGGGTGTAAAACCTTGCACTCTGGGCTGCCCTATAGGTACATTAACAAATGGTAGTGCGGAAGGAGCGGTGCCTAAAAGACTTGTTGTATCTGTGGAGGGTGGCTGAGTAGGTACCTCCTCGATGGCTTCTAGGTTCTCTTCTTGTTCTTGAGTACCTTCTTCTTCCATGTGGCCTATAGCGGTCCTTGGTGGGAGAACTCTAGCAATTGGAATTGTGCCTAGCCCATCGGTCACTCCTAGGTCTACAGCCTTCTTTAGTAATTCAGACTCCTTCATCTTTTCTTGGAGTTTCTTCAACAAGTCCTCGGTGCTTTCTTGAGGCTTGTCTTCCTCACCTGGGTCAGTGGAGGTATTCTGTCTTGAAGCTGACCTTATTTTTCATGCATACTCTTTATGACCTCTTGATTGCGGCACCCCTAAGGTGGATTCCTTTTGATTTGTCTTTGATGCACTAGGTCTAACCCTCTGGCTTAACCATTGCTTAGTCATGTTGATGACTACTTGGGAGACCTTCTCTATGTCTATATCTTTGCTTGCAGACCATTTCATTGGCTAGAGGGGCCTCTTGTCTATCCCTGATTCTTTATAAATTGGATCAAGTAACTCTCCATTATCTCTCAGGTCTTTAGGGAGGTTAGTCTCTGACCTGCGATACGGACAACCTATTATAATTCTTCTCCCTGACTTCAAAGTTGTCCTGCAAATTGGCCCAAAAGTCTTCCAAGCTAGGCATATGCCCCTCATATGCCTTAGGCATAGCTTGCTTAAGTTTCCCATAGGGATCATAAAATTCCCTAGTATGATTATATTCTTTCAGGTTCAAATCCTGAATCTCTTGCTCGGCCAATTTTGCCACTTGTATTTTAGAGCAGGCGAAGTACCCAATGGACACCGAGAAATCAATTATTGTCTTATGTTTTGATGACAAGAGTGATTGGAGGCCTACAAGTTGTCTTACATATTCCAATAGGATCACCCTATCATTGCAATAATGAGGCAGCAGCATTGGATTCCCTGTGAATCTACCAACTTTGATGTAAGTGGATCGTGGGTTCTGGATGAGCCAACATGCCCACTCCCGGATGATAGCCATAGCCTCGGGGCTAATCCGGTATCCTGTGTCTCCAGTCAACTTAATGATTATAGGGAAGACAAAAGCATCATTAACCCTCTTAAAGTGTGTCTTTGCATTTGTTAGAGTGAGCTGGGAATAATATTCCCATATCTTCTTTTGTCCTTCTTTCTCTCCTAACTACCCATCCACTTGTAGGCCTGGGAATTTTCCAGGTCTGGCAGCTACCCAGATGACATATGATGTGAAGAAGAATTTATGTGTTTGTTGCACTTCTTTCATTTGCCTATAGATATTGTCAAAGAGGATCTGTGGCCAGTCAAAGTATTGTTTCCCTATCAGAATGGTGGTCATAAATTGGAACATCCAGGGATGGAAATGCTTGCAGTCAGGCTTGTCGAAGGCCCTGCTGAGCATGATAATCAAATCCCTCTAAGGCTCTTTGAAATCTGCCCTTAGGATCTCTGTAGCCTTGAGCCCTATTTTCCTCTCCTCTTCCAACCAATTGGTATTCATGTGTCTTTTGCTAGCTGCCACCTTCTCATTCCATGTTTTCAAAGCCTCTTCTTCTATTAATAAGAATGCCTCTTCCCTACTTGGGATTTCGAAGACAAAGCCTAACATATCCTGTGACAAGTCAATAACAGTCTTTCCCTGTGCATCCATACACTTTCTTGTCTCTGGATTGTAGAATGGAGCAATGGTCATTATAAACTCAGGTGCTTGAAGGGACTATGGGAACACAGTAGCTTCCACAAGACCCGACCTCTTTATTCTTCGATGGAGAGCATCTAGGTTTGGTTTATCTAGTTGGGTTGCAATATCCCCAATCTCTATGTGTCCCACCTCGGTGTCTGTGACCCATCTAATTTGATGATCCAACTTCAAAACATGAAGTTGTCCTTGATATTGGTACTTCATAGTGGCTGGAAGTCAGTCAATTTCTTTGCCCCTCTTGTTGGCGGATGTGTCCATCTAATCACTGGAACCTGCAGGCAAAACACAAGTCTTAGTCCTCAATGCTAAACATAAATCTTAATCTAGTTCGGGACTTCAGGGTCACGGAGTCCCAGGGTGGGATGACAATGAAACCCAGAACTCCAGGGACCCAGGGTTCCGCGGTGAAAATGGAAGAGAAACTCGGAACTCCAGGGACTCAGGGTTCCGAGGTGAAAAGGCTATGAAAAATCGAAACTCTGGGGACCCGGGGTTCCGAGGTGAAATGGAAGAGAAACTCGGAACTCCGAGGACCCGGGGTTCCGAGGTGAAATGGAAGAGAAACTCGGAACTCCGGGGACCCGGGGTTCCGAGGTGAAATGGAAGAGAAACTCGAAACTCTGGGGACCCAGGGTTCTGAGGTGACACTAGGGCACGCCCAACCACAAACATGAAAGGAAAACAACAAAAAACAAAAACAAAAAGACAACCAAACAAGAAAAACATGCAAGGAGGGAAGATTCACCAACCTAGTGAATCAAAAAACCAACAAACGCTGAGAGAGAGAGAGAGCTTCAGAAGACAGGAGGTTCGTGACTTGGAGCTAAGGAGGAGAAGGTCGATTGCACAAATGAACTTAAAAGTTCATTAACTCGTATATATAACCTCTTGAAAACCTATCCGTACGAAAACCATAAACATGACCCTGGAACTCCAGGGTCGTGGGGTCCCGAGGCCAAAAGAAAGGAAAAACAAAACAACCTCAGGACTCTGGAGTTCCGAGGTCAAAAAGACACAAGACCTCAGGACTCTGGAGTTCCGAGGTCAAAAAGACACAAGACCTCGGGACTCCGAGACTCTGAAATTCCGAGGTCGAAACGACAAAGAAGACCTTGGGACTCCGGAACTCTAGAGTTTTGAGGTAAAACAAAAAAGAAAGAAAAACAAAACAAGAAAAAAGGGGGGGGGGGCACATTTTGACTCAAGGAGACCAAATGGGGAAACAGATATGCTAGGCATAACAAATGGTGACTATCTAGGAAAAATGACTATAGGCAATTTAGAATTTCAGAATCTTTGGTTAACTCAACACGTAAGGCTATTATCATTCAAAAAGATGTATAAGAATTCAAGATGAGTAAGTAGTGAACAAACAACCAAGATGAGGAATAGACATGATGAACCCTTAAGTGTGTGCATATGAACCCCACCATTTCAATAATGTAGATAATCAGAGGAAACTAGGCGCAAGCTACATAAGTGAAGTCATTAACCGTGTTTCGTGCAAGGTTATCCTGGGCATAGCTCTACTGCCAGTCAGGCATCTATAGCCCCGACAGAGATACCTCTGGCTCCCGTCAAGCAATGCTCCACTGCCAGCCAAGCATCCATAGCCCCGGTGGAGGTTACTTGAAATACCCATTTGAGTTGTTGAAGAGGATCATTTCTTTCTCTCCCTTTTTTTTTATGTAGAATAATAGGATATAGAGAATGACTTCTTTCTTTAATAATCTCTCAAGCAACTTTCAAACATTGAAGTTTGATAACTGGGTTGGGAGCCACGGTGGATAATGTGAAATGCCTTGACTTTGGATTTTTCACTTGATACCCGGTTTATCTGCTATCTCACAAAAAATTTCTGATGTATCTTAATGTGACGTGGTGTTAGTGCTGAGTTTATCAAGCTAGCCTTTTCCAAATTGAAAGTCAAAAACTCATGTCATATTTAAACGATTATATACCACTTTGAACGAGTATAGACAAAGGTTTCAACCTCAACCAAATGACAATGAAATTATGAATAGCAGAGAGTCGAAGTCTCTCAGAATTTGGCAAGATGTTATACAAAGGATACCTACCTCCTCTTAGAATCTTTAAGACAAAACATATCCCCCGACTCAACAAACAAAAGAACGAAAACAAAAACAAAAAAGCAAAGAAAATGAAAACAAAAGAAAAAAAAGACACAACACGGCCCAACAAAACACAACCAAACAGAGAAACAACTAACTACTATATACAACAGGTCTAGCTCGATTGAGGATTTAATCAAAGTAGTGCTTAAGGAACTGACCATTGATGGGCAATGGTACTAGTTCTCCAATCAATGAGCTCAATCTAAAAGTGTTTTCACCTAGGATTTCAACTATTTGGTAAGGACCTAGCCACAATCTTTCAAATTTGTGATGATCACCTTTCTTTTCCTTGGCCTTGTCCCACAATAGGACTAGGTCAGAGATCCAAAAAGCTTTCACCTTGGCCCTTTTATCAAACCATCGCTTAACAATGGCCTGGTGCTTGGCAAAGTGTTGTAACATATTAATCCTTTTTTCATCAAGTCTTAATAAATTTAAGAGGTGAACCTCTACCTGATCCTCAATGTCAAGCTCCTTCATTAATTGGAGGACCGGTATTTGCAAGTTGATTGGGAAAACAGGGGTCTGGCCATAAACAAGGTAATACAGAGAAGTTCCCAAGGCGGCTTTTACTCTGGTTCGAGCAGCCCATAAGGTGTATCTCAATTGATTATGCCAGTCTCTAGGGTTCTTCTCAAGCAGCTTCTTGATGACATCTAGGATGTTCTTGTTCGTGGATTCAACTACCCCATTACCTTGTGGGTAATAATTGGATGAAAATTTTGATATCACTTTATATTCATATGACCATTGCATCAACTATGCGGAAGTAAAAGCAGGGCCATTGTCACATACCAAAGCAAACGGCATACCAAACCCGGTGACGATGTGTTCTTCAATAAATTTCAGGACTACCTCGGCAGTAGCATTTCGACATGCAATGGCTTCTATCCACCGAGTACAATAATCTGTTGTTGTAAGAATAAACTTGTGTCCTGTAGATGAGTTAGGGTTAATAACACCTATAAAATCCAGCACCCATTGAGCAAAAGGTCTTACCTCGAACACTGGTTGGAGAGGCATGGCAGGATTTCTTTCTCGGGAGGTCGCAGTTTGGCACGTATGACAATGACAAACATGCTCATGAGTATCCTTAAATATGTTAGGCCAATAATACCCAGCCTTCAAGATTTGATGTGCAATAGCATCCGTTGACCCATGACTTGTGCCATACTTGCCATGAAATTCCTCAATCATTTTACGAGCTTCTTGATGATCTAGACACCGAAGGTAGATACCTTCATAATTCTTCCTATAAAGTTTCAAATCTTTGATAATATAATTGGCACTTTTGAGCCTTAATGCTTGTCTTTGCGTGGTTGTCAACCCCTCAGGACATCTATTATTCAGCAATATAAACACTAAATAGGTGTACTAGGGGTCCTGAGTGAATGACTCCAATGTATACTGTTGGCACTGGATTTGAGGGATGTCAGTCGCCATGGCCTGAGACAATCCTTGGCCTCAGACCAATTTCATTGGATGCATCTCTAAATCAAACTCTTGCAATATCGCCATCCATTTCCCTCATCGTTCTCCCAGTCCGAACTGCATGAGAAATGACTTTACTGCTTGGTCAGGGACAATCACATAAATTTTACTCCTCGGGATGTAATGTCTAAACTTCTTGACTGCTCTTACCAATGTAAAGGCTTGTTTTTCAAGAGCAGAGTATCTAACCTCAGCGCTTTTGAAAGGAGAACTCATAAATGCAATAGGCTTCTCATCTCCTACTTGGCTCTGCGTCAAAACAGCTGCTCCTGAATGTAGTGAAGTAAAAGAATATATGTAAAATGGCAGTGTATAATCTGGGCTAGTTAGTACAGGGGCTTCAGCGATGGATTTCTTGATCTAGGCGAAAGCCTCTTTTGCTTTAGTTGTCCACTCGACCTTAGCATCCTTCTTCATCATTTCATTCAAAGGCTTGACTATTTCTGCAAATCCAGTAATGAATTTTCTCACAAAATTGATCTTTCTGAAGAAAGATCTCATCTCTTTTTTACTACCAGGTATTTGTATTTTTAATAATGCTTCTACCCGATCTGGGTCTATAGAGATCCCCCTCTTAGAAATTACATGGCCAAGTAACTTTCCTTCAGCCACTCCAAACACACATTTCTTGGGATTAAGGGAAATCCCATATCTCCTACACCTCTCTAACACCTTTATGAGGTGGTCTGGGTGATCTTCCTTGATTTTAGAAAATATCGTTAAATCATCCATATAAATAATAATGCATTTTCCAATCAGTTCTTTGAATGTTGTGTCCATCACTCGCTAGAAGGTTGCCCCAGCATTAATTAATCCAAATGGCATTCTTTTATACGCATACGTTCCCCACTTTGTTGTAAATGTCATCTTCATTCAATCTTCATAATTTACCAACACCTGGTTATATCCTGAATAACCATCTAAAAACGACATCATTTGTGAACCATTCACAATTTGTAATACTTCATCCAAAGAAGGGAGTGGGTAATTATCTTTCTCAAAAGATTTGTTGAGATTGCAAAAATCCACGCAAATCCGTATTTCTCCATTCTTTTTTCATACTGGTACTAGATTAGCAACCCAAGTAGAATGTCGTACCAGAAAAATTATCTTAGCGGAAAGTAACTTTTGCACTTCCTTGAAGATCAAAGGTTCTATCAGTGCATTCACAGGATGTTGTTTTTTCCTGAAGGGTTTTATGTTTGGCTTTAGGGGGATCACATGGGTGATAATCATTGTATCAAATGTCTTTAAATCTTCATACCCCAATGCTATTACATCGATGAATTCTTTCAAGATTTGTATCAGCTTTTCTCTTTCACCTTGAGTGCAAATCTTCCCAATATACACAACTTTCTCTTGTCCTTCAGGACCAATATTATGAGGCTCGTATTTTCCAGCATCCGAATCAGTTGTTAATCTCTCTTTTACTCTCGAGTCTGAATCGAAAAGTCTCTCCAAAGTGACCATCCCTTTAGGAACAACATTGGTTGGCAAATTCAAAATATCCATGTTACCCTCGTTATTGAAATCATCTGATTTATCTTCTTCATCAATTATTTGATCTTCAAAAGCCCCCGAATTGGCGAGAAAAGCTAAGATATGGGCATTGTCTAGGAAAACTTGGAAATGTTTGATATTATCAAGCACCGCAGGTGCAAAGATTAATTCCAACGAAAACTTCTTTAAAGGGGATTGGCTTACTAGTTCTAATGTACTAGCAGCTACAGCCAGCGCATCAGGTATACCATTTACTTTCCTAGGTACCAATTGAATGTCAAAAACCTCAAAATCTTCAATTATATCCCACACTCTATTCTGATATGCCGCTAACCTCTTGTCATGGCATGTGTACTAGCTTCGCACTTGTTTAACCACCAACTCTGAATCTCCTTGCACTCTTAAACACTTTGCTCCTTTCTTATGAGCAAAAAGTAATCCTCTAATTAAAGCTTCGTACTCCATTACGTTATTGGTACATGAGAATTGAAGTCGGTAAGAAGCTAAAAGAGTTTTTCCTTTTGGGTTGGTTAACTCTATGCCTGCTCCGCTGCCTTGTTTGGATCTTGACCCATCAAACTTTAAAAACCATATTTCATCTTTTGGTTTCTTCATATTTTTCACCTTTGGGTCAATGCTAAGGTTAGATCTCAAAGAGAATTTTTTCTTCTAAAGCTCAAGACCTTGTGATAATTGAGTTTGTTCAATCCCTGGTTGCATAGGCACTTCAACTATATTCGATACAACTTCCTAGTCAAATTGGGGTTGAAATTTGGATTGTGTTTCTTCCTTCTTAAGCTCCAGAGGAACCTCTCCCTCTTCGTTTTTAACAACCTTAACCACAAGAACTTCATGGTTTTATTCTTTAGGTAAGGTAATCTTGTCGACGGGCTTGATTGTCTGAGACTCTGATTCGACACCTTGACCTTCCCCTGTATTATTGGCATGATCTTCTTCCTCGAACGAGACCGGATTCATCAGCTTTGTGATCTCATTCTAACATGGGATACATGAAACTTTTGAGTGTTCCTCATGGTGTATCCGACACCACTTTGGTGGAAGCAATTCTTGTATCTTCATAGTATTTCCTAATAAACACACTCCTTGTTGTACTGCTGTAATGAACTCTTTCACCCGCCTTCTATATGCGGTCCTGTCGGTTTGAAATGGTTGAAGCAGGGTTGGTGAAGAAAAGGTAAGAATCTCATTGACTCTATAAACCCCTGGGCTTACCTCAGCAAACACCACTTCATTGAGAGCACCATAGTCCGTGACCAATTTCTTCAATTTAGGCTCACTATCAATTCGGATTTGGTTGCTCACCCCTTTCCAAGGAAGCTATAAGTAGGTAAAACAAGTTGAGAAATATCCTCCCAATGTCTTTGACCAATCTCTACTGAGGAGCATCCCATATACTTCTGGAATATCTACCACTTGAATGTCAATATAGCAAGATATTTGAGGATCAGTGCCCAACTGTATGTATACATCTTTCAATTCTCCAATGACATTAACCTCTGTTTTGTCTAATTGTACTACCTTACTATTCACCCATACTAGTTGAAGTCCAAGTTGTTGGCATATAGAGTAAGGCATTACGTTTCCTGAAGCTCCTGAGTCCACCAAACAGCTATGTAAATTCTTCCCACATATCTTCAAACTTAGTAAAAATGGTGGATTTTCTATTGCATCATTACTAATGTTAGCATTAACTTCATTAGAATCCACCATCTTAACCTCATTACTCTATGACTCTAACATCTCCAACTTCCTAAGGAGAGCCTTCTTCTATTCGAGGCAATATCTCAATACTTCCATTAAGGACATAGTAGTGGCAGTCCTTTCCATCTCTTTAGTAACATCAAATGATCCTTTCAGAACATAATCTTGCCCCTGAACTTGTTTAGGGCGTGTTCCTTGGAAAGCTTGAGGTGGACGAGGATTGTTTCTCGCATTAGCATCCAGAGGTACAAACCCGCCTGTCGGGGGAGGTGGCTCTGTTAACGAAGCCTTGCCTTGACTTCTAAGATTATAGTTGTTCCTGGTCGGAAAGTCCTGAGCATCGTATACGCATGGTTCACCATCAGCTTCAGCTTGGAACTCTTTACATAGGAAATTATCAACCAGCATGGCAGTATTAACCTTATCCGGTTCATCATTGGAACAATCTTTGGGCTGAGAATCAGCTTGAGCAATTCTTATGATTTTCTCAAATTGTGCACAATTAACCTCAGAATGGGAAGCCATGTCATGCAACCTACACCAATTTGTTAGTAGATTCATATCAGCAAGGTTAACACTTTGTGTGCGATTTGGGTTATCCCATGCATCCAAGTGGTCATGGTTCACCCCACCATTATTCAGACCCGTATTCCATTGCCTATTATAAGGTTTATTATTGTATCTTTGGTTCTAGTTCTGGTTATTGAAGTTTCGCTGATTATTATATGATTGAGATTGATTATATCCTCCTGGTGGATTCATCTTTAGGTGGCTCAAGTCTGAAGTAACCTGCGAGATCATTTTCTTCAAGGCCTCTACTTCAGTAGATATATGGGATCCTTGATTCTCGGATGTCGTAGTTGGAAGTTGGTTTTGTTGGATGCATATTATCAAATTGTTGATTTCCAGCTTGCAGCTGACCAGCATACTACGTCTGAGTGGGAATGTTATTGGTACCATTTTGCCAAGTTGATGCTTGAGCTGTGAACTGTTGACTTGCTTGTGGTTGGGGTGCATAAATTGGCACGGGGTTCATTGTTGGGGCATCGACAAGTAGAGACGAGGGTATACCTGGGAGTTGATTGTAATTTCCTTGATTCACCCCTGTGGGTAGGTTATACCCAATCCCTCCTCAGGTTCGATTCAACTCTTGGTTCAGGCTAATTGCTAATGTGAAGACCTTCGCTAAGGTATCCCTATGATCTTGAGGAACACTCTTTTTAATGAACATAGCAGTCCAAGGGTCAATAGCTCTCAAATATGAGTCGATGGCTACGTTAGGTGCTACCTGTTAAGGGGCTTGAAGCCTCTTGAATGCCCTTTGGAAGTTAGTATTAAAGGTCATTAATGGCTCATTTGGCAATTTCTTAAGAGAAGCAAACTGATGGTATAAAGACCCAGGGTCTACATACACTCGAAATTGATCAATGAAGGCCTTCTCCAAAAGATCCCAACCTGTGATGGAGTTTTCAAGTAGGGTTACGTACCAATTGTATTCATTCTCCCCAAGTGAATATGGGAAGAGTCTACATACTACATCTTGATGTTCAATATGATTATGAACAACCGCATCTTTGAATGCTTCAATATGTTCATCGGCCGTTCGTCCGCCTAGATAGTAAAATTTGCTGCAAAATTTATCAGGGTTTCTAGGTAGGTCATGTTTACCTCCTGGTATGGTTCCTAACGGTGTAGTGTCTTGGTTGAAGTAAGCCATCAAAGGTAAAAATGGTGAACATTGAGTTACAAAAGGTGCAGCAATAGGCTGAGGACTGGGGATTAGTTGGTCTCTTACGTTGGGTATGGATGACTGTACTGGTGAGGATATTGAGGGTTGTTTCTTAGCTTTGTCCTTCTTCCTCCTAGTGGCGGGTCCTAATTCAACTAAGTCAGATGGTGAAGAACCACTCCTCAAGACTCGGTGGAATCTCTTAGGAGAAAAAGATGATATATAATCCAGCTTAGTACCTCAATTACCTGGAAATACCAAATGCAGTTTACCTATGGGGGTTTAGTCTGGGCCCTCCTTCTAGCACCAGTTTCTGTTGACATGTGTTTTGACACACTCACCAACAGTCAGGTAGTTTACGCAAACACTTACCACCTCTCCTGAAAAGTAACGGGTTTGGAAGAACTCACTACCCCAAGGTCTCTGTAGTTGGGACTCGACAGTGATGGATAGCTCAATGGCCGATGTAGTTATACCTGTAAAGGGGCTTGCTGGTTAAAACTAAATCCCGTTGGTTTATGAGCAATTGTACTTCCTTTTTTTTTTGTATTTTGCGATTTAAGACTCTCTGGGGAAATAAAATGCGAAGCGTAAGGGAAACAAGAAAGTGAAAATAAGGACCAATATAATGACAACTTAATGAACTATCCAATTAATTCCCTGCAATCCAAGTAATTATCAAATATTATCCAAGTTAGCATTCAACAACAAACCTCCAGCAAACCTGCAAAATCATCAATTTTACAAGCCTATGGAAATAAAAATCATCAACAATATGGCCTATCGCAATAATTCTCATACACCACTGTCTGAAATCACAAAATACAAAAAAAAGGAAGTACAATTGCTCATAAACCAACGGGATTTAGTTTTAACCACCAGGCCCCTTTACAGGTATAACTACATCGGCCATTGAGCTATCCATCACCGTCGAGACCCAACTATAGAGACCTTGGGGTAGTGAGTTCTTCCTAACCCATTACTTTTCAAGAGAGGTGGTGAGTGTTTGCGTAAACTACCTGACTGTTGGTGAGTGTGTCAAAACACACGTCAACACTATACATGTCGGAGATTAGGATGAACATTGGATTGTTGACTGCTCTTGCATAGAGATGTCACTTTGAGACGTGCACATTTCATTTGTCGACTGGATAGATGTCAATTACATTAGAGGATACATACAAGATACTACAGGTTTTGATCCATACAGAGAGTGAGACCAGGGTGCACGGTGACAAGTCTATGCAGACCCAGAGCTGGAGTTGAGACCAGGACACTTGAGTTAGGATGTTATGCATTCTAGCAGATAGAGGTTAACAGTTGTGGTAGGCAAGATGATCAACGGATTTCTATGTCACAACAACGCTACTTGAGAGTTGTCTATTCGCTGGGGGAGGACTTTGGAGATCCTTGTGACAGAGCACCAGAGATTCGCATGGGGGCCATGCATTTTGGCACACTTATACCATGAGTTGCACCAGTTTGTTTACCTCAGTGGCTGTGTGATCTGAATTATTTTGTCAATTCAAAGGACAATACCCAAAGAAAAGTTGGTGGTATTGTAAACACATAATAAATCATATAAAAATTTCATTTCATTGAAAATATGTAAGAACCATACAGGTTTTGGCAAACTCTGTGAAAGAGAGTTGTATGCCCTTGAATCTATCCAATTTGGGCAAACTCTATGGAAGAGAGTTGTATGCCCAAAATCCATCCAATTTGGGCAAACTCTATAAAAGAGAGTTGTATGCCCGGAATCTATCCAATTTGGGCAAACTTTGTGAAAAAGAGTTGTATGCCCGAGCCCGTACAAGTTAGAGTTGTATGCCTGTGGACTGCATGAGAGTGATACAAATTGGCTAACTCGATAGATGAGATGCATGTCATAGCTTTGCAAACTCATCCTAAGACTTGTATGCTTGTAACTTTGTAACTCTATAACTCTCTAACTCCCTGCAATTGGATTCAAATTGGGCTTATTTATAAGCTTTCAAAGAAGCTGAAGAGCCACTACATCAGAAGTCGAAGAGACAATTGAGTATTGAAAGGTTATTACATTTATATGAGAACAAAAATTGATTAAAGATTTAAAATTTTCATTTAATTGAATACTCTGACTTATTTCTGATCATCCATCCCCTCTTGAAAGGCAATGGGCCCCATTACTCAATCATCTTCCAAATAAAATTTTGATTGCATTGTTGTTTGGTGCTTCGTGGGTCTTGTCCAAGTTGAACTCAAACTCTTCACTCTCAATTCCCACCTTTTTGACTGGAAATTCTTGCATCTAATTGTGAGGCCATAGGAAATGTTGTAGTCTTCTAATGCAATAGAACCAAAATTTATATCCTAAAATTCATCTTCACGCATGTGTAATGCATTGTTGACTAGACTAACATATTACAACCATGAATATCTCCCATCCATGATAACGATTTTGTGATAAAAGAGTAGTGGATGGTGGAAAGATTCTATGTGGGACTTGAACAAAAGACCACGAACCTGTGAAATGTAAGTTTTTGTCATAACACCAAATAAGTCTGATCTAGGCACTTCCTGAGACATGCAACGTGGAGATAGTCTAGGTCCTAGTACTTTGCTTATAGCTATGATCCATGTCACCGGCCATTGTACCAAAAGGTCACTTGAATATTTAATTGAAAAGATATACCCACACTTTCACCTCTAGCCTCTAGCCTCTCATATTGATAATCTTTTTTGGGGGGTTTATTGAAAACCAAAGTCCCCAGATCCCCGGTTGACAACTAGAACATTAGTGCGATGATTGAACTCGAGATCTCTATCATTTTCATAGCAAGCTCTGCAAAAGTGACACTTAGATTGCAAACCAACATTTTAGTCTCTTCATCCACATAATGGAACTTCCCATCAATGAGATGAGGAAAAATCCTCCATCCATAGTTATACAAAAACTTAGTGTGCTTTAACCCAAAGTTGTCGCACAACATAGGAGAATGTTAATTGTCTAACTCCTCTGTCAAAAATGACTCATCGGTTTCTATTTGCATGGTTCAAATTTGTAAAGAATCTCAAACACCATGGAATGAGAGGGGAAAGTGGAAAAGAGAGAAGTTGAATCATCATACTATCAACTATCCAAGAAATATATGATGTATATAGTGGACAATCACAAAGGCATCACACTGAAACAACATATGACAATAATTTTCTCTCCCTGAGAATATTGAAACACCACTGGAATACTTATCAACATAAAATAGAGCATTTTTTGTAGATGCACTTGGAACGATCGAACATGGCTCTGATACCACTGGTCTAAATTATTTTGTCAATTCAGATGACAATACCCAAAGCAGAATTGGTGGTATTATAAACACATAATAAATCATATAAAAAAATTATTTCTTTGAAAATATGTAAGAACCATACAATTTTTGGTAAACTTTGTGAAAGAGAGTTGTATGCCTAAAATCCATGCAATTTGGGCAAACTCTGTAAAAGAGAGTTGTATGCCCATAATCTATCCAATTTGGGCAAACTCTGTGAAAAAGAGTTGTATGCCCGAGCCCATACAAGTTAGAGTTGTATGCATGTGGACTTCATGAGAGCTGATACAAATTGGCTAACTCGACAGACGAGATGCATGTCATAGCTTTGCAAACTTGTCCTAAGAGTTGTATGCATGTAACTCTATAACTCTATAACTCTCTAACTCCCTGCAATTGGATTCGAATAGGGCTTATTTATAAGCTTTCAAAGAAGTTGAACAACCACTATATTAGAAGTCGAAGAGACAATCCAGTATTGAAAGGTTATTACATTTATATGAGAACAAAAATTGATTAAAGATTAAAATATTTTATTTAATTGACTACACTGACTTATTTCTAATCACTACGGGCTGGGGTGTAGAGTGACATTACTGCAGGTATGGGCATATGAGCATATTGTTGTGACCAGGCCTATTCATTTCAGATTTAGAGGGTAGGGGAAGTCTTATCCACGTGTATATAGCATGATTACTTCCTAGCCATGGATTGGGAAGCTAGAGTACTAGAGGTGGGTTATTGATGACACTGATAGTGTTATATAGAGGTCGTACTTAGACTATGAGGCTTGGGAGGAGGATGCGACAAAACTGTCATTTTGCTTTAGGAGTAGATATCTGATTGGGTGGACTCCCTATATTTTGGATAGACATCTTATCGACAGGGTGTGTAGGCAGTTTGGCCATCAAGAGAGGATGTCGCGAGGTTCTCGGGAGTTTGCATGGATGGTCAAAGAGAATAGGCGTTGGCGACCCATTTTGTCATATTATGCGACAATGTCACAGTTTGAGAAAATGGTTCCTATTCTTTAGGATATTTTGCCATATGTGATTGATGCAGGTATGGATGATGAGTATGCAGCCTATTTTACAGGTCATCCTTTCCCTAGATTGACAGATCTAGCAAAGCCCATTCTTGCAGCAAATGAATAGGATGATAATGAGGATGGAGGTGGAGGTCGATGAATGAGGCGAAGGAGAGGAGGAGCTAGGAGGATGGTGAGAGGGAGAGGTGGAGATATGGATGGAGGGAGGGTAGAGGGTGTTGAGGGAGGTGGAGATGTAGGGTTGGGAGGCAGGCCACCGAGACCACACAGGGGTAGAGGGGGACAAGTATTACAAGTGCCAGCCCAGATACAAGTACAAGGATAACAGGGACAACGATAGGTACCACCCTAGGTACCTGAACAATAGGGTAGATAGGAGGAGGGTGCACAGGGAAGGGATGAGGACGAGGATGAGTTGGTCATGTTGTGAGAGCTCACAGTAGGGCAGGTCGATGAGATTTAGGATCTCGAGAGAGACGTGACTCCATTGAGGCAACAACTAGATGATATGCAGTGGGAGAGAGATGATGCCATACAGCAATATACGGCCACTGAGGAGACCATACGGGTAGTCAGGGCTATAGCTGCAAGGGACACGATAGGAGGATTGGCTTTTTTCCTTCAGGCAGGTGATGAGATAGCCTACTAGAGGAACCTCTACTATGTAGTTGTACCGCCAGAGCTATGGGTGGGGAATTACCAAAGAGCTTAATGCTCTACAACTACAAGGAGAGATAGGAGAGCAGCATCTAGTGGTGGGGTCATGGGTCCACCCACACCACCAGAGGGAGGAGGGAGAAAACGAGGTGATCCAGGGGCTGGATCTTTGGGAGCTCAGATTCCTTTGAGGCTTGTCAGCTCTGAGGGAGGGTCTTCATCATAGCTCTCTTGGATCCATTTTGTATCAGTTTTTGTATGATGATATAGACACCTACGGGTGATTTTGTAGCCATATGAGATATTTTGACATCATTGTATCATGACACTAATATTATTTTGATATATATATATATATATATATATATATATATATATATAAGATGACGCATTCCTTGCAGCATCTATATGCATGTCTTCCTATGTGATGTTGTACATGCTTTATGATAATGTGATATGATGCTTATAATCCTATATGATGATCCAAGTTACATGTTTTATTACAAATGTGATGATGCTTATGATTATTAATGTGATGGATATGTACATATGGAATGCAATATATTTTTGTTATTTTGTGTTTTATCTATATGCTATGCATGGTGCAAATATAAAATGCAAATGGATGTATAATGATGACTTATGTACATGATGGAATGCAAGATGTGTTATTTCTTTTTGGTCTTTTTATATTTTATATGAGAATGCAAATGCTAATAAGTGATACATGCAGGATATGATGCTATCATGATATGTATGATGTACTAATATGTGATAATGTAGGTGCAAACTACATGAAATGCAGATATTTTTGGCATGTCATTATACTCAGTCTTGTGATAGCGGGCTACACGGACTCAGGAAAGGACAATGGAGATCAATCAAGAAAGGGGGTGCAAGGTAGATATGAAAGTGAAAGAACTTCTTGTGCTTTATCATCATTGAGCTTTATTATGGCAAATAGGTTATGACAATCTAGGTATAAGTTCAACCTAGAAATCATCGTACCCATTTGCATGGAGATCAGACAGTCACAAACAAGGAATGCCCCAGTTCATACTAGACTCACAATGTCCTCATATCCTTGGACAAGCCATAACATTACTAAGAGAAAAATCCACAGACAACAAAATAATAGGTGAACATATCCCATCCTCGTCTTTCTAGTCAAAGACATCTTGGAGATAGAATCTCTAGTCAGAGACATCCTGGAAAAGCTAAAAGACATGTCACCTTAAAAGATGAAATCAAAAGAAAACCAAGACTTGACACCAACACACAATGAAATCCTCAATTTATTTGTGTTTCTTGCTACATATGTTAACATGTTTGATTTGGTCACAATGTTGTCATCTAGATAAAAGGATAGGTCATGTTGAAAACCATGTTGTTGCCAAAGTCTTCTAAAATATTTGATTTGTTGAAATCCCACTACTGCTTGTGTCTCATCTGAAATTGACTGAATCCATGAAATTGATACTTTTATCATGAAAAAGAACGAAACTTTATTGTGGATTGGTGATGCAAATGAATTTTTATTGTAGACTTATGCACGAAAAGAAGGAGGAATGAAAAAGACGATGCCCCTCAAAACATGCAATGCTCAGGGTACCACTTCCATCACTAGATTTAGGATTTTTTCCTAGTTATAGATTGGACCTGATTTATTATGGAAAGAAAGGGTAAAAAGCGGGGGTTTATTATGAACGGCTAACCAATCTTAGGTAGATCAATAACAAGCCATGATGGGAATGGGTAAATTTATTATGGAGGAGTAGTTTGTGAGTGTGTTGGTAGGGAGGAGCAATGTCTCTACACATGGTGTTGGTAGCCCGATTTTCACCATGGTACTTGCCCAGGGTGCCACCGAAGTGGTTTTCACGTTGGATGGATTTATTTCTCTTTTATATTTTTCTTTTTTTTCAATTTTTTTTGTGTCACAAGGCACCTGTTTCCCATGTTTTCACCAAGTAATGATTTTTTATTTTATAATTTTTTTGTATTTTTGAATTTTTTTATTTTTTTTTGTATTTTTGACAATGGGATATTCTGAAAAACTATGTGTAAAACCTGCGAAGGTGCATGTTGTTGATAGGATATTCCAAAGGTTCTCCATCTGGTGTTGAGAGTTGATATGCACCTGATCCATAGACTATTGTGATGATGTAAGGACCAAGCCAACCTGGTTCGAACTTGCCCTTCTTCTCTCTGTCTTGCTGATGTTTAGGATTTTCTCTGAGAACTAAGTCACCCACCTCAAATGTGTGAGGATTTACCTTATTATTGTATTTGTGACTCATTCTTTGTTGATATGCTTTGAGATGATTAAAAGCAGTTTGTCTATGCTCATCCAATAATTCTAGATCTTGTAAGTAGGAGACCCTGTCATCTTCATCATTGATTAGATTGTGCAAGGAAACTCTTAGGGAAGGTAACTCGACCTCAATAGGCAAGATAGCTTTAGCACCATAGACAAGTGAATAAGTTGTAGCTCCAATAGGTGTGCAAATGCTTGTATGATAGGCCCAAAGTGCGAGGTTAAGTTGGATATACCAGTTACAGCCAGTGTCATCAACTGTCTTTTTAAGGATTTTGAGAATGGTTTTATTAGATGCCTCGGCTTGACCATTACCTTGGGGGTAATATGGAGTGTAAAAGAGATGGTGGATATGGAAATGATTACAAATCTCACGAACATCCTGGCTTTTTAAAGGACGCCCATTATCTGTGACAATGGAAAGGGGACCACCGTAGCAACAAATGATATAATTAAGGTTAAAAGTTGTAATCTCCTTTCCGATGACTTGGGTGAGAGGAACTACTTTAATCCATTTTGTAAAATATTTTTTGTTTGTGATAATGAATTTATGGCCATAGGAAGAAGGAGGATGAATCTTTCCTACAAGGTTGACTCCCCACTAGTAAAAGGGCCATGGAGTAGCAATTGGCCGAAGTTCCTGCATTGGTGCATGAATAAGATCTCCATGAATTTTACATTGCTTACACTTTCTGACAAACTGATATGAGTCTTTTTCCATAGTAGGCCAATAGTAGCCAGTCCTCATCAATTTCTTTGCTAAGGTTGGACCACTAGAGTGAGCACCACATATACCTTTGTGAACCTCACGTAACGCAATTTGGGCTTTGTCACTCCCTAAGAATCTAAGAAGAGTACCATCTAGACCCCGATGATAAAGGGTATCGGCTAAGATGACGTAGCGGGAGGATTGACGAATGAAGGTACAACATTGATTATTGGAAAGGTCAGATGGAAGGATATTATCGCAAAGGTAAGTGAAAATGGTACCATACCAAGGGGAATCGGGACCAACAACACATATCATCTCAACTAGAGTGATTTCATATGAAGGAACCAAAAGATTATCCACCAAGAACTCATAGCGAGTCTCATTTTGAGACATATCGATCAATGAAGCAATGGTAGCCATGGCATCTACAACTCGATTGTTATCCCTTGGAATTTTCTCAAAGACTATCTACGTGAAATATTGCTTCAAGTCGTCCACCATTTTCTTGGAAGGCATTAACTTTTCTTCTTTAGTCTGATAATCATCATTTGCCTGAAAAATTACAAGTTGAGAGTCCTCAAAAACATGAAGTTCCTAGATCTTCCACTGAACCGCAATTCATAGTCCTGTTGTTAATGCTTTGTATTCTACTATGTTATTGGTGCAAGAGAATGACAATCAGTATGACTTGGGAATGGAGTCCCCTTAAGGTGTGATAAAGAGGATACCATCTCTTGCGCCATGCTACATGTATGAACCATCAAAGTATAATTGTCAAGGCTTTTCATTTGTCACTATAAGAATGGATTCATCCGGGAATTCAGAGACAATAGGAGTGTCATCAATCATGGGTGCATGATCTTCCATTTGATCTGCAATAGTTTGTCCTCTAATTGCTTTTCTGTCCACATATTCAATATCTAACTCACTCAGAACCAGAACCAATTTAGCTAATATGCTAGTGAGTGTTGCCTTATTAAGAAGATATTTTAGTGGATCTATGTTGGAAACGAGCTTTGTTTTATGAGTTTAACATGTAATGTTGTAATTTATGTAAGTCCAAAACTACATTAAGACATGCACACTCGATCGATGTGTAGTTAAGCTCATATCCAACTAATATATACACTGTTCTTTCCTTGTCTTAATTGTCTTGTTGCACCAAGAGTGCCCCCGGTGTTGTTTGTGTAGCTAATATGTAAAGTAGTGGGGGCTTTCCTGTAATAGGTGGCATCAAAACTGGTGGATTCAAAATATAGTCCTTGAGAATTTGAAAATCATGTTAACACTTATCATCCCATCTGAATTTGATATTTTTAAGAAGGAGATGCTAAAAAGGATGACATTTATGTGCTAGTTGTGCAATGAATTTGCGTATTGATTGAAGTCTTCCCTGTAAAGACCGAAGTTGACTGATATTATTTGGTGGTGGCATCTCTAATATAGCTCTACCTTTGGCTAGATTTGCTTCAATTCCTCTTTGTGAGATAATGTATCCAAGGAGCTTCTAGGAGGTCACCCCAAAGACACATTTCTTAGGATTTAGCCTAACTTTGTATTTTTCCAAACATTCAAAAACCTCTGATAGGATATCTAGCAGTGTTTCTCTTTTTATTGACTTTCGCAAGAGATCATCAGTGTAATCTTCCACAATGACGTACATGAGATCATGAAAGATTGTCATCATTGCTCTTTGATATGTAGCACCTGCATTCTTTAGTCTGAAGGGCATAACATTCCAGCAAAAAGTACCCCAAGGACAAGTAAATGTTGTTTTGTGTTGGTCTTCAGGTGCTATTTTGATTTGGTTATACCTAAAGAATCCATCCATCAATGATAACATTGCATGACCAGCTATAAGATCCACTATCAAATCAATGTTTGGCAATGGGAAATCCTCTTTAGGACAAGCTTTATTTATATCTCTAAAATTTGTACATATTTTTATGTAGCGATCTAGTTTACTGATAGGTACTAAGTTAGAGATCCATTCAGGATATTCAATCGGTCTAATGAATCCCACATCCAACAATTTCTCCAACTCTACCTTGACTAATAGTGCCACCTACAGATGCGTCTTTCTCAATCTTTGTTTTAAAGGCTTAGTGCCTGGAGCTACTGTAAAATGATTCATTACTAGATTAGGGTCCAATCCAAGCATATCTGCATATGACCATGCAAAATTGATTTGTTGCTCTATGAAGAAATATGAACTTTAGTCTTTCTTTTTCTGTCAAAGATTGTGCTAAGAATATGTTGTGTGGAATCTTTTCTATGCCAATGTTTGTCTTGATAGTCTCTTCCACAAGAATTGATGATTTCTCTTCATATGATGTCATAGGGAGAGTGTCAACCTTCCATCCTTGAGTGCCTCAGAGAGGTTTTCACCCTCGAATACATCCTTTCTTTTTACTTTTTTAGTCATACACTGCCACAATGTGGTTTTCACCATAAGACCCGTGATTTGCATTTATTTTTATATTTTTGCTACTAGAATGTTTGGCATTCTCTACAAGATATGTCACGCTATCAAGTTCTATAATGAATCCTTCTTTGTGGTCCTCAATAGGTAGGTCATTTCTTATGCCAACATAGTCAATAAAGGTCGCGTCATTTTGAAAAGTTTCTAATTGTGGAGGCTCTTGTTGGTCCCAATCAATGAGTTGTGGGTGAATGAGAGAAAGGCCATCAATGTTCTTAAAGTCAACAAGAGTAAGGGTAAAGACACAAGAGTCTTCGAGTATCTCAATTCAATCATCGGTGTTTTGACCTAGAACCTTGAGATGCTAACGTTTTGGGATCCCAAAATGTTTTATCCATTGTTCGTCGTTGTCACTCTTCTCTTGTGATGTAGACTCTGATAAAGTTACTTGACCATGTAAATGTTATTGCAATTTCCAATTCAATGAATAAGTTATATGCTAGATTGTGTATTTTCAATTTTGATATTATTACTATGACAATAATATTATTGTATTTCTTTTCTACAGGTCTGAAGGATGAACATGTATCGATTTCAATATTCTTCCTTTTCTTTTGAATGATGTATATATAGCAAGGCAGTCACGATCAAGTGGCACATTGATCAGACATGTCTGACCAAGATGTCACTTGGTCATGACTGTCTACCGATTCACTTCGATGTTTATGATAACAACTCGATGTCATTTGTATATGTTAACAGTTCAATATAAACATACCCGATAATGAATCGGTGTCAAAGCAAAGTATGATATAAATGCACCCGATAATGAATCGGCGTCAAAGCAGATTATGATATAAGCACACCCGATAATGAATCGGTGTTAAAGTAAATAATAACAATAACTAATAGCATTATATGCTATCGGGTTACTAGCCCGATAGCATCTAGATTGACGCTTAACTATGTTAAGCAGGTCATCAATCTAATCCATCTTTATCCAATATCAATATCATAATCAAGATCAAAGTTACAGTCTGGTAAACATATTCAATTTAGATAATCTAATGGCATAGATGAGTAAACCAAAAATAGAATATAGGAGATTAATAAGTTAGGAAAATCTTATCTTGTAGAAGCTACTAATGCATTAACAAACCAACTCTAAAGTGTTTGTAAAGCTCTTCTTCTTCTATGGGTTCACTTGGTTCTCTATATGTTTTGGTGAGCTCATAATCAGTAGATGACTTATGTGAACCCCATTCCCATTCGTTAGAGTATGTGGAGTAGCATATCTTTTCTTGTTATTCATTAGAGAGTGTGATTTACAATGATTCTATAGGATCATGAGTGCCTAATTTAAGGGGTATAAAGCCAAGTCCTTTGGAGCACTGATTTTTGAATATTAACTCTAGTTTTAATGGTTCAACAATTCCTTTCTTTTGTAACCCAAGAGGGCTCTTTTCATCATATCTAAATAAATCCAAGAATTTATATCCTTTGCCATATTTTTCACAAGGTATATTGATGTGATCTTGTGCATATTCCTCTCCAGGTTCCTTATAAAGCATTTTATAGAGATATTCTTCTTCCATCTCACCCCATCTATAGAATATAGTGGGATCCCATTTTATGGTAATGGTGGATACTTTCTTAGAGGGATGTGGTCATCCATAATATTTAGGAAAATCCACTATTTTTCTTACATACATGGTTCGATTCCAAGTATATTCTCCCATGCCTTTGTCCTTGTATTTTCTTTTAAGCTCACCTTGTTTTGATCTGGAAGGTTTTAATGATTCCGAATCCACATATGTTGATGATGGAGTTGCTTCTCTATTGATGGGAATTATTATTTTTTATCCTAGTTGTAGGTTATTACAATACATGAATGGATTTGGATCACCTCTTATTGTTACTTCAACTCCATTATAAGGGAATTTGATGCATTGATGGTGCATTGATGGGACTGCTCTCATACCATGAATCCATGGACATCCCAAAAGTGTGTTATATGTGAGATCTAAATCAAGGACTTGACAAACCACATCCCTCGTGACTAGCTCAATTCTTAAAGGTAAGGTGATTGTTCCCTTGGATGAGCGTTCTTCATCATGATACGCTTTTATGGTGATCTTGTTCTTTGAATTCCCAGTTTGTTCAGAATATCCAAATTGTTTAAAAGTGTTCAATGTACAAATATTTAGACCTGCACCTCCATCTATCAAGACTCATTTGATACATTTGTGTGGAGAAAGGATTTAATGTAAAGGGGTGCATTGTGTGGTTGGCATATGGATACATCATCGGCTTTTGTGAATGTAAGGCAATGTGGAGTGGAAAGGTATCCTACCATGGCTTGAAACTGGTCCATGTTCAGATCAGTGGGTATGGAGAGCTCTCTCAATGCTTTGTCAAGAATGGCCTTATGTGAAGCAGATATATGCAAAATCTAAAGGATGGAAATGAGGGAGGGTGTCTTCCCTAACTGATCTACAAGATCATACTCATTCTTGGTAGATGATGAGATTGTGGTCATGGGTGGAATGCCTTGCAAGGTGACTTTACCTTAACAGGTTGTGAAATTACATTCAGAAGTTTCATTTTTGGAGGATTTAGAAGATGGTCCAATGCCTTTTAAAACAACCTTACTCCTTTGGGTAGAACCTTCAGAAGTTTTGTCCTTTATGATAATGGTAGAAACAAAATTGTCCACTGAAATATGATTAACAATTGAGCCATAATCATAGGACATCTTAGCATAGTTGGCTTGATTGTCTACTTTGGCCTTTCCTTTATCATGTTTAGGGAATGGAACCTTAAAAATCAAATGTTCTTTATTGGAGGTATAACCATCAACATCTATGCCACCTTTGTCAATAAGTCCTTGTATAACATCCTTCAATCTATGACAATTTCCAATTGTGTGTCCTTTGCTCTTGTGATACTCACAATACTCATCATCATTCCACCATGCAAGTTTTACTTTTGGTTCATAAGGTGGATTATCTAGTAGTGTTATGATCTTGTTTGCAACCAATTTATTGAATGTTGTCTCAAGTGGCTCTTCCAATGAAGTGTATTTCCTTCAAGGATTTTATTGTCTTTGAGTATTCACTTGATTGCTTGTATTGGATGAACTTGCACCGGGGAAAGTTACTTTTTCTTTTACAAAATTTGCATCTACTCCCCCATCATTGATTATGTTCTTATTCTTGTTCAAAAATTGGGGTTTATCTTTCCCATTCGATTCCTCTTTGTTTTCTTTGAATAACTTTATGACACCTTGTCCAATAAGGACTTTCTCAGTTGCCAATCCTTTCTCAATGACCTCTTTGAAGGTAAACAAACATTTTTTTCTTAGTTCATAACCAACATCCTTGTTGACATTTTGAGTGAACATTTCTAATATTTATTTATGTGGGATAGCACAAGAGCATCAACTAGAAAGACCTCTCCATCGCTATAAAAATGAAGAGAACGACTCCCCAATTTTTTGTTTTGTGTTGCACGAGGTAGTTACTGACACATCTGTTTCAATGTTGTACAAGACGTGTTGTATGAAGGCCTCTGCTAGATCACTCCATGATTTGATTCCAGGTGGAATTTGGGAGAACCATTCCATAGCTTGTCCACCTAAGCTTTATTGGAACAATCTCATCAAGTATGTTTCTTCTCTAGCTACCTCAATGCAAGCTGTGAAAATTTCTCTTATGTGAGCCTTAGGATCCCCTTTGCCTCTATAATTGTCAAATTTTGGTGTCATGAAATGTGGAGGAAATGGAGGCATTGGAATGCTTCTATAAAATGGGTAAGGACATATATCTTTCATTGTGTATCGTTACTTTGGTGTATTCATGTTCGCCATTTTCTTTTGCAAATCCTTGATTTTTTGTTGCGATTCATTCTTGGGTGGTGTCTTTTCTCTTTGAGCTAGTCCCATGCCTGAGCCACCGGGTGGAGGAGGAGGGATATAGTGCATGTATGGATGATATTGATCATAGATGTGTTCATATGGAGGAGGAACATATTTATAGCTTGGATATGGATCAGTTGGTATGGTATTGTAATCAGGAGCACTAGGTCTAGGTTGATACATGTCATGACCATGAGGATAGGAGGTATCATAAGAGTGATCTTGAGTATTTCCCCAAAATATGACACGGGGTCTCCTTGTGTCATGATTTTGAATGTTTTCTTAGGTGTAATTGTATGCATTGGTATGATATTGGTTATCACCATGAGCATGTGCAGTGGTAGTTCTCCTCAATGGGAAAGCACGACTGCGGGATTGTTCATGAGAGTTCCTAGTAAAATTGGCATGAGCATAGGTATTGGGAACTTCTGGTTTTTAAATAAGGATGTGTTGGCATTTTTTATGATTATGTTGTGATTGTCATTAATGGACACACACTTTCTATGAGATGACTTTTTGTATGTATGAGTTGTGCTCAACCGGTTTTATGTTATAGTCTTTAGACTATCGATGTCTTGCAAAAAGTCTCTACCGATCTCAAGCGGCATGAGGACCTCAAAAGGTTCGAGGATCTCAAGCAGAACTAGAAGCGGCAGTTATCATTTTCCCAGTCTTCATTTCTATCAACCGGCAATCTGTTAAACCAATATTACTCTGAGTTACCAACCGGCAATCGATAAAGTTGTATAAACTGGTAATACTCTATGATGAGTAACCAACCGATATATCTTTGTGATGAGTTACCATCCACCGACACTTTGATGGTGATTTTGTCTCGTGTTACCGAATGTGTCTAGATACAATGAACCTATGAACTTGTAATGTAATCCTATTGGACCGACATGCAATCAGATTCCTTTTAAGGACATCATGTGTAGGGTTTTAATGCGTGTGTAATTATTAGGGTTTGAAGTGGTTGATTAGTTCTTGAATATGCGATCTTAACAGAAAAGATCAAGTTTGTGTACTGTAACAGAGTGTGGATTTACTAAAGACTGAAGTAATGCTGAAATGCATTAGCAATAAGCTATCATGGATCTAACCAAGTGGACTGTGCTATTTGCTAGATCATTCAATTGTTGATTACTCACATTTTTGACAAGTTAGAAACCCTTAACCGGGTAGGCCCAGAAAAGCCTTTGTAAATACTCTAACTAGGTGATTCACATCTGTGGATCTAAAATCCTCTCACAAGGTAGTCTTTAATTGGACTTATCTCCTAACAGAGATTGAGATTCCTAACAGGATCTATTCTGGTAAAGAACATTGTATGACCTTAACCGGTCTGGTTACTATTCTGCAGATAGTTACTTGTGAATTTCATCTCACCGTGGTTTTTCCCATTTGGGTTTCCACGTCAAAATCTCTTGTGTTATGGTGATTGTGCTTCTGTGGGTGAATTCCTTACTTGTTGTTTGGTTTGCATTTGTGTTAACCGGTTTGTTAATTAAACTGTTATACCGGTTTACCGCTAGACTGATAAAGTGTTTGATTACAGTAATTTTTTGTATACTAATTCACCCCCCCCCCCCTCTTAGTATTCATCACTTGGTATCAGAGCCAACCTTTCTATAAGTCTAACCACTTGGAAAGAGATATGGGGGAATACACTATTAGGGAACTTACTCATCGGCTCGCTCAGACTGAGCAAGCCTATGATAAACTTAAAGTCAAATATAAGGCCTCTCAGGCAAAAAGAAGAGAGCATGCTGAAAAACTGATGGAGCTAAGTGAAAATAGTTCTTCTAATGAAGCAAACATGGAAGCCCTAGTTCAAGAAGTTGAAAAACTGAACGAGTCCAATGCCAACCTAAGAAGGGAACTTGAAGGACTAACTATCAGAATGTGTCAAGAGCTTGAGAACCGGAGGAAAGATGAACATCTAGTAAAAGACAAAGATCATGAGATCTCCAAGCTAAAGCAAGAGATCAATGCACTTACCACTCATCTTCATGAAAATAAAATAAAAAAGGAAGAAATGCAAGGTGAACTACACATGGTTGTTTCTGAGAATGCAACCTTGAAGGAATACAATGCTTCTGTTACCAAAGAACTAACTGAGTCAAAGGAAATACTTGCCAAATTCAATAAGAGCATTGTCAAACTAGAGCAGAAGCTTGAGTCCACTAAACTAGTAAAGAATACCAATGGACTTGGTTTCTCTGAATATGAGGAAGGTGAGACCTCTGGAACAAAAGATGGAGCATCAAAGAAACAATCGGCACCAAAGGATAAAGGTAAGCAAAAGTTCAAACCTATTTGCTTTAATTGTCTCAAGGAAGGACACGCTGCTAATGTATGTAGAAGTAAGGCTTACAATAACTTTCCTTATTTTCTAAACGATAAGCCTAGATCCAATAGATTCAATGGTAATTGCTATGCATGCAACAAGTTTGGGCATAGAACATTTGAATGCAGGTTTGTCATGCACAACACCGGAAGGTATCCTCAAAGGAGTAAAGGAGCTTTTTCTGAACCCTCTGGGAACTGGAACCCAAACCGGTTTAATACTTATAATTATCAGTCAGGAAGTAGTGGCTATCAAGCGGCAACTAGATGGAGAGAAACCTATTTGATCTGTCATGGAAATGGTCACACTGCCACAACATGCAGAAAGAAGAATGGAAACATGAATAATGGACCTTGAAGAGCACCTGGAATGATTTGCTATCATTGCAACAAACTGGGTCATACAACAAGATTCTGCAGAATGAGAAAGAATATATCGGATGATATACCGGTAACTTCAGAAGGAAAGATAAATGTTGAAACCGTTCAAATGGATATGAAGAAAACCTAGAAGAAGAAGCCAGAAGAAATGATTCAAGAAGAACCGGTTTCTGCACCTAGTGTGGAAGTCACTGAACCGGCAAACTAAGCATCAGAAAAGCTTAGGGGGAGCAAACGGTCAAATATCTCGAACCCCCAGTTTAAACCGATAAAAGACCTTAACTGGTAAGTGATACCTGTCAACTGGCAGAAGACCGGAAACAGTAAGAGGCAAATTAGGGTTTACGCCCTAATAGTGGAGCATTTATTATGGTAGGTGGAGAACTTGTTTAAAAGTATTTTTCAAGTCATTTTTCACTTATCAGTTCTTGAGTGAAGAAGTTTTTTTAAGCACTGAGCGATGAAAAGCGATTTAGATTGCGACTCGAAGAATTCTCAAAATCTTGAAGAAGAATCAGAAGTGAATATCAATCGGTCAAGTGTAGAGCACAAAGCGGTATTTCAGCAACAGAAGGAGTGTGTGGCGAAGTATAATTTGTGAGCCCTAAATTTTAATTTACGAAGGTATTTCTCAAAATCTCTTTGTTTATCATGGCTTCCGTATCACACTCTAGCCCTAGTGCACCCATTGATCTAGTAGACTTCATTCAACGGAAGGAAAAATACAATGCCCTATCTCAAATACCCGTCGGTGTTATAGTGGAGGAAGGCATTTTTGGTTACATTGACTGCAAGATCAAAGACTTAGGATCTCTTGTAATCCATTCCCAGTTGATTTTGTTCTACGGGAAGGAAAAGAAGATTAAACCGGAATTTTGCATCCTAGAAAAAAAGAAGCTTCACAATGTAATCTATTTCCTTGAAGAGTTTTCAGATGATCACATCTGCATCATTCTGAGCAGAGTGCACGGTGATAAAATGTACTTAGAACAGATGTATGACATCACACCGGAAGCAATTCATGCTGTCACCAGTTTCTGTAACATCGGTGAAGTGCTATCCCTAAGGAAGATCAACAAGACATAAATGACCAAGCTCACCGGTTCTGTGAGCGACTCACAGGGAATGGCTGTCAATTCCATCAAGGAAGATTTGGTTAAATATGCATGTATGGTGATAGGATACTGGACGTTCCACACCAGTAGAATCAACTCTGTCTCTGCTGCAGCGGTAAATGCTACCTACCGGATGATCATGGAAGATGCATCATTTGACTTATGCACCTGTATGCAAAGGCAACTTCTGTTGAAACTAAAGTTGATTAAACAGGACAATGCCTTGAGATTTAAGTTTGGACAACTATTGGTTGGGTTGTTCTTTTACTTCCAAGGTTACTTCTCAGGAGTCAGAGATATTTAGTGGTTTTCCGACCAACCGGTTACAAAGCAAATCAAGGAAATCCTTCAAGTGGTTGGAACCGGTTATCTAGAAGTTCTGAACAAATACTTTGATGAGTTCAGATACAAAATGAGCCAAAGAGTGAGAATATTAGGTGATATTGTCAAGAAATATGAAGATGACATCTGCTTCACCATCGGAGTTGATGAGTGCATAATGGAGGCAATTGAGCCTAGACAGGAAGAAGTGGAACTGATGGGATATGAGGTAATGTATGACATGTTAGATGGGTATGCCTCTACCCTAATCACCTCACCCCTTGATCCAAAGGCAAAGAGAACCGGCACCTATTTGGAAAGGGTTAGATCAGTTGAAGAACCATTAGTAAAGAAGGGAAAGGAAGTGCCTTCAGTATCGGCACTGGTTACCACAGCAAGTCCCAAAGTGACCAAGCGGTCTCCAGCAAAGAAGAAACCAGAAGTTACACCAGCCAAAGTCTTTGAGATAAAGCGGAAGACAAAAGACACCACACCAGACTCAGAGGACACTGTGTCTAAAGAACAGCCTAAGAAGACTAGGTAAAGGAGGAAAAAGACAAAGAATGAACCGGCATCATCTGCACCAGTAAATATTGATATTTCCTCCTACAAACCTTTGACACATTGTCAAAGAACTATTAAAAATATTAGAAGAAAAGTACTTGGTGATTTGAAAGAGTGCTTTGTTGATTTTAATGATGATGAAAAGAAGGAAGTTGAACAGGAAGTTATCAATTATTTATGTATTAATGACCGGTGGCCGTCAGAAATTAAATCTGAGACACTCGATTCTTTGTATAATTCTTTAGATAACAAGTGTTGCATTTCCATAGAGAAGGAACAGGAAATAAGAGAGGAAGTATTTGCACAATACTTTCGTAATGTGCCTAAAACTGAACTTTATGAAGTAGTGGAAAGATATAAGGGCCTCTTCTTCATGGGAAGAAGGAGACTTTTGTTGGTAGAAGGAAAAGTTCTTGTAGTGGTAAAAGATACCGACTCTCATGCCCAAGCCGCTTTAAGGTTGCATCAAGTGGTTGAAGCCAAAGGGAAAGCTGAGCAAGAACCGGCAACCAATAAACCAGATGAGGTATATGACAGTGAAGGAGAACAGGTCACTGCTCAAATGGATCCTATTGATGTTGATGCCTTGAATGATGAAAATGTCACTCCGGGTACACCATCAGAAGCGGCAGGACGGGAAAAATAGGACAAAGAAAAGGCTGCCAAGGAGCAAGTGGAAAAAGAGAAGAAGCAACAGGAAGTTGAAAAGAAGAAACGGGTAGAAGAAGAGAAAAAGAGAAAAGAGGAAGAAAAGAAAAAAGAGGAGGAGAAGAGGAAACTAGAAGAGGAGAAGAAGAAACAAGAGGAAGAGAAGAAGAAGAAGAAGGAAGAAGAAAAGAAAGAAGAAGAGAAATGGCAGGAAGAAGAAAAGAGAAAGGAAGAGGAGAAGAGGAAGCAGGAAGAGGAGAAGAGAAAGGAAGAGGAGAAGAAGAAGTAGGAAGAGGAGAAGAAGAAGAAGGATGAAGAAGAAAAGGAGCGGAAAGAAGAAGAGAAGAAGGAAGAAGAAAAAAGAAAGCAAGAAGCAGAGGAGCAAAAGAAGGCAGAACAAGCTAAGTTAAGAGCCAAAGAGAAGGAGGAAGCAGCACAAAGCACACAGGTGGAGACCCCAAAGGCAACTGGTAGTCAAGCCAAATCGGCTAACATTACCAGTCCCATTGACCTCCAATTTGCTAACTAATCAGAGCTACTACAAAGCATTAAGCTTTCTCAAGAATGCTTAGAGGTGATAAGGAGGAAGAAGGAGCAAGATGAGATCTAAGTTGTAGTGGACACTCTTACCGGTTTGATACTCGGTACCAACCTCCCCAGTACTGATTCCTCTCTGGCCCAACTGAAACTCTTATGCACAGTTATGGAGAACTAGGTACAAAGCCTGGAAGAGGTTGCTAAAGCACGTGCCAAGAAGGAGCATCAAAAGGCTTTAAACACTGCTTTGGTGAAAAAGTTACATAAGCTCCGATCCGTTCTGCAAAAGGCACAGAAGGACATCAGAGATGTAATGGATGAGGGGAAATTGCTACTCAGTAAGATATGTCTACCCCATCTATTCTATGATGATGTGCTTGCCTAGAAAGACAAACTGCAAATTGATTTGCAGACTTTCATAAGCACCTTCAAGACCCCATATGACTCCTTTACCGCTTATGGGCAAACCGTTCACCGGTTTCAACTTCAGGCTGCAAGAATTAATTTGGAGATCAGCAACTAGACCAAGGATTTGTAGGAACTACAACTTGTTCTACTACCAAGACTGCAAATACTTCCGAAGTGCTATCTCAATCTGGATGCCTTGACAGTTACTCAAGAGATGAGTACTTTGGATGCCATGGAGGAATAGGTATCCCAGATGCAAACGGAGAATGAGGTTGCTACTTCATTACTTGAGTCATGGTCCTTATCCATGAAGCAATATATGCAGGACTTTAAATCAGTTTTTGACAAGTTTCACTCTTTATTGTCATAAACATTTATTCAGCTAATAGAAACAGGGGTTATTCAGCTATATTTTGTCATTGTTGCCAAAGGGGGAGAAGTATTCTGGTATTTAAAATTTTGATGCATGCTATGTAAAATCATGTTTATCTCTGTAAGGAAGTAGTATACATTTTCTTTTCTGCAAAGGGATAGTGTATATGCTTAGGGGGAGTATTTTTTTTATTATGGCATATTGTTTTTTTTGTAAAAACACTTAAACGTCAAAATTTTCCTAAGTGTTGCCATCAATGCCAAAGGGGGAGATTGTTGGCATTTTTTATGATTATGTTGTGATTGTCATCGATGGACACACACTTGCTATGAGATCACTTTTTGTATGTATGAGTTATGCTCAACCGGTATTTGTTTCAATTCGGTATTATGTTATAGTCTTTAGACTATCGATGTCTTGCAGAAAGTGTCTACCGATTTCAAGCGGCATGAGGACCTCAAGCGGTTTGAGGATCTCAAGCAGAACTAGAAGCGGTAGTTATCATTTTCCCAGTCTTCATTTTTGTCAACCAGTAATCTATTAAACCGGTATTACTTTGAGTTACCAACCAGCAATCGGTAAAGTTGTATAAACCAGTAATACTTTGTGATGAGTTACCAACTGGTATATCTTTGTGATGAGTTACCATCCACCGACACTTTGATAGTGATTTTGTGTCATGTTACCAAATGTGTCTAGATACAATTAACTTAGGAACTTGCAATGCAATCCTATTGGACCGACATGAAATCAAATTCCTTTTAAGGACATCATGTCTAGGGTTTTAATGTGTGTGTAATTGTTAGGGTTTGAAGTGGTTGATGAGTTCTTGAATATGCAATCTTAACAAAAAAGATCAAGTCTATGTACTATAACAAAGTGTGGATTTACTGAAAACTGAAGTAATGCTGAAATGCATTAGCAATAAGATATCATGGATCTAACCAAGTAGACTGTGCTATTTGCTAGATCATTCACTTGTTGATTACTCACATCTTTGACAAGTTAGAAACCCTTAACTGGGTAGGCCCAAAAAAGCCTTTGTAAATCCTCTAACAAGGTGATTCGCATCTGTGGATCTAAAATCCTCTCACAAGGTAGTCTTTAATCGGACTTATCTCCTAACAGAGATTGAGATTCCTAACAAGATCTGTTCTGGTAAAGAACATAGTATGACCTTAACCGATCTGGTTACTATTCTATAGATAGTTAGTTGTGAGTTTCATCTCACCGTGGTTTTTCCCATTTGGGTTTCCATGTCAAAATATCTTGTACTATGGTGATTGTGCTTATGTGGGTGAATGCCTTACTTGCTGTTTGGTTTGCATTTTTGTTAACCGGTTTGTTAATTAAACTGTTATACCGGTTACCGCTAGATTGATAGAGTGTTTGATTACAGTAATTTTTTGTATACTAATTCACCCCCCCCCCCTCTTAGCATTCATTAGGATGAAGGTGGCTCAATCACAAAACACTCTCTCCTATTATCACCATTAGATCCTCTAGGATTTTCATTTGTGTGATTTTCTTGATTAAAGTCCTCCTCTATAATTTTTTAACACATCAAAATCAAGAGGTAGTTTCATTCCACTTTGCACCATGACTTGAAAGAAGTATTGTCTATCTCTTCTCATGATTTCCTCAACCAATCTATTGAACCTTGGGTCTATGATATTCTCTTCATTATCTGCGGAAGTGATAGATGCATTTTTATTATCATTGTTGTTTTCATTGTCATTGTCGAGTATATTACTGTGATTGTCAAATGGGTTATTAAATTTGTCTCCATCAAACTCATAGGTACTCATGTTGAGAGATCTTAGAGATTCTTCGGCTTCTCTTCTAGACCTTTGGGAATGGGTTTCAACCATGAACTTGACCTTGGCTAAGATGAAAGGAAATGTGAAGACTATGGAAGACCAAGAAAGGATATGAGATGGAAAGAATCTAGGGTAGTCTTGCAATGTCCAAAATGTAGGTTCAAGATATGTGTGATCTAAAGTAAGGTGTGGATTCCAAAAAGATGATAAATGTCTTGATGAGGTAAGTTGACCTTGACTAAATATGACCAAATGGGACCCTAAGATGATAGATATGACACGTGAACCATTTAGTGATATGCTATAGTATGTTTGCAAAGTGTGATAGAGACAAGCAAAGTAACCTTTTGACTCAATTTTAGAAGTATAATGGTGGGAAAATGATGAGTGATAGATCAACAGGAAAACTAACCCTTTCCCTCAAAGAGAGATGAGAGTTTCACTATTGATTATCCTTCAAGCACTTTTCACCATTACATTAGAGAGATAAGGAGTAATTAACTAGATCCAATCCCCACACATAGATGATAGATTGAATTCTGAATGAATTAAGGATGTTATGATGGTCCCCTTATTCCTCTGTTTGATTTAGAAAGAAAATTGATTGAATTATGTAGTGCACAAGTGACAAATAATCGATTATAACTTGAGATTTGAATATGGGAGGAAGTTGTGCACATGGATTTGGCAGTAAAATGTCAAGACGAAGTCATCCTGCAAATTTGACGAAAAGTTGTCTAGACCATGGCGGGAATGTACACAGTCCTCCAAGAAATCCATGAAACGAAAAGGGTTTTTCCACCTCTACAAATGAAGCTTGAATCCAAAAGTATAGCTATGCACTTGCAACCTACACACAAAAAAGAGAGGGAAATGTGTTGGGATTGAGGGTTTGCCTTTAGGTCAAACCCCAGTTTTGGAATTAACCAAGTAATGAAAGAAAGTACTTGCAAGTAGATGTAAATGAAAGGTTGAATTGTAAATCACCTCAAGGGAGGTTGTAGTAGCAATGTTGATAGAAATGTTTGTATGGAATTAAATGTTGAAGGCAATCTCCTCTTCAATGGTTGAATCCTTGATTTGAATGCAACACCTAGCCTTGAAGGGAGACTTGAGAATGCTCAATGCTGGAAAAGAATGCTTGATCGCTTGAACATATCCAATTTTGACCTCTCCAACTTATCTAACTTATCCAAATGAGATGACGAATGCCCCTTAAATACATGTTTGAAGGATTTGAATTTCATCACGGGCCAACATCAGGGAGATTTCCCGCTCACTGCACAACCCACAATGCTTTCTCTAGAAAGGTCCTACCCCAAAATAGGGCAGGGATAGGGGTGACACACCCCTATCCTACCCCTTTCTCTAGGGCAGAGTGAGGACAGAGTGATGTGGAGGCCAAAGAAGAAGCAGTTTTCACAAACTGAGCACTCTTCGGTCTCCGATCAGGCTAGAGGATTCAAGTTCGCATGCGTGAGGACCCTAATGCAGTCATAAATTGTTAGGGTCATAATTTTATGACACTGTAGGAAGATATGTATGAAGGAGTGCAAGGGAAGGAAAATGATTGACTAGGTGTAACCAAGACAGGTTGACTAAAAAATAAAGCCCTATAGGAAGTAGCCTTAGAAGCTCTTTGAATCTAAAACTTAAGTCCTTTTTCTCTTGACAAATCTTTTGCAATTTTCTTAGTTCTGAACACAGATGTAGTTTAAATAAACCCAGACATGATTTCTGATCAGACACACAATTACAGTGAACACGGATGCAGTTTCTGATAACAATGACAATTTTGAGTTTGAAAATCACAGACGCAATTCTTCCCTACGCAGACGTGCTTCCCCAACAAAGACACGGTTTATGATAACCCAAATGCATTTTCTCGAAATGTTGGCAATTTTCTAATAAAATGTGATAATATAATTCTTTGATACCCAAACATGATTTTTCTCTACATAGATGCGTATTTCCAACATAGACATGATTTAAGTTGACACGGACGCGATTTTGAAAATGTTTTGCAATTTTGTCCAATTGTGAATTTGTTGAATGTGACCAAATCTCAATGTTTTGACTTTTAGTGACAAGAAAACACAACAAACAATTAAGACACAATGTTTGAAGGTGTTTGTTTGATTTGAAATAAAAACATGCAAGCACAAATCCTAAGGCTAGCGAGGACAATAGTTGTTGGATCTCACTTGGTTTCCCAACTACACTTATTCAAAGTAGATATTTAGATGATTGGCCCCACTGGCTCCACTCCACGGCACTCACTTCTCTGGGGTAGCCAAGCACTAGCCCCTATGACAAACTTTGTATCTCTACTAAGAACCGTAAGAATGTGAGACAGCATTAGAGGTCCGACCTCCTGTACCAACAATTAGAAGGTTTTTTGCTTCTAAAACAAGGGGTTTTTAGTAAGTGCATCTGTTCGAGTGTCCATAATCAGTAGTGTGTTATTCTTCATTAAAGAAGGCCTCCTAGTCTTGTAGAAGTTATGCTCCATAAGGTTTTATGTGTCACGCAGACACTAAAGGATTCATAACGTCGTTATGGCTGGATGTAACACTCGTTGCTTGCAACTTTCGTCACAAACACTTCTATTTATAGTGGTTCGGAAGAGCTCGGCTTTAGCTTGTTACCACATGGGTTGTTCCCTCTCACTTGGCCTTATGGGCTACTTTGGAGGCAGGCCCTCCTACCTAAATAGAAGATGATAACAATTTATCTTACACCCAAGGTCCAATGGAAGGCGGGAGGAGAGGATACTTTTGTTATCAACTCTAGGGTTATAAACATAAAATGTGCAAAGAACACCAAACACTTCAAGAAAGTTCTTTAACCCCAAATAAAAGAGATGTGTCCCTAATTAGACTAAAAATCCAAAGACACGCACCTAGATTACCCCTAAAACAAATGATTAGTAGCTTTTGATAGATTACCCCCACCTGCAAGCACACTAGTTAGGTAAATTTTAAAAATCCAAATCCAAATGTGAAAGGGGGGCCTTTGACAATATGATATTTTCTTTCTTCCAAAATAGTTGCACCACTTCGTTATCCCAATGCAAGGGGTTAGGGCAAAACTAAAATTGAAAACCCAAAAAATCATAAAGATGTCAAAAACTGAAAACAAAAATGTGATTATACCGAATGCAAACGTGATTTCTGAACATAGACGCAGACAGGTGAAACACAGACACAAAATCATAGATTTGGAACTTGCAAAACATACGAACAACAAAAACGTGAAAACAACCAATAAGGACACTATTTCTGGGCCAAAATGCAGAAATATTAATCGCAGATATGAGTTCCTGAAACCTGCACCTACAACCAAATAGAAAATATAGAAACGTGAAAAGACCTAGCACAGACGTGGTTTAAAATCATAGATGCGAAAATACGATTGCAAAAAATGCGATTTCAAAATTTGAGACCTGCAAAACTGACATAAAACAAAAAAAATGCAAAAATAGAAAGCATAGACACGAAATCAAAATGCAAACGTGAAAAAAACCAATCGCAAACGTAGAATAAATCAGAATCGTCGCAAATCCAACCTGCAACTTCTCAAAAATCAAGATTTGCAAATAAAATATTAGAAATAAAAGGGACAAGAGTCCCACCGGGTGTGCCAAAAATGTATACGGTGAAAATATGATGATGAAAACTATTTTAAAACCATAAAAAATCCAACCACAAACAATCTAAGTCCTATAATGAAACATCCACCATACACCAATAGAGATACCTACGATCATGCAAATCATTAAAATAAAGCAATATTACCATTCACATGTCAAGTAGGGTTTCAATCTCCACTGTCGCCTATCTCCATTGATCTTGTTTATTATATTTTCTCTCAGATTTTATGTGTGCACAAGAGATCAATAAAGAATGGATTGTGTTCGATAGCTAGATTGCAAGAAGGATTGATTACATATGATCGATTAGGGTGATTAGGGTTGAAAAGGAAGAGGGCATCCTCTTATATAGAGAACGCTATAGAAAATGGAGGGATAAGATTAAGAGGTGTAAAGATAAATGGTCAGCTGGGATTGTAAGGGTAGGTAGAGGAAATAAGAAAATAAAGTGGGTAGGTGGTGTAGGAATTAAGAGATGAATGACATGTGTCATGGGTACAAAAGGCTAATGAATTAATTAAATAAATAAGATCTATTAAATTAATAGAGGAAATGGGATCAATTAAATAAATAAAAGTATTTATTTAAATTAGAAAAGGCTTAGAAGAAGATAAATGAATTAATTAAATAAATAAATTTAATTAATAGAAGACTTAGGATAAAATAATTAAATAAAATAAAAATATTTATTTAATTAAGCAGGACAATTTTAGGTGTCTACATTTTGCCCCTCTTTGAGACAATGCATCTTGTCGCGTTGGTTCGAAGAAGAAAAACTGATACAAAGTTGCCCCAAGATCAGAATGATATGCCCCCTCGAGAGATTGGATGGAAAGATTGAAAGGGGTTGCAGACAATCTCTCGATAAGAGAGAATGACAGGAAGGACTGACAAGATAGAGACTGACGCGGGGAGGAAAGATCGACACAGGAAACTAGGGCTAAGAAGCCTATATGTATAGGCAACAAAGAAAAACATCCTCATTTGCATCCACACACTTAAGAGATCAGAGTGCATAGAGAGCTAAGAGAGCAGTCAGTAGCGCAGGAGAGATGGCAGATAGGCTACATAGGTTTGATCATGTCTGTTGGTTCTAGAGGCCAGATGATATGGGTGAGCCGATAAGTACCTCAAACTCACTTTGTATTATTTTGCATTTATTATCATATTTAATGCATTTTAGAGTAGATTTGCAAAAACGTGGTAGCAGCATTTAGGGTAAAAACACATTTGCGTTAAGTTTAAACGCATCTATGACAAATAGTCTCGTCTAGGTAGATGAAAAACGTGTTTGTGATTGTAACCGCATCTAGGTATAGATGTGGGTGCATCTATGATAAACAAGTGTGTCTATGTTGGAAAAAAGCGTTTAGGTTGAACAGTCTTCCGTTTGTGATGAACAGGCATGTCTAGGTTGCCAAAGTGAGTTTAGGGTAGGTGAAACCACATTTTTGTAGCAAAAATGCATCTATGTCTTATTAGGCGGGAATTGGTAGTTCGGTGATGAACATACGTTGTCGATTGGATAAACTGTTGAGAGGATCCACTCAACAGGTGCCTTAGGGAGACAAACTAAAGGATAGGCTAAAATTGAAAATTATGTTATAAACATACGTTGCCAATTGGGTAAACTACTGAGAAGTATTTATTTAAATTAGAAAAGGCTTGGAAGAAGATAAATGAATTAATTAAATAAATAAGAATTTTATTTAATTAATAGAAGACTTAGAATAAAATAATTAAATAAAATAAAAATATTTATTTAATTAAGGAATATAATTTTAGGTTTCTACAACTTTATATAGGATTCTCAATGTATTTTTGAGTTTAGACTAACATAAAATTATTAAGTACCAAAAATAAGACCAGATTTGAAAATGTGAAGACTGACACTTGCACTAGCTACAATTCAAAGAATTTTTGTGAGATGCTAAAGAGTAAAAAGTATGTTGGAGTGAAAAAAGGACATGGAATTGTAAAATGGATTCTTTTATAGTAGTTGAACATAGTCCTACCAAAATAGGGCCCCTAAAAGGGAGTCACGAGTGTCGAGGTTTGTGATGCTAAATCGGGTCCTAATATGAGTATCCGATGAGAGTAGGATACTATAAGGCCAAAATATGCTTGATATGATCCAATAGAGGACACACTAAAGAAAAGGCCCAAATAGAGTGTGAAATCATAAAGGGATACAATTTATGACACTACAGAAAATAAGATATTTTACAAACACTTAAACAAGTATTTCAAAAACTAATTAAATATAAGAACAATAAGAGATAAGTAAACACACACAAACACTTAAATGTTTTTTATTTTCCTATGGATTATACCTTAGGATTGATAATTGATGCAAATTAAGTACACTCACAAATGTTTCAATACACAATGAAAATGGTTTCAAAACCCATTTGTTATAGGTACCCTTGAATACACCTATTGGTCTCTAAACTTGCTCACCCTTTCAAGGCTTGATCTAACATTACAAGGACATATCAACATCAATGTAAACTATTCTTGATTTGAGGCATCACAAAAAATTCAAATTGGTGGCTCTCAACACTGCTACACTTACCATTCATTAATGGTTACTAGGCTCCTATAATTAAGACAGTCAACTTTGATGACCAAGGACCCAACCAGCCCACTTATGACTCAAAACTTGTTAAATTTGATATGGGAGACTCTTCTCAAGGTCTATGATCCTATCTACAAACATATAACAACCAAACTTCCTTCTAATACTTGGTTTGGGGCATTGCTACTGGTTAATCATGACTGTCGCAGTTTAGCCTTTTAGGATAATCAACCTTGCATTCATTTTCATTCAACAAAATGGCCTCCAATCAAGTTGATTTTCTTCATGGCATCTTTTCACAACTTCCACAAACATAAAAAATTTGGATCAACTCTATATCTTCTTGTAAGACATTTCTTTCAACCTTGTTTTCCTTCACAGACTGATACATAGAGATATCAGACCTTCTAGTGCCTCCACACAAGTGCAAATATTCTCACCAACTCCTGCAACTTGGAAATATTAAATTTTGCATTATTACAAGTCTCTCCACCCATTTGTGGGATTTTCCACTGGTGGAGGACTCAGGTATGTATTTATTAAGCCCACTAGTTACCCTAGGTAGGGTTTTTACCAGTCTGGGAAGAATTTGCAATTACTTGCTTAAAAAAAAATGGATTTGAATAAAACAAAAATAAAATTAAAGTAGATTCAAACATCCTTCATTTCCAAGTGGTCTCGGATCTTTATGTGTCAGGTACAGGTCGTACCAATGTGATTTGCAGTATAAAACATTAGAAAAGTGTAGAAATTGATAAGTTTATTGAGAAAAATATCATCTACAATCATTCCAACCATTGGGGTCATGTATAAAAGGCTTATTTGTGTCTACATAACTAGTTATGAACCCCCAACTGAACCCAAACCAACTTTTAACAACTTTTCAAAAAGTTATCATTACAAAGCAAAAAGTTGTCATGTCAACTTTGATAATAATTAAACAACTTTTACATCTTTTATCCAAATGACCCCAAACTTTCACAAATGACTCCAAACAATCATTAATGGTCCAAAATGACCTTATTTACATGAAACAACATGAAACGGGAAAAAAAAACCTAAATTTGAGCATGTTGAGCATGAGAGTGCTCCTGCACCATACTCCCAAGGGGAAGAAAAAACTCAAGGCCCACTTGAGTACAGATTTGCAACTATGTATTCATGCTTTTCAATGTCATCTTAAGTCATCCAATAAGCATATTCCATGGGGAGACCCTGCCCCTTGACCAAATATTGGAAATAGGTCTTGTTTCTTGTCTTCTTGAGTTCCTTATTGTCAATAATGCACTCCAACTCCATAGGTCTAATGGGTGGTAGGTCTTGGATCCATTCATCTGAAAAAATCTGTGAACCTACATCATTAACTACAACAACATCCCCTTTATAAGGTTACAAGTCATATACATTAAATATGGGTGAGATACCAATACCACATGGTAGTTCAATCTCATAAACATTGGGCCCAAGCTTATGAACAACCCTACAAGGTTCCATCTTCTTCATGTGCAACTTGGAGTAATATCCCTTATGAAATCTCTTCTTCCTAAGATATCCTAGGACCAAGTCTCCAACCTTGAAATGAACTTCTCTCCTTTTTGCATCGCCCCTTTGTTTATATGCATCAGCACTCCATTGTAGGTGATCCTTGACCTGTTGATAAATCTCCTTCATAGACACAACAAATTGTTCACCCTCAGCACTCATACTCTCCATTCCACAAATATCCCTTAGTTGAAATACTCCTCTAGGATGCAAACCATAAAAAAATTCAAAAGGACTATTCCCTACACTCTTGTTCACAGTCATTGTAAGTGAAATTTTCCTGAGGCAACATCAAATCCCATTGAGTAGAATGCTCTTTTGTGAGACATATAAGGAGGTTTCCAAGGCTCCAATTCACCACCTCGGTTTTCCCATCAATTTGAGGGTGGTAGGAAGAACTAAAACTCAAGTAAAGTACCAAGTTTCTTCCACAAGGTTCTACAAAAATGACCAATAAACTTACTATCTCTATTGGAAACAATATTCAAAGGTAAAACATGAATTCTTACCACCTCCTTGAAGAATAGACCTGCAATATATGAAGCATCATTTGTGCTCTTACATGGGATGAAGTGAGTCATCTTTGAGAACCTTTCCATTAGAACATACACTGAATCAAAACCCCTTTGTGTTCTAGGTAACCCCATGACAAAATCCATACTAATAAACTCCCAAGGCATATTTGGAATAGGAATAGGCTGATATAATCCAACATTAGTGCTACATCCTTCATCCTTTTGACAAATAGGACATCTTTCAATAAATTTTCTTACATCACTTTGAATTTTAGGCCAAAAGTAGTGTCTCCTCGACTACTCCAAGGTCTTATCGAGACCAAAATGACCTGCAAGGCTGCCACTTTGCTTTTCCTTTATCAAATTGTCTCTCATTGAACATTTAGGCACACAAAGTTGAGCCTCTTTAAACAATAAACCTTCTTAAATTAGAAAATCAGAGCTGAGATCATGGTAAACATCATTAAATTGATTTCAAGAGGCATAAATCTCCTTGAAATCATCATCATTAGTGTACATACCTTTTAGTGCTTCAATACCTACACTTTGCAATTGAACTTCTTGGATCATTAATGACCTCCTACTCAATGCATTAGCCACTTTATTTGACTGCCCCTTCTTATGTTTGATTGTGAAGGTGAAACTTTGTAAGTACTCCACCCACTTGACATGCCTATGTCTGAGTTTTTCTTGACTATTAAGAAATTGGAGGGCATTGTTATCACTGTAGACCAAAAACTCTTTAGGTAGAAGATAGTGTCTCCATTTCTTCAAAGATTGAACCATAACATACATCTCAAGGTCATAATAATAGTATGTCTTCTTGGCCTCATTAAGCTTTTCACTAAAGAAACCAACCGGTTTGCCCTCTTGACTCAACACACCCCCAATGGCATAGCCACTAGCATCACATTCAATGGTAAAGACCTTATTGAAGTTAGGTAAAGGCAATATAGGCTATTGTGCTACCCTTTGTTTCAGATATTGGAAACACTTTTCAGCCTCACTAGACCATACAAACTTCTTCCTTTTATCCCCTTTGATGGTGTCAATGATTGGAGAACATATGTGACTAAAACTTTTGATAAATTGTTTATAAAAACTTGATAAACCATGGGAACTTCTTACCTCCTGCTAAACCATGGAAAATTATTACCTCCCCAACTGATTTGGGTGTAGGCCAACTTAGGATATCTTCAACCTTACTTGGATCCATCTTCAAGGTGCCCTTTGTAATCACAAAACCAAGATACACCAATTTTGTCCTCAAAAACTCACATTTCTTCATATTAATCATCGGTTTCTCTTCATTCAACCTTCTTAAAACCAAATTCAAATTCTTCAAATTTTCCTCTTTGCTAGAACTGAAAACTAAAATATCATCAAGATATACTACTACAAACTTACCGATGAAAGGTATCAGGACTTCATTCATGAGCCTCATGAAGGTGCTAAGTGAATTTGAGAGGCCACAATGCATTACAAGCCATTCATATAGCCCTTCATTTGTTTTGAATGTTGTCTTCCATTCATCCCCTTGTTTGATCTTGATTTGGTGATACCCACTCTTGAGGTCTATTTTTGAAAAGTAGCATGCTCCACCTAGGCAATCCATCAAGTCTTATATCCTTGGCATGGGAAACCTAGATTTGATTGTGATCTTATTTATTACCCTTGAATCAATACATATCCTCCATTCACCTCCTTTTTTGGGTGCTAGAATAGTGGGAACCGCACATGGACTAAGACTTTCTCTTATCAACCCCTTATCTAGGAGTTCTTGTACTTGTCTCCTAATCTCCTCATTTTGTTGTGGTGTCAACTTGTAGGATGCCTTATTATGTAAGCTAGCCCTTAGAATAAAGTCAATGTGATGGCTAATATCTCTTATGGGAGGCAAAGAGCTAGGGATGTCCCCAACCACTATATCAACATACTCCTTAAGCAAGACCTGAACCTCAAAAGGAAACTCCTCCACCCTAACTGTTGTTATGACAAGTTGTGGCTTCATGGTGACTGCAAAACGTTCTTCTCCCTCTTCTTTCATGGTTTTTATAAACTCCTTTTCACCACCAACATTACACTAGGCCCCACTTGTGATGTTTTATCTTCATCTTGTAATGGTGTGAGGGTGTATGAAACCCCATCCTTCTCTGTGACATATGTGTTTTTCCTCCCATCATGTTTGGAATTCCTATTATATTGCCATGGCCTACCAAGTAGCATATGAAAAACATCCATGGGGATGTTGTCACACAAGACTTTGTTCTTATATCCCCCTACGCAGAAATCCACCCAACTTTGTTCATTTACCAACACTTGATGCCCTTTGTTCAACCAAGAGACCTTGTATGGAGTGGCATGAGGGATTCTCTTCAACTTTAACTTCTCTACCATTTCAACATAAACCAATTTGTTAGTACTACTAGAATCAATGACAACTTTACAACATTCACCTTGGCATTTACATGTAGTCCTAAAGAGCGACTTTCTTTGTGGTGGTTCTTTCTCCATGGGCACTTTGATCAAGGTTCTTCTCATCAGCAAAGACTCTCCAACTTTTGGATATACATTGTGTGAAGGAGAATTGACACTTTCATTGTCTTCACCTTGTGCAATTTGATTCCTTCTCTCACCTCCTTGAAATGAAGTAGTAGGTTGTCCTTCTGGATAATGCCACGCTTAATGGCCTGGAAATTTGTTGCATTTCCTAGTAAATCCACTTGATCCTCCTCTTTGATTTCCAAATCTACCTCTATTGTTGAGTCTTCTTCCCCTAAAACTGCCCCTTGACTCTGAAGTTTGTTCTTGAGGGTTACATGCCTCTCCTTGAGACCTTTGAGACTATCCTCTACCTGAAAAAAGTCCCTCTTCCTCTGAAATTTTTTCGTCTCGTACCTCTACTATGCTTCCTTTGCAACTTTGCTTCAACCTTCAAGGCAAATTGATAGCATTCCTCTACGATCCTTGGACATGTGAGACTCAATTAATCCTATAGGCTATACTTAAGCCCATTCAAATACCTTGCAACCTTATCAGCATCTTCCATGTGGTCTGATCTAATGCTAAGTTTATAGAACTCCTTTGTGTAGGTCTTCATGTCCTTGTCTTTTTGTTTCAGATTTTGCAACTTCCTATACAACTGTATGGTGTAGTCAATAGGTAGGAATTTTCCCTTCAACTTTGCCACCATTCTATCCCATGATGTAATATTTGCCTTACCCTCTCTCTCCTTGTACATAATCCCACCATAGGGATGCATTTCCTTTCAGTTTATTCCTTGCCAACTTCACTTGCCGCCCCTCAAGTATCTCTTCAAAATCAAAATATTTGTCCATTTATTCTATCCAATCTAGGATTTCTCCATTCAGACTCCTTGAATATACTGGGAGATCCATCTTAACCTTAGAACAATCATTCTTAACAGCCTTTAGCAACCTCTCCAACCTCATCTCTTCAGCATCCCTTCCCACTTCTTGTTCTTCTTGTGGTGTGTTCTTCTCACCCACTTTGTCTTCTTCTCGGTCACTCAAATCTCCTTTGACCAGTCCCCTTCTCTAGTTGGTCTCAAATGATGTGATTCTTACATCAAGGATTTCCCTCATGGATCTCATTTCTTGGGCAAGAGATTCTCTCACCTCTCTGACTATTCTCTCCATATTCATCCTTGGAGGCATCTTGGCTTGAGTATAAAAATCAACTGCTTATCCCTTCTTACTGATCTTCAATGCTCTGATACTAATTTGATGGAGAGGAAGGACACTCTCTTCATTAGATGTAAATGATTGTAGTTAAATGTAATATTTTCATATCCTCTTCTGAATTATATTACATTAGATGTTTAGTGACAAAATACTATTAGAGTATTGTGGCATTTTGATATCAAGATTGGATAATTTTTAATTGATTTGATTATATGTAATCATAGGATTCTATGCATGCCTTGATTTAATTTCTTGTTGGTTGGATTATGCAACTTAAAATATTAGGTTGCATTGTGCAAACACAATTTTTTTTTTCAAGTTTCTAGGCTCAAGTTCCCTAATGATGATTAATCTAGGAAAAATTTTGGTCTATGTTTTGTATATATTTGTGTTATACATGAGGTCAATTGGTAGATAATTTAGTAAATGATTTTGTTTGTGCAACAAAGCTTTGAATGGAGAAGTGATAAATTAAAATCAACTATGCATCCACTTATAGGGACCAAAACATGATTGAAATATCACCTATGAATCAAGGAATATAATCACAATCTATTACCAATATGTTCATTGTCGACACCTAAATTTGATTAATTTAGTTAATTGAATTTATCTTGTTAGGAACCGGGAAGGACAATTGAGAGGGGGGGTGAATCAGTTGTGAACCAATTGTCAATAAATTATAGATCAATACAGAATATTCCAACTTAAACTTAGTTCCAGTAAACCAAACTTAAATGTTGATAAAATAGATTAACAGTTATAGCAGTACCGGTTTAAGCTCTGAACATGAGTGCCAAACACCTTCATAACCTTCCTTCAGCCTTCAAATAATGTATGCATGATTCGCACAAGGATCTACTTATTTTCACTCTTCAATATTCAAACACACTCATACCATATCTTATGATCTTCGATAAGATCTTACAATCATATATACAAAACCTAAGACCAAATGTATTGGTCGGCTCAATAAAGATATTACAATTAAATCAATTACAAATAAGTCTTGATGTGATACAATATGTCATCTCAATACATTTACCTTATTATCCAATCAATAAACCATCTCCATAACATGTCGTGTTGATCTGGAATAGATATCATGTACCGGTCCATAACCTAGACCTATCTCCCGGTAAAGGCAAATCTATCAGCCCGATTAGACCAATAAGCAAAACACCAAATCCATGTCTTTGACATAACCAAATGATCTCCAAGTTATTATCATTGTTGGTGAACAATATAACCTATTGGTGAACATATACCGGTGACTGTGCATAAGCCTCTAACCATACCGGTGAACATAATGTAGACCTCCAAGAAGACAAGTGTTGACATCAATGACAAAACCAATGCAACACATGACGAAGTCATCCATAATACCAACAATCTCCCCCTTTGGCATTGATGGCAACACTAGATGGAAAAACATCTAAGTGCCAAGAACAGAATGCCAAAAACCAAATATACCAAAAATCTCCCAAAGATAGATCAATACAAAGTTCTGTAACAGAAACAGAAACCAAAAATACATATATCTAAAGAATATATCTCTCCCTCAAGGTATAATATTTTTTCATAGATATCTCTCCCCCTTTGACATCAAATGCCAAAGTAGTTAAGAACTCAAAACATAACATTCAGCCAACTACTCCCCCTGAGAAGTAGCTCTCCTCCATCAAAGCCAGAAAAAAGATTTTTTTGTTAGTCCCTGTCGGTCTGATGCCAATCTTCATCATTCAAGTCTCTGTTTGTGGGGAAATTACCCCAAGCTGCTCTCTGAGATATTCAAATGTTTCCTTAGGCAAAGGCTTTGTAAATATATCTGCAATTTGCTCTTTAGTATTCACATAAACCAATCTCACTTCATTTGCTTCAACATTCTCTTTCAAAAAATTGTACTTAATAGAAACATGCTTTGTCTTAGAGTGAAATACCGGATTCTTTGATATATCAATTGCTATTGAATTATCACAATAGATAATTATTGGTTCTTTTTATTTTACCTTTATATCCTTCAACATTTGCTTGATCCATAATACCTTAGTACAATTAGTTGTTGCTACAACATATTATGATTTTGTTGTTGATAATGATGTACAAGTCTGCTTCTTACTTATCCATGAAATCAATCTTCTGCCAAGAAAGAATGCACTGCCAGTGGTACTCTTTCTATCATCTACATCTCCTACCCAATTTGTCTCGATGTATGCACATAAATCAAAATTTTCATCCTTAGGATACCATAAACCAAGATTTGTTGTGCCTTGTAGGTACTGGAAAATCCTTTTAACTGTTGATTCATGATTATCCTTAGGATTGCTTTGAAATCTTGATACAATACATACTGCATTCATTATATCAAGTCTGGTTTGTGTCAAATACAGTAAACCTCCAATCATAGATTTGTACCTTGTCGGATTAATAGGAGCTAAATCATCCTTCAATGCCAATTTATCAATTGTAGTCATAGGAATATTTACCGGTTTAGAATTTTCCATACCAAATTTCTTCAAGAGTTCCTTCAAGTACTTTGTTTGACATATGAATGTACCTTTATCTGTTTGTGAAATTTGCAAACCTATAAAAAAATTTATCTCTCCAATCATAGACATTTCAAATTCTTCCTGCATCTTGTTAACAAAGTCTTTACATAATCCATCTTCACCTCCAAAAATGATATCATCCACAAATACTTCAATAACCAGAATATCATCATTGGTAACTTTGTAACACAAATTGTTGTCAGCATTACCTTTTGTGTAACCAAGCTTCAAAAGATATTTTCCAATCTAGCATACCAAGCTCTGGGAGCTTGTTGCAATCCATAAAAAGCTTTCCTTAACCTGCAAACCATATCCTTATTATCTATCAAAGAAAATCCATTAGGTTGTTCAATGTAAACTTCCTCCTCAAGATCTTCATTCAAAAGTGCACATTTTACATCCATTTGATAAACTTCATAGTTCTTATAAGCTGCAAATGCAAGAAATAGTCTAACTACCTCAATTATGACTACCAGTGCAAAAGTTTCATTATAATAAATTCCTTCTTTCTGTGAATAACCTTTACAAACTAATCTTGCTTTATTCCTGATTCCTTCACCATTCTCATTAAGTTTATTTCTAAATACCCGTTTACTTCCAATTACATTTTTGTCTTTAGGTCGGGGAACTAATGTCCAAGTATTATTCTTTTCAATTTGTTCTAATTCATCTTCCATTGCTTTTATCCAATGTTCATCCTGACATGCTTCAGTAACAGATGTTGGTTCAACTTGAGAAATTAAACATAGCTCTTCATTTGCCAATCTTCTTCTAGTTATAACACCTTGATTCTTGTTTCCAATTATTTGATTCTCTAAATGATTCAATCTTACATACCTAGGTTTGTTTTGATTTCCACTTACATGTTGTTGTTCTTCAGTCATAGTTGAATTTCCTAATGATGTTGGTGTGACTGGATCTTCACTCTGTACTGGTGCAATCTGTGTTGGTTCATTTATAATCATTTCAATTGTTGGTTCTACACATCTTGAATATCCTCTAAAATGTTCATCTATCTTCACATTAGTACTCTCAATGATTTTCTATAACCTTTTATTATAACATCTATTTGCCTTGCTTTTAGATGAATAACCAATAAATATTCCTTCATCACTTCTAGGATCAAATTTTTCAATATACTCATCTCTTCTATTATAACACTTGCTTCCAAATATTTTGAAGTACTTAAGAGTAGGAATATGACCAAATCATAGTTCATAAGGGGTCTTACCGGTTTCACTTTTGATGTGAACTCTGTTGAAAGTATAAACCGTTGTATTCACTGCTTCTCTCCAATACACATGAGGTAGATTTTCTTCCATTAACATGGTTCTTGCTACATCTAGAATAGTTATGTTCTTCCTTTCCATAACTCCATTTTGCTGGGGTGTCTGGGGTGCTGATAGTTGTCTTTTGATTCCATTCACTTCACAAAATATATTAAATTCTCTAGATGTAAATTCTCCTCCTTGATCTAATCTTAAACATTTGATTTTCTTGTCGGTTTCATTTTCTACCATTGCCTTGTATATCTTCAATCTTTCAAAAGCTTATGATTTCTCCCTAAGAAAAGTAACCCAACACATTCTAGAATGATCATCAATTATTAGCATAAAGTATCTATCTCCCTTTAGACTTCTTGTTCTTGTTGGACCGCATAAATCAGTATGAATTAAATCAAGAATATTATTGGATTTCTTAGTAATGCTCTTAAATGTTGTTCTAACTTGCTTTCCCATTTGACATTCCTTACATACCGGATTATGAGGTTTCACAATCTTAGGTAAATCCCTTACTGCCTTAGTTGAACTGATCTTTCCAATGAAATTAAAATTCACATGACAGAGTCTGTTATGCCATAACCAACTTTCATCAATGTGTCCAATCAAACATGTTTTATCACTGGTATTCAAGTGAAATCCTTTCTCGAATTGTAATTGAAATCCTTTTCCCACTAACTGACCAACACTCAAAAGATTATGCTTTAAACCTTCTACATAATAAACATTGTCAATATTATGCTTACCGTCCAAAGATATAGTGCCTTTTCATTTGATTAAACAAGCTTTATCATCTCCAAACCTTACTAGACCTCCATGAATTTTCTGAAAAGATAAGAAATTGCTTTTATCACCAGTCCTATGATGCGAGCATCCACTATCTATTATCCATTCATCCTTTTCTTCAATTTTTGTTGTCAGTGCCTGCTCTACTGGTTTGATAATAGGTGTCGGTTGATCTTCTTTTATTGCAACAAAAGCCCATCCGCTATCTATTGGATCTTCATCTGAATCACATGTAAGACCTTCATCTGCATAGTAACATGACTTATCTCTGTTTTTCTTAAATTTGTATCTCTGATATTTAGGATTAGGCTTATATGATCTTTTTGCTTCCTCCCTTAATCTTGCATGTCTATCAGAACACCTAGAAGCCATATGACCAACTTTATTGCAATTAAAACATTTGAAAGGGTCTTTACCTTTATACTTACTTCCTGTTGGAACCTTAGGCATCTTCCTTGCAAATGGTGCTTCAAGTTCTTCAAGTTCTTCATTTTCTTTCCTCATATCTTCAAGTTCTTTTGCATAAAGTGCTTTCCAATCAGTTTTATCAGATGATGATGATGCTTTGAAAGATAAATCAGTCTTTACAGTAGCAACAGGACCAAATTCCTCAAGCTCAAATGCAGAAAGTTTTCCAACCAAAGTATCTCTAGAAACTGAAGTATTAGGCATTGTTCTCAACTCATTAATAGCAGTCATTTTCATTTTGTAAGCTGGTGGCAAAGCTCTTAAAACTTTAGACACAATTTCATCTTCACTTAAGGATCCTCCACAACATTGGATTCCTAAAACAATTTCATTAACTCTTTTCATAAATGCATAAATTCTTTCATCTTCTTCCATTTTTAAATTTTCATACATGACCCAGTAACATTCCAGTTTTGCAATTTTGATAGTGGTATCTCCTTCATTCAGTGTTTCCAACTTATCCCAAATAGCTTTAGTAGTAGATCGGTCTGATAATCCCATGATTTGTTGATCCGATAATGCACTCAGAAGTGCTTCTCTTGCTTTGCAATCATTCTCCAAGTCCTTAGCCAATGTTGGTGGATAAGGTTCATTCAGAGTAGGACCAACATAAGCATTCTTTGTAACATCCCATATATCTCTTCCAATAAAATTCGGATGTGTTTCCATTCTGATCTTCCATATACCATAGTTAGTTCTATCAAGTTTCAGACTGTCCTTCCTAAAAATATTTGTTGCCATAGGATCTCCTCAAGTTGTTAGGCTTCTGCAAAAATAGGACTTAGCTCTGATACCAATTGTTAGGAACTAGGAAGGACAACTGAGAGGGGGGGTGAATCAGTTGTGAACTAGTTGTCAATAAATTATAGGTCAAAATAGATTATTCCAACTTAAACTTAGTGTCGGTAAACCAAACTTAAATGTCGTTAAAACAGATTAACAGTTATAGCAGTATTGGTTTAAGCTCTAAACATGAATGCCAAACACCTTCATAACCTTCCTTCAACCTTCAAATAATGTTTGTGTGATTCACACAAGGATTTTCTTATTTTCGCTCTTCAATATTCGAACACACTCATACCATATCTTATGATCTTCGATAAGATCTTACAATCATATATACAAAACCTAAGACCAAATGTATAGGTCGGCTCACTAAAGATATTACAATTAAATCAATTACAAATAAGTCTTGATGTGATACAATATGTCGGCTCAATACATTTACCATATTATCCAATCAATAAACCATCTCCATAATGTGTCATGCTGATCTGGAATAGATATCATCTATCCGTCCATAACCTAGACCTATATGTCGGTAAAGGCAAATCTGTCAACCCAATTAGACCAATAAGCAAAACACCAAATCCAAACATCCAATCCATGTCTTCGACATAACCAAATGATCTCCAAGTTATCATCGCTGCTGGTGAACAATATAACCTGCTGGTGAACATATACCGGTGACTGTGCATAAGCCACTAACCATACCGGTGAACATAATGTAGACCTCCAAGAAGACAAGTGTTGAGATCAATGACAAAACCAATGCAACACATGACGAAGTCATCCATAATACCAACATAGCTATCCTAAATGCCTTTAATTAAATTAATACGCATTATTTAATTAATTAGTGTTTCTTCCTTCTAGCTAATTAATTTTATTAATTATATTATAGTCCCTTTTAATTAATTATTTGACAATCATAAGTCATTTAATTGATTAAATCCACCCCCTTTCTTCTATTAAATACATCAAATGCATAATTTGACTATTTAATTTACCTTTTGCCCTTTTCCATTATGGAATTAATTTAATTAATTAATTTCATTTCCCCACATGTCTCTTAACTCTAATCCTCATCGAAATCTTCCTCTAAACCTTACCCACTTAGATAACCATAGGTTTTAGTCAACCTTATCCTCTTTCCCTCGCCATATGTGTGCACATTCACAAAATATCCTAAATTTCCTCGAATTCGGGGAAATTTCCTAAAATTTGAGGAAATATACTAAATCTCCTAATATGTGGTAATATATCCCTATTTGGAATAGAACCTTCCTGTTTGGGTGTCTTTCTCTCAAATAGGTATGTGTCCTCAAGGACACATGTCATTCCTTCCCATGACACTTGTCTTTCTTAAGGACGCATGTCATTTCCATCCATGACACTTGCCCTTCTTAGGAACAAGTGTCTCTTTTTCATGCCTCCTCATTGATAATATGATGAAACTATAAAGATCTGGTCAACTACTGAGAGGGGGGTGAATCAATAGATAGAAAATAAAATAAACTTTCACGAAAATAAACTTTCAACTCTGAATCAACTCATAAAGTATACCAGTTTATCCTAATACTCAGTGACATAATGCAAAATATCTTGAAACTTAAATACCATTTGACAAAACCTTAAACTACTTTACTAATACCAGTAAAAACATGTTTCAAATCATTTCCAGTCATTCAAATATATCTATGCAGATTTACCAGTCATTCAAATCAACCATATCAAAAACACATCCACTAAATCATTCACCACTTGATACAATGATTTTTCACGTGAAAACCCAAATGGGAAAAATCATGGTGGGGATGAATACCCACAAGTATTTTGAACTCTTCTTAAGTTCACCCTGTTAGGAGTCAAGCCTTGTTAGAAGCTTATACAATAATGTCCTGTTAGGAATAGATCCGGTTAAGGACTACTCGGTGAAGGGATTAACTACAAATACTCTGTTAGAGGCAATACACTATTAAAGGTAACCTTGGTGGAAGATTTCAAATCCAAGCTAATGGATCACCTGGTTAGAGGATTTTAACAACAAGCCTGTTAAAACTTACCCAGTTAAGGGATTTAACTATTGTAATGGTTGGAGAAAAACAAGTTCTTGACTAATCTGGAAATAGTAACTCCTTGCTTAATTGGATCATTTATCGCTCCTATCTACCTTCACAAAATTCTACAGACACACCTCCTGGTTCGGCAATAATCACTTTCACACTTAACCAAATTTCCAACACTTCATTGAAACAAATCATCGACCTTATAAGCAAATACATTAGGTCGGTAACACAACACAAACCCTACAAATCTCATAGAGATTACAAACATATCAGTTCAATCTTGACCGTTAGATTACATTCAATCAACATTGCATTCTTCTAGGCATCTACAACCATTACTGGATCACCACACTAACTCATCATGCATTTGTCACTTCATACTATGCATTTGATCATTCCCAAGATAAATGGTTATCACTTATGCACTAAATACATTTCAAAACTCATCACGTGCAACATGCTTACGTGACATCTTTATCACCAATCATCATTCGGTCATAAATCATCACAACTGATCTCCAAACTTCATCGGTTAAGGTTCTACATCTCAACTGGTTAGGGTTACCGGTTGATCTTCACTGCATCAACACCAGTTGCTTTACTGCATCATTACCGATAGCAGTACTCTCTTCATTACCCGTTGCTATTGACATCAATGACAACATTACAATTCTCCATTGCAATCTTCATGAAATGCCAACATTCTCCCCCTTTGGCATTGATGGAAATACAAATATCAATACCAATTGATTGTCATGATTGAGAGTAAAGCACATACACAAGTATAGGAATCTTGGTTTACATTTTCCAATCATATTTTGTCCTTTAACTGTATCTTCATATCTTCAGCTGGTAACTGGCTATCAATCATATACAATTCTTCTCCCCCTTTGGCAACAATGTCAAAGTGAAGGTAAACCATTCCATGCTTCACCGATCTGCAATTAGTTGCTCCCTCTATGGAGTAGCTCCATTCTTCACCAATCCTCCTTCAAGATTTTCAATAGGCTTCGGATTGATGTCTTCCACATCTGCTTAATTGAATTCATGTAGGGGTACAACCCTTAACTTACCTCGAAAGTAATCAAATGTAGCCTTAGGTAGAGGCTTAGTAAAAATATCTGCCAGTTGTTCTTTAGTGGAAACATGCTCCAATGATACATCCTTTCTTTGAACTTTCTCTCTCAGGAAATGATACTTCAACTCTATATGCTTTGTCCTAGCATGTAACATCGGGTTCTTAGAAATGTTTATAGCACTAGTGTTATCACAGAAAATTCTTACCAGTTACGATATCTTCAGCTTGAAACCTTCCAATATGTGTTTCATCCAGATTGCCTGGGTATAATTCATATAAGTTGCAACATACTCAGCTTCTACAATTGATTGAGAGATACAACTTTGTTTCTTGCTGCTCCAAGACACTAATCTGCTTGCAAGAAAAAATGCTCATCCGATTGTACAATTCCTATCATCAATATTGCTTGCCCAATCTGCATCGGTATAGACCTTTAAGTCAAAGTTTCCTACATATGGATACCATAATCCATAATCTATAGTGTCTTTCAAGTATTTGAAAATTCTTTTGGTTGCAACCATGTTGGACTCCTTCGGGCTTTTCTGAAATCTGGCAACCAATCCTACTGCATGAGCAATGTCTGGTTTGTTGTGGACAACATAATGTAGCTTATCTATCATGGACCTATATTCCTTTTCATCAACAAGTGCATAATCATCTTCCTCTGATAATTTACAACCTACAACCATTGGTGTTCCAATTGGTTTACAGTCTCCCATTCCAAAAGTTCTTAACACTTCCTTCACATACTTGGATTGTATAATAAATTACCTTCCTTCATCTATTGGATTTACAGACTTATGAAATTTTTTTATCTCACCTACCAATGACATCTCAAACTCATTCTTCATTTCATTAGCAAAATCATGACACATATCATCATTTCCTCCAAAAATGATATCATCAACAAATACCTCACTTACTAGTATTTTATCTCCTTCAGTCTTGAGATATATATTATTGTCTTCACTGGTTCTTTGAAAACCTATCTTTACTAAGTGAGAGTGCAATATTTTATACCATTCTCTTGGTTCTTTTTTCAATCCATAAAGTTCCTTATGTAGCTTGCACACCATATCCTTTTCTTTAGTTAATGCATAACCATCTGGTTGTTCTATGTAGACTTCTTCTTCCAATATTCCATTTAAAAATGTTGACTTAACATCCATTTGATATACTTTAAATCCTCTGTATGTTACAAATGCAAGTAAAGTCCTTACTCCTTCCAATCTTGCTACTGGTGTAAATGTCTCACCATAGTATTCACCTTCCTCCTGTACATATCCTTTGCATATCAGTATGGCTTTATTCCTGACCACTACTCCATCTTCATTCAGTTTGTTTCTGAATACCCACTTTGTACCTATTACATTCTTGTTTTTCAGTCTGGGTACCAATGCCCAAGTATTATTCTTCTCTATCTGGTCAAGTTCTTCTTCCATCTCCTTGATCCACTCTTCATCTGCAAAGGCTTCTTTTGCAGTCCTAGGCTCAATGGTGGAGATCATGCAATAGTTTTCTCTAAGCCTTGTTCTAGTTAGCACACCTGCATTCCTGTCTCCAATAATCTGATTAGGTCTATGATTGAGTCTAACATACCTTGGAATAACATGATCTTGATTTTTCAGGTTCTTCTTCTTCTTCACTTTCTTCATCTTCTGCTGGACCTTCCTGTTTTGGTTGAACTGGGGCTTCTGTGTTCAGTTCTCCAAATTATAGCTTTATCGGTTCTAGTTCCAAAAGCATTGTGTTAGGTTCTTCTTCTTCCTTCTCCTTGTTGGTTTCTTTCCACTTTCATTCTCAACCAAGGCTTTGAATGCCTTAAATTTGTTGAATGCTTATGTCTTGTCTTTCAAGAATGTGACCCACATCATCCTTGAGCAGTCATTGGTAAATATCATGAAATACCGATCTCCTTGAATACTCCTAGTCCTCATTGGTCCACATAGGTTAGTATGAACCAAATCTAGCAAATGTTCAGCTAAGAAAGATTTTCTCTTGAAGGTTGAGGATGTCATTTTCCCTAACTGACATTCCTTGCACAAAGCATTCACCGGTTTGTCCAATTGTGGCAAACCTCTTACTCATTTTGACTTGTTGACTCTTACAATGTTATCAAAATTCACATGGCAAAACCTCCAATGCCAAAGCCAACTATCTTCTACTTTTGCAATCAAACAACTATTGACTTTAGAGTTTAAGTGAAATAAGTTACCTCTAGTTTGTTTGCCAGTTGTAATCAATTCACCTTTGCTTCCAAAGATATTGCAAACTCCATTCTTGAATTCTAACGAGTAACCTTTTCCATTGAGTTGAGCAACACTCAAAAGATTGTGTTTCAGACCTTCAACCCAGTAGACATCATCTACACTACTCTTACCATTCAGGGAGATGGATCCTTTGCCTTTCACGATGCAAAGAGAGTTATTCCCAAATCTCACAACACCTCCATCAAACTCTTTCAATGTAATAAACTTACTCCAGTCACCAGTCATGTTGTGTGAACAACCACTGTCTATAATCCAGTCATCTGAACTATCCAAGTGAGAGACCAATGCCTTATGATCTGATATCTCTTCTTTGATAGAAACAAAGACAATGTCCTCATTTGCATCACCCTCGGATTCATCATCTGTAATGCCTCCATCCACTGCAATGAGATAGTTTATTTTTCCTTTTCCTTTGAACTTCCTATATTTCTCTCATTTTTCCTCATTATCTCCATTAGGATAATTATCAGCAATATGTCCTATCAAGTTACATGCAAAACATTTCAATGGTAGTTTACCTCTATACTTACCAGTACCTCTAGGTAACCGCTTGGCCAACAATGCTTCAAGTTCCATCAGATTGTCATCATCATCTACCTCTCTGCTGGATCTGGATTCATGACTGTAACTAGCTTCTCTACTTTTCCTTACCAACGAGGATCAGACTGAGGCTTTAAATGCAAATTTTGACCTCTGAACACTTCCATCAAAACCATTTAATTCAAAAGCAATTAATTTACCAATGATAGAGTCAAGAGTTACCTTTGTCTTGTCAATAGATTTGAGCTCATGAATAGCTACAACTCTCATAGCGTAGACTAGTAGAAGGGTTATCAACACCTTGCTAACCACAGTGGAATCCTCCACTGTACCTCCAACACTTTTGATTTCTCCAACTATCTCCTTGATTATCTGACCATATTGTTGAATGTTTTCACCTTCAGCCATTCTCATATCATCAAATTTTCCTCTGAGACTCTCTTCCTTGGCTATCTTTACATGCTCATCATCACTATAGATTTCTTTCAGTTTCTTCCAAACTTCATATGCAGTCTCCAATCCATGAACATCAACATATTATAAATCAAACGAGGTACTAATGATGGCCTCCAATGCTTGATTGTTCTCTTGTTGCTTCTTCTTCTTATCATCTGTCAGAATTCCACTAGGCAAGTTATACTTAGTAACAACCCGATCCCAATACTAACTTCCTATGCTCTTGATGTAAATCTTCATCCTATCACTCCATATTTTATAGTTATCTCTATTAAACTTTGGACCTTCTCTCTTCATCATTTTCTCGTAGATATTTTCCTCAAGTTGTTAGGATTATACTCAAGAGGACCTGAAATGCTCTGATACCAATTGATAATATAATGAAACTATAAAGATCTGGTCAACTACTGAGAGTGGGGGTGAATCAGTAGATAGAAAATAAACTAAACTTTCACCAAAACAAACTTTCAACTCTGAATCAACTCATAAAGTATATCAGTTTAGACACTCAGACAAATCTGTAACTGCACTGTTAAACTTTACCGGTTGTCCTAATACTCAGTGACATAATGCAACAGATCTTGAAACTTAAATACCATTTGACAAAACCTTAAACCACTTTACTAATACTAGTAAAAATATATTTCATATTATTTTCAGTCATTCAAATATATCTATGGAGATTTACCAGTCATTCAAATCAACCATATCAAAAACACATCCACAAAATTATTCACCACTTGACACAATGATTTTTCACGTGGAAACCCAAATGGGAAAAACCATAGTGGGGATGAATACCCACAAATATTTTGAACTCTTATGAAGTTAGCCCTGTTAGTAGCCAAGCCTTGTTAGAAGCTTATACAATAATGTCCTGTTAGGAACAGATCTGATTAAGGACCACCTAGTTAAGGGATTGACTACAAATACCCCGTTAAAGGCAATACCCTATTAAAGGTAACCTCGGTGGAGGATTTTAAATCCAAGCTAATGGATCACCCGGTTAGAGGATTTTAACAATAATCATGTTAAAGCTTACTTGGTTAAGGGATTTAACTGTTGTAATGGTTAGAGAACAACATTTTCTTGACTGAACTGGAAATAGCACTTCCTTGCTTAATCAGATCCTTTATCGCTCCTATCTACCTTCACAACATTCTGTAAACATACCTCCTGGTTCAGCAACAATCACTTTCACACAACCAAATTTTCAACACTTCATTGAAACAAATCATCAACCTTATAAGAAAATACATTAGGTCAGTAACACAACACAAACCCTACAAATCTCATAGAGATTACAAACATATCAGTTCAATATTGACAGTTAGATTACATGCAATCAACATTACATTCTTCTAGGCATCTACAACTATTCTTGGATTAGCGCACTTTGAATCTATAACTCATCACATGTTTGTCACTTCATACTATGCATTTGATCATTCCCAAGATAAACAGTTATCACTTACACATCAAATCCATTTCACAACTCATCACGTGTAACATGCTTACGTGGCATATTCATCACTGATCATCATTCGGTCATAGATCATCACAATTGATCTCCAAACTTCATCGGTTATGGTTCTGCATCTCAACTGGTTAGGGTTACCGATTGAGGGTTATTGGTTGATCATCACTGCATCAACACCGGTTGCTTTACTGCATCATACTTGCTTCATTGTCGGTTTCTATTGGCATCAATGACAATACTATACTTCTCCAATGCAATCTTCATGCAATGCCAACACTCATCTACTAGTCTATCCTATTTAATCCCTTCATTTTCATACCATTATAATGTCATTTTGAATCCTCATCTTACATCCATTTTGCATCCACTTTTATTTTTATACCATCGTAATGCTAAATCGTTTGCCCATCTTTTACACATCCATATCCATTTAGCATACACCTCACATCTCATTTAGCATAATCCTCATCTTGTATCTACTATCATGGAGTGAAATGAAGCATCTACCACATAGCAAGCACACACCAAACCAAAAGACAATCAAATCAAGGGTTTCAAGAGAGTTTGTGATTTACTTTTTTTCCATTTGCTTTCGAATTCCCTTTTAGCGTCTTTATCATGAGTGTGGTCAACTTGTGTGTTTGTTTAGATGTTTAGTTTAGCAATTTAATTTTCTTCATCTTGCACTCACAATTTTTTGCATACATCAAATCAAAGGATAAATCTAGAGTTTTCATTTTAATTGCTATTATTTTGTTTATCTAGTTTTCCTTCTCAATCATCCTTATCTTGAATGTTTAAATGGATTTTGTGTTTTTTTAGATTGCTAGGTTTTATCTCAATCATTTTTGCATACATTTTCACTCACATACTCATGTTGCATTTGAAATAGGGAGAGAGGAAGAGAAAGGGACTGATGGAGATAGAAAGAGGGAGAGATAGAGGGAGGAAGAGTGAGTGAGAGAGAGGGGTAAGGATATATAGATAAGGGATAAAAAAAGAGACGAAGATAGAGATTGAGATGGAGATGGAGACAGATATAGAGAGGAGAGGAAGAGAGGGATAGATAGATAAGTGGTAAGGACATATATATAAGGGATAGAGAAAGAGAGAAGACAAAGATATATATGGAGATGGAGATGAAGATGGAGATAGGGATAGAAAGAGAGATGGAGATGGATAAGCAAAGGGATATAGAGAGAAAAGGAAGAGAAGAATAGATAGATATGGAAGAGATAAATATATAGAGATTAGTTGATAGGTTTTTCACTAAGTTAAATTAACAGGTGGTTTGTAACGGCACCCCCAACGATCACTCATGGAATCCATGTATTATTCACTAAGTTAAAAAGATGAAATAGAATATTTATTTTTACAAGTACTTTTTAGGAATTGATAGGTATTATAGAGATAAACGGGTGAGAGAGAGAGAGAGAGAGAGAGAGATAAATATAGAGAGAGGGAGAGATGGAAGGAGGAAGAGGGAGAGCAAGAAATAGAGATAGAAAAAGGGAGACAATGAGAGAGGGGGAGATGGAAAGAGAAAGATAATGATATAAGAAGTGATATATAGAGGTGATTCATCTATGGAGATATTTTCTAAAATTTGTAGATTGACATGAATATTGCATTCTCCTTTTACCATGTTCCTAAATGGCTCGGTGATCCATCATTCTCTAGCTATTATTATTTAAATATTATATAATAAATCTTATTTTATATTTTATTATTTTATATATTATATTATATAAAATATGAATAATAAATAACATAACATATATTACATACTACTACTTATATATTTATAATATATATTATTTTGGCATTGTGTAATAAATATATAACATAAATATAAATACAATAAATAATATAATATAGGCTTCTTAATGGGCTTGGTAGGATTAATCATTCTCAGTGCACTAAGGGTATTGACATATGGGAAAACCAGAGGTGGGATGGACCAAAATAAACTTTGATGATGCATCAAGGGGTAGCCCAGGTGTTTTATGTGTTGGATGCATCGCGAGAAATGACAAATGGATCATATTGGCAAGGGGAGCACAATGATTGATGGATGGCACTAATAATGAAGTGGAGGCACAAGTTGCACTCCTTGTTGTTTCCCTCACAAATAGATTGTCAATAAAAAAGCTACATTTGGAAGGAGACTCGAGAATAGTGGCATATGCCATTGTCATTTAAGGTGAAGCCCAATGTTGGAAAATTAATAAATTTGTCTCCCTTATAGTGCAAAAGCTCAATAACTTCCAAGATTTTAAAATAATCCATGTTCAAAGAGAAGGTAATGCAGATGTGGACTATTTATCAAACTAGGGATGTGATCTAAATGACCAGAGTGTGCGATGGTGAAAGGGTGCAAGGTAAGCATGAGTTTTAAATAACCCAATGGAAGATGATGTCAATGATGAGTTGGCAAGCAGGTGCGGTATCATGTTATCTTTCTCATCATTTTTGGTAGGTTGGATGGAATATCATATCAAGCAAGGATATTAATGTGCATACAGAGAGTACGTCACCATTTTCTTCTCCCCTTTCCTGTGTGGTGGAAACATAATGCTTGGATCAGAGGTGGCATATGTGATGTAATGCCAAGGTAAGGTGGGAGCACATGTTCCTTGGCATTTGATGGAAAAATGAATGAGAGTGTAGGGAGATCTTTTAAAACCATGAGAGACTTTAATGGTGAAGGAAAGATCCTCTATATTATCTCTCTATAAGAAGACGAGGTGGTTGTAGGACGTGTGGAGGTTGAAGGTGACGTCATACGTGCTTTGTGTTTGGCCGAAGGAGGTGATTGGCTTTGGTATTCATGGTGATAATGGAAGCAAATTTTTCCCTTGTCACAATATGAGGACAACGAGAAATGTCTTCAAGATTGAAGACCCGGAATTCTTCCAAATGATGGATGTCTTGTTGGGGAGAGATTACATGGAATCTAAGTTTAGGTACAGGACAAGTGCATCTTAAGTCTCTATTTTCTTTGCATGGGGGCTTGAATTGGGTAGGAGGGAGGGCGTGGGGTGGGTCATGAGAGAGTGCATTCAAGAGGAGTGGAAGCTCAAGATGGAAAGCTTCATGATCATTGTGTGACCAGTGGAAGGTTTTGTGTCCATCAATGAGGAATGGATACACTCAGTAGAATTCACCCTGCCCTTAAAACCTTTCTTGATCTATGGTGTGGACATGGATTGTGAGATGTGGAGGGAAGAAGCACAGGTGGGTTGGGACTATAAAAAAGATTACTTGTAGAGTGGGGAGAAGATGAAGTTGTTGTTGGGACCGAACAAAGTGAGAAAGTCACGGAAGAAAACTGACTTCAAGAAAGAAGATTTCTAGCTAAGTCGTAAGAAGCCAGTTTCATAGTTTTTCTTAGCAGTTTAGTTTTCTCAGGCATAGTGTCAAATATGACTATTTATAGTTTATCTTTATATTTTAAGTTTTAGTAAAAAATAAGTTTAAAAGCTATTATAGGTAAAAGACATGGTGGTTTCAATATTTTGTGAAGATATGGATGTTTTACAGAAAATGTGGATAATGTATATTTTTTTGATAATGAAATATAATATCAATATTTACTGATCAAAAAATTATAATAATATAATATAATATACATAAAATATTATTTATATATCACCGATTAAAGGTCTGGTAAATTCTTTTGTTGCATTAAGTGTTGGAGAAGGCTCGTACTCGGGCTCACAGCCTATGGAGGAGTAAAATTATTTTTTCATACAGAATTTTGGATTTACATTTTATGCCCCTCTTTCTATTCCTAGCTTTGTTCGGTAGCCCAATTTTGTTAAGCATGAAGGAGGGAAGTTGATATTTGTAAATGTACATCATGTAAGAAATACTATTTATCTGGTGCTTTTTACTATGGCCTCTGAATGGCCTATTTAGGTTGATAAACTCATGACCGGTATTGAATTGTAATGTTTGGATTGTGTTAGTCCTTGGATATACGGATGTTTTTGGTGTTATTTGGGTAAATTTTGAACATCATCTAGGTTTCTTGGGATGTAGCATATTTCTATATAGCTAGGTATGTAGGTTTCACCCTCAGTGGTGGCCTCCATCTATGCATTGTAATCTTGAGCGAGGAATGGAGGTTTTCTTAGCTGGTTCTTTCCTCTAGAAGCTCTTGAACCAGTCTACTATTATATAATATATATTCGTGGCTCGTCCACTTTTGCCAAAAAAAAAAATCAATACATTAAAATTCAAAAATTTAAAATGCATAAAGCAATTTTTTTTATATATTATGTTCCTTCTCCATTCGGTCTTCAATCACAGAGATCCAAAATGCATGATTTAGTTCCTTTCAAACGGCCTCATCTTCTAGTTAGGGTTTGTTTGTTATTAAATCTGTCTAAACCCATTCCCTCTGAGATTATTATTTGCTCCAAATATGGTGCGTGGATTCAGCCTATGGTAATTCAAGATTCGATCACTATTCATTCTTGTGCTCCGTTACTTGGCCATTTCACCTCTCAATGTTGTGGTGATTTTGATGCATCTTTACAAGTTTGTTCAGATTTTTCATTTGATTTTTGCCAATGTTCCTTTTTTTAAAGTAAGGATCGTCAGTCTTTGAAGGATCATAATGTTAAGAATTCTGCTCCTTTACCTCTTTCTATTACATCTCTCATTCCTTTTTCTGGATATACCGTATGTGATGTGCCTCTGATGGATTTTACTTTTCTCTACTCTTTGGTTGTGTTCTTCTTTGTTATGTCTGCCATTCGTCGGTTTTGTTATGTTTCTTCAAACTCGGTTAAGTTTCTTCCTAGTCCTTTCAAGGATTATTGGTCTTCTAAATTTTGTTTTGAGCCTTTTTTGTTCTCCTCTACGAGTTTTTTTCAAATTTCTTGTCCTTCGGTTCCATTCCCAAAATTGTTGTTACCTTCTAATGGTTGCACAGATCATTGCTATGTTAATTCTTCTCCTCATTCTTCTTTCGTGGGTTTGGCGGATGATACCAAAATTGTTCATAGTTTAATTTTTGATAGTGATTCTTTTTGCCCATTCCAAGGTCTCCTTCTTCTCTTTCCATTTCTGAAGAGAAGATTCAGCTTATTGCTTTAGATATTTTATTTTCAGTTTCTTCTGATCTATTTGATGAGATTGTTGCAAAGGAATTTCCCAAATTTTCTTTTTCTTCTGCATCTGCCTCTTCGGGGTCTGTCCATGATGGTTGTCATGTTTCCTCTTCTCAACCAAATTCAGTTGAAGGTGTGGATGTAGATCTTATTGATAGTCCTTCTTCAATTGTTTCTAATTTGTATGGATTTGATTTCTCTCAAAAGTTAGCCTTGGAGCAATCTCCTTCTGTTTCCCCCTATTGTTAAAACTCCTAAGAAGAGGGGTCGGAAACCAAAATTGGCTAAAATCAGGGAGGAGATTGCGGCTGGTATTCAATCCACTTTTGTAGAGAAATTTTCTTGCCAAGTCAAAACAAGGAGGTTATGTTGCTCTCCTTGTGATAAATGAGGATTTTATCTTGGAAAGTCAGGGGCTTAAATGCCCCTGACAAAAGGGGAAGGATCAAGAAATTTCTTGATTCTTCAAAAGTGGATATCATCTTATTGCAAGAGTCTAAAATTTCTTAATATTCTTTTGATAACATAATTTCCAAATGGTCCCTTTGGAAAGTTGTTCATGTTCCTTCTTTGGGTGCTTATAGTGGTCTTATAACTTTATAAAATCTTAAATCATTCAAAGTTGAGATGTTATCTTTTGCTTCTCATTGGCAGTTGTTAAAGGTTTACTGGTTTGAAGTCTCTTTTGTTTTGTTTAATATTTATGGTCCGACTTCTCCTTCAGATAAAACCAACTTATGGGATTCCTTATCTGAATTGTTTTTACAATATGATGATTTTTTATTGTGCTTGGGGGTGATTTTAATTCTCTCCTTTCCCCAGATGAAAAAAGAGGGGGTAATCCTACAGCTCAGATTGTTATTGATGACTTTTCTTCCTTTGTACAAGGCAGTGCGTTATTCGATATTTTCTCTTCTAATGGTTCTTTCACTTGGACTAATAGGAGATCTAAATGCCAAATTGCCTCTCACCTTGACAGATTTCTTATTTCCCTAAACCTACGTTTGAACAACTTTTCCTTTTCTTCTGAGATTCTTACCTCCCCAGATTCTGACCATTTCCCAATTTTGCTCAATTTTGATAAATTGGATCATATTTCCTTTGTTAGACCTTCTTTTAATTTTGAGAAAATGTGGTTCACTCATCATCATTTTCTTTCTTTATTAAAGCAATGGTGGATTAGTGCTTTGTTTTGTAAAGGTACTAAGATGTTTCAATTTTATTCCAAACTGAAATTTGTGAAATCTCAAATTATGGCTTGGAATAAATTGGTCTTTAAGAATATTTTTCATGAAAAAGAGGCAGTTGCCAATGATTTGAAGGTTGTTAATGAGGATATTATTAGACATGGCACTAATTCCTCCACTAATGATGCTCAAAATAAATTGCAAGCTTACTAGGAGATCTTTTGCTCCCGAGTTGAAATCTATTGGCAGCAAAAGTCTCGTGAGGTTTGGCTTAAAGAAGGTGACAGGAATACTGTCTTCTTTCAAGCTGCATCCAATCTTAAACAAGCTTCTTCTACAATTTTTAGTATTAAGGATTCTAAGTCTAGTTATGTCCTTAATTCAGATCAATAGATTAGAGAGGAGGGGGTGTCTTTTTTTAAGGAATTGTTATCTCCTTCTTTTTCTTCTTCCTCTATGGATCATCATGTGGATTTGATTTTAGATTATATCCCCTCCCTTGTTTCTCATGAGGATAATGAATTTCTTATGAGGCCTTTTTCTTTAGATGAGCTTCATTCTGTTGTTTTTTCCATGGTCCCTGACAAAGCTCCGGGTACTGATGGGTTTACTATCTTGTTGTTTCAGAAATGTTGGAATTTTATTGGTTTTGACTTATTAATGGCTTTGGAAGAGTCTAGGAGGGGTGGGTATATCCTTAAAAAATTTAACATCACTTATATTGCCCTTATCCCGAAATCTAAGAATCCCCAAACTTTTGCTGAATTTAGACCCATTTCTTTGTGCAACTCTATTTACAAAATCTTCACCAAGGCTATTTATTTAAGACTTAAAATTCTCCTTCCTCGTATCATCTCTCCTCAACAAGGAGGTTTTGTTTCGGGTCAGGAAACTCATGAGGGAACAATTGTTGCTCATGAAACTTTACATTCCATAAATTTGTCCAATATACCAACTTTTATGGTCAAACTTGATATGATGGAGGCTTGTGATAAAGTTTGTTGGGCTTTTTTGCTCAAAGTTTTGAGAAAAATTGGTTTCTCTGAAAGCTCATGTAAATGGACCAAGAGTTGTATTTCTACTACTTCATTTTCTATCATCATTAATGGAGATCCCTCTAGATACTTGTCTTCAACCCAGGGTGTTAGACAAGGAGATCCTTTATCTCCTTTCTTATTTATCATTATGGCAGAAGCTTTTAGTCGATTGGTTATTAAGCAAAGGGATCTGGGCTTTTGGCAAGGGGTGTTAATTCCTAATTCTGATATTTCCATCACTCATAACCTTTTTGCTGATGATACACTTTTATTTGGGTCTTCTTCTATTCAAGAGGCTACTCATATTAAATTTATTTTGGATACTTATACTGTTGGATCTGGCCAACAGATTAGCCTCCATAAATCCAAGATCTTCATTTTTAATACTCCTCAGTTGGTGGCTAATAGACTTGTGAATATCTTAGGTTTCCCAGTAGACTCTCTTCCTTCTACCTATTTGGGGATTCCTTTCTTTATGGGATCTGCTAAGTTCTTTTTGGAATTCGGTTATTGAGAGACTTAAATCTCGTATTTCTGCTTGGAAGGCTAGGTGGTTGTCTCTTTTAGGTAGGATACTTCTCATTAAAACGGTCCTATCGGCCATTCCTAATTACTATATCTCAGTTCTTCAAGCTCCCAAATCAGTCATCTCCCAAATTAAAAAGATTATTCGATCTTTTTTTTGGAAAAATAACATGACAGAAGATAAAAAGATTCCACTAATTTCTTTGACCAATATGTCTCTTTCCAAGCAAGTTGGTGGTGCTGGGATTCAAGACTTATCTAAAAGAAATAGGGCTTTTGGGGGAAAACTAGTTTGGTCTATGTATACTAAGCCCCAATATTTGTGGTGCTAAATTATGCAGGCTTAGTATTTGGATTCCCATAATCCTGCTAGGATCTTCACAATTTATAATCCTCCACAGGGGTCTGCTATTTGGAACTTTATGATCTCATGTAGGGAAGTGGTCTCTAATTTTCTCTCCTAGCAGGTCCATTCAAGGGAGGATATTCTTTTTTGGAAAGACTCTTGGAATGTCTTTCCCCCTCTTTCATAGCATGATTCTCTTGCTTCTGTTTCAGTTGTTCTTTCTCAATCATGGGGAGTTAGATTGGTTGATTATGTAGATAGTGTTGATCTATTTTCTCACAAGGTCTCATGGAAGGATCCCTCTACTCTTCCATTGTCCTTGCAAGAAATTCAAAATTTTAAATCTTTTTTACAAGACCGAGTGGCTTTCCTTTCTAACATCAAAGATCAACTTATTTGGTGCCCTTCTAAATCGGGAAACTACTCTGCTAAAGAAGGATATTTTGTTGTTCAACAAATGGCCAATCAAAATGCTCCTCATCATGCCTTTTTGTTCTGTTGGAATAATTCAGTATTACCTAAAGCTGGTGTTTTTTCCTAGCTCGCGTTGCAAAATAGAATTTTGACTAGTGATCGTTTAGTCAAATTTAATATTGCAGCCTCTTTTCTTGTGTCTTATGTGGTAAAGCTCTTGAAGATGTCAATCATCTTTTTCTTCATTATGAGTTTGCGAGTAGTTGTTGGCATTTTGTCCTCCAAAAGTTATCTCTTTCATTCCCTTTGCCTTTATCTTTATGGGACATGTTTCAGTCTTGACCAGTTTTGTATTCATCTTCTCTATTTGCTTGTTTGTGGTTTATAATTCCCTCTTCAGTCAAATGGGCCATTTGGTGGGAAAGAAACAAGTGCTTTTTTAGATGTGACTCATCGGATTTATCTGTTGTTCTTGGGATTTTGGAAAGAAGTATTATTGAGCAAGTTAATACTCATGTTCAGAAATATTTTAATATGAATTCAGAGTTCTCTTCTTGGGACAATTTTATGATTTCTTCTTGGAAAAGTATCATTATTCCTGTATCACCCGCCTTTCCAAGGATTCGGAAAACACCTGTAGACAAAAATTCTATAAAATGGCATCCTCCTAATGCCCCTTTTTGTAAATTGAATTTTGATGGATCTTCCCATGGAAATCCTGGTGATTCGGGAATAGGGATAGTTTTTCGTGATCATTTGGGTTCTTTATTAGCATTAAAAGCTATGCCAATTTCTTCTGGCACAGAGGCTTGTGCTCTTTTAGAAGGTCGTGTTATGGCTAAGGATTTGAATTTCAAATACCTTCATATTGAAGGTGATTTGGCTATTGTCATTAATGCTTGCAAGGCAAGAAAAGCTGATAATTGGCATTTCCAGAATATTCTTGAACAAATATGGACTCTTCTTGATACGTTTGAGTACCTCATCATCTCACATGTTTATCGTGAAGGTAATGCATTGGCTTATTGCCTCACTAATATGGGTTGTGACAAAACTATTATTGATTCCTCTCGATTAGGGTGTGATTTGATGAGCTTCCCAAACCTATTAAGTATAGCCTATAGAGAGTCGGGTATTTAATCTTTCTTATTATATGATTGCTCGTTTAAACGAGTTGATATTCTCTCCTCTTGGTGAGGTATTCCTTTTCATAATTCCATTTTGTTTTGATTTGAGGTACTTTGCTTTACTCGATCATCACTTAGCATTCATTAATGATGAGTTGGTTGTTATTGATGTTGTTTGTGTGTTTGGTACTCTCTTCTGGTGTGAAATCTGGAGATATTTATTTTCACATTGGGAATCCATCCTTCATATGCCATTTAAAGTTTGGCGTGGCATTGTTTTCATGATTATCTTTGTACGCCGCTTCTTTTGGTTTGTCAAATTTTTGATGATATATCTCCTCTTTCTTTTCATTTACGACATAAAAAATTTGGGCTTCATTTCTCTCTAGCATTTCCGCATTCACCTCTTCTCCTTTGGCATTTGTCTATATTGGTGGACCGCAGATCTCATGTCGTTGGTGTCAGTTATGTTTTGGACCCTTGTGTTTCTTGTAAATTCTCTGCATTATGTAGTATATATATATTTTTTGGTTGCAGGTGTTTTTTGGTGTAGGGGCATGTCAATTTTGGTTGTAGGAGTTCTTTATTGCAGGGCTTTCAAGATATCCCATCAAGATGGATCTGTCCTTCGATGTTGGTTTAGTCTTCTTGCTTTTTGGAGCTCTCTTCTTCATTCACCGGGAAGCCTATGTTATTTCTTTTTCATGTCCTTATTTTCTAAATAAGCTTGCATGCTCCTATTCTGTAAAATGAGCTTGCATGCTCCTATTTGTAAATGAGCCTGCATGCTCCTTTGTTGATCTCTATTTTGTAACTAGCTTCGGCTAGAGGATTGTTCACTACTTCTCTTCTATAGTCATGTTGATGAATAATGACCGGATTTTTTCTTGCTAGTTCTTTTCTCTGGGAGCTCAATTTGAACCAGTTTTTAAATATATTGTAAAAATTATATATTATTAATAAAATATATCAAGTGGCATTGCCACCTTGCCAAAAATAATAATAATAATAATATTTTTTTGATATATAATTAACTATTTACAAACTTTATTATCTATATATGTTGTAATTTAAGTATAATATTAATATAGATTAAGTTAATTTTTAAAGAAAATTTAAACATATAATTTATTATTCATATATTTTATTTATTAATTATTATAATCTTACAAATAATATTTAAATTTTTTAAATATGTAGTTAATTATTTTAAATTATATTTATAAATAAAAGAAATATAAAAATCATCGTTTAAATTTTAAAATAATTTTTTAAATGTTTTCAATTAAAAGTGAAACCTATTAAATATCTTAAAAATTGTTCGGCTACCAAAATAACTTAGTGAACGTGTGGGTAAAAAACACAACATGGTTTCACTAATTATTGAGAGGGCATTACACCCCATGTAAGTGCATATTTTCCAAAGTCGTGGGAGCAATTAAAGCTTGAGAGGCGGTTGGAAACCTCCAGGAAAACTGACAAAGGAAAAAAAAGGGATAAAAACAAGCAAGCGATGGCAAAAAGCGGCGAAGAGTGATGAAAGGCTAAAATACTTTCAATCATCTTGCAGTAATACGGATCTTGGGAGAGTCGTCAATGGGCACTAACAGGTCATTCATTTCATATAAGGGAATGCCTTTGGCGTAATAATACAAAATTACAAAACTAACCTTTTTCTCTTTTATTTATACTCTCTCTCTCTCTAAAAAAGAATATATCCCAAACTCACTAAACCCAATTATATAAAACCTCTACCCTTGGGAAGGGAAAGACACTAATAAGCAATAAGGCAATTTTGTTTTATCGTCACAAGTAGTAGTACAGTTGGCAAGTCATCCTTGTAAGACAGATGTTGATGTGTTGTCGGTAATAAAATTGAACATCAAATCATAATATAAGCATCAAAATACATAATTGAACATCTAGATGAAAATACAAAACTTCCTTGATGATAAGAACAATATCGAAATCGAATATAAAAAGAAACATTTACAATGATGTACAAGTTATACTAAACTTTTCAGTACAATCATATTATTCTTAAAATGAAAAATACTTTTAAATAAATTACCTAAAATAACAAATCCTACTCTAACACAAAAACACACAAAAAAAAATTATAATAATAATAATCATATAATAATTAAAAAAAGCATCTAACGTTTTTCCCATGTCATTTCAATATTTTTGTTTCGGGAGAGACTTAATCCTCATTGTACGACGGATGTCGAATGTTGTTGGAGGAAATATAAATAAGTTTCCTTTTCAATTTCGCACTTACTATGTTTTTAAGTAGGGCACGATTAGTGAGATAACATAATTTTTGCCTGCCAATAAAGAAACGGGACGGTTAGAAATTCTTTGTAACACTAATGAAAATTTGTTAAAGTCAATGCACGCTTGCAGCTCATTTGCTTTTTCAATATAATGGGTAAAGAGAACGTATGCAAGGGCAAAGGTTGTCTTTAATATAATGATGGGTGGATGATTGGAATACTTTTTATAAAAGTTGCTAATCAATTTAGGTATTTTCAAAAAAATTATCTGTATCTTCTTAAAATAATCATATGGAATAATTAAAACTTCTTAAAATAATGTTATTTAAAAAAATGTTTTATATATAATTTATTTTTTGATTGTATTAGTTCAAATGGAGATGGAGGGAGTGGGATTAGGGGAGAATCGATGGTGGAAATTCTTTTTGGGGAAGTGGATGGACAAGATAGAAAGGGTACTTTGGAGTATTCTTGACCTATGGGCAAGTACTTTGATCCATGTGACATGTACATAAGCTCATCTCTTGTGTACAAAAGGCACATACCTTTAGGCCATGTCTATCCAACCAACAAAATGGTTGTGATTTGACAATTATTTGATATGTATTAATTAAATTGAAAATCACCAAACAGTCATGTTGTGACTCTTAATTTAATAAATAAATATCAAATAATTGACAAATCATAGCCATTCTATCAGCTAGATAATCATTTCACATGTCTTTGTAAACATGTGGGGATGTGAAGAATTTGGGATGATTTGGCCAAGATTAGGTTGTGCGAGTAGGTAATTAGGGAATTAATTGGTTTTAGAACACTTAATAAAAGGTGGAGTAAATAGGAAATTAAATAAATAGATATATTTGTTTAATTTTTAAGACGAGGATGGAAGATTTAAATAAATAAATAATTAGATTCATTTACTTGAGGAAGATAATGATTAAATGATTTAGGCTAGAAAATGGATGTAAGTATTGAATATTAATGAATAATAGATTTAGTAATTAATAATAAAATAAGAGGATATAGAAATAGGATAATTAGTAGGAGTTATATTCAATCAATTATAAAAAAATAATCAAGTGATATGATGTGTCAATTTCAAGTGTTGGCATTCTTTCCCTCTTAAAAATGATGTTACAAATTAGCATCATTTCAAAGAAGATTAAAACATGGCGCTTGGAAGAATTTATGGTTAAATTAGTGAAGATGCCTAGTCATTCAAATGAGTGAATAGGAGGAAAGATGATGAAGGTGATGATGAGGATAAGGATTCCCCTTTGAGAGGACATGAGAGCTTGGGAGAACACAAATGTGCTCTTGAAATAGATAATGTGATGCATGATAGAAAGGGGAAGAGGATGAAAGATGATGGATAAAAGGGGGAAGGAATACGTGGAAAGGATAAGGAGATCATGGAAGAAAGAAAGATGGATGAAATGTCTCATTATGTTGCATTGTCTTAAAACTCTTTATTTCATATAGCATTGTATGTTATACACCACCGAGGTATGAGGAACCTGTGAGGAAAATGATGCCTCAACCTTGCAATGATAAAAGAGTACTATTAATAAAAGGTTACTATTGATACATGACGATGGGGTTTCAGGGGTAGCGCCCTTGACCATGAGGGTTCAAGGGAAAAGCCCCCGACTTGGGGGTTTCAATGGGTCATAGATCTAACGGTGGATAATTTGAGCGATGTGTTTGCACTAAAAGGCAACTCTATTTTAAGAGGGGATTGTATTACGATTATTGTATTATGATGTGTTATCAGTGTCTAATAGTTGTTGAGTTTCCTTGGATCTCATGGTACTCCTATAAGAAGCTTGCTCTGCAAGTATATTGTAATTTGTTGTTGATTTCTAAATAATATATTTGGCGGCTTTTGAAGTGTGGGTTTTTTCTCTCAAAAGGATTTTCCCCACATAAATCACTATGTTGTGGTATGAATGCTATTTATATTTATTTCTATTGATCTTTTGTAACTATTGTAATGATAAGGATGGAAAATTTAGATAAATAAATAATTAGATTCATTTACTTGAGAAAGACAACGATTAAATGATTTAGGCTATAAAATGGTTGCAAGTAAATATTGATGAATAATAGATTTAGTAATTAGGTTTGTCATGGGCTAGAAAGGGTTTATCCTTTGAAGACTTCTAGGGATATGGTGAAATGGCAGAGGTTGGATGCAGGATGGATAAAGGTTAATTTCGATGGAACCTTGAAAGGAAACCTAAGCCCTTCGAGGGCAGGATGTATTGCAAGAGATGAATTTGGTAATGTATTAGCATTGGGTGTAAAAAAAAATATCCTAGAAATAAATAATAATGAAGCAAAAGTTCAAGCGGCATTACTCATGATCAACCTATCAAATAGACTTACAATATCAAGATTGCATTTAGAAGGTGATTCTCATATTATTGTGAATGCAATTTGAAGGGAGAAGCCCATAATTGGAAGCTAATAAGTTCATGTTAAACTTATTAATCAATGGTTAATATTTTTCTTTTTTTCAAAATTTCAAGCTCTCTCATATTCAAAGAGAAGGAAATAGAGAAGAGAAGGAAATAGAGAAGAGAAGGAAATAGAGAGGCGGGCCCCTATCAAATTGGGGTTATGCCTTTAGCGATGACCAAAGGGAGGATTGGTGGGAAGACCTACATGGCATCTAGGTGGTAGAGGTCGTTGGAGTGGGTGGAAGTCGAGGGAGGTTGGTGGACTTAATTAAGTGGCTCCCATGTGGAAGTGAATATTGAAGCGAGAGGATGATATGATATGATGTGTTTTTGAATTGAAATTGATGACTTGGACCTCAACTCCATCGTATGAGGGCTTTTATCAACTGAATCCGCAGAAGGTTAGTCATTGTTGCCTCTTCATAGATTGAGGAGATTTCAACATTAAAAGAGGATTCTCTCATGTGTGAGCAGTTATGAAGTGGTAGATGATAATAATGCATGCAAAGGCAAGATGGTTTAAGACTTTTTAGATTTGTCTCTAAATTTGTTAGAAACACAAACAAGAGTGGTTGTGTTGTAAAATAGAATTAAGTGAAGTTAAAATGGAGCCAAAATTTTCACTGGTTACTTCCAAGGAATAGCTAGCATTCATGGGAGTTATCTTAGAAGAACACATACATAACATTTTCAATATAGACAACCCACACTTTCTACAAATGGTGGACTTAGTTCTTGGAAAGGAGTTCATGGATTCAGAATTGAGATATCGTACCAATGTCGACTTGGCCTCAATGTTTTTTTCTTGGTGGTTGGAGCTCAGCTCGAAGGAAGACATCAAGTGGGTTATGCGTGAATGTGTAAAAGAAGAGCGGAAGAACATAATGGATGTCTTCATGGTGGTGCCTAGGCTAGGAGAAGGTTTTGTGACTACTAGTGGTGAATGGGTGCATTTTGTTGATTCTATTACACCACTCCGACCATTCTTCTTGTGGGACATGGATATGGATAGGGAAACACAGTGTGAGGAGGAAAAAAGGGGATGAGATTATATTACGGATTGCTTAAGAAGCAGGGAGTAGGTGCCACAAGCTACAGGCCGAGAGGAGACCAAAAGAGTTGCCAAGCAGATTATTTTTAGGAAGGAGGATTACTAGCTCACCCAAGAGAAGGAAAAAGCACAAGTTCAAGACCAGTAATTTCTTTGTTTTATGTTTGATTTGTATCAAGATAGACCGATCTAGGATAGATCTTTTTGATATGCAAACTTCTTTCTGTTTGGGGTTTAGACAATGTTTTTTGCTTTAGGTGGTTAAGGATTATAGATAATTTGATAGTTACTAGAATTTTGTGAGAATTTCTCAAAGATCCATGGATATAGTCACTGATAGGAGACTTGTTTTATGAAATTTGTGGTATTTCTATATGGGTTGTGGGTTCAATCATTGATGGAAGACTTTTATGTAATATTTATTAGTATAAATATATATTAATTATGTATAGATATAAAAAAAATATTTAGTAATTAAATAATAAAATTAGAGCATATGTAAATAGGATAATTATTAGGGGTTGTATTCAATCAATTATAAAAAAAATAGTCAAGTGATGATGATGTGTCAATTTTAAGTGTTGATATTTTTTCCATGTTGAAAGTGATGTTACAAATTAGCATCATTTCAAAGAATATTAAAACATGGTACTTGGAAGAATATGGTTAAATTAAGGAAGATGCCTAGTCATTTGAAGGAGAGATTGCGAGAAAAGATGATGAGGATAAGGATTCCCCTTTGAGAGGATATGAGAGCTAGGAGAACATAGATGTGCTCTTGAAATAGTTGATGTGATGAATAAAACAAAGGGGAAGAGGATGCAAGATGATGGATAGAAGAGGGAAGGAGTAGGTGGAGAGGATAAGGAGATCATAGAAGAAATAAGAGAGATAGATGAAAAGTCTCATTACGTTGCATTATCTTAAGCATTGGGTAGATGCACAAAGTTGAGTCCACTTAGAGTGGAAGTTTCAAACTTAGCCAAAAAAACAAAAAAAGTGTCAAACAAAATGAGATCTCGTTATGCTTCGGGGTCCTCAGCCAAAATTTGAAATAGGATCTCGTTTCGTGGCGAGGTCTCGAGCCTAAATCTATGAAACAGGGTTCCGTTTCAAAAACATAACGGGATCTTGTTTCATAAATGAGATCTCGTTTCAAAAATAAAACGGGATCTCATTTCTTTTTACATTGTTTATTTTTCTAATTAAAAATTACTTATATATACATGAAATATAACATTTAAGTATCTTTAAGTTATATTTCATGTATATATTGGTAGGATGTTTGAGAGTGGTTTCAGGTCTCTAGGAGTTATAATGCAAATTCTAGAGTTTAGAAGATCATATAAATTTTCAGACAAACAAATTTTAGTAATCAGTAGGCTCCTATTAGCATTTTCTATCTCTCTTTATCTTCCTTAAGCTCTAGACTCATCTCTCTCCATATCACCCTTCCTCTATCCCCTCTCTACCTCTCTATCTCACTCTCTTATCTCTCTCCCAAAATCTAGACCTATCTCTCTATCTCTCTTTCACATCCTTAACTCTCTACTCTTTGTCTCCTATCTCTCTACACACCTCCCCTCACTCCCTACCTACCTCTATTTATCTACATATACCTATCTCTCTCTCACTATGTATCTTTCTCACCTTCCCTACCAACTTATCTTTCTCTAAATACATCTCTCTTCCACTCAAGATCTCTCTCTCCATCTCTACCTCTCTATCTCACTCTCTCCTTTCTCTCACAAAATATCTCTCTCTCTCTCTCTCTCTCTCTCTCTCTCTCTCTCTCTCTCTCTCTCTCTCTCTCTCTCTCTCTCTCTCTCTCTCTCTCTCTCTCTATATATATATATATATATATATATATTTATATATATTTATATATGTATATGTATATGTGTATATATATATATATATATGTATATGTATATGTATATATATATATATATGTATATGTATATGTATATATATATATATGTGTGTGTGTGTATATGTATATGTATATGTATATGTATATATGTGTATACACACACACACACACACTTTTATCTCCCTTCTATCCCCTCTCTACCTCTCTATCTCAATCTATCCCCTCTCTCCCAAAATCTAGAACTATGTCTCTACCTCTCTCTCACATCCTTAACTCTACTCTTTATCTCCTCTCTCTCTCTACATATCCCCTCTATCCCCTCTCTACCTCTCTATCTCACTCTCTCCTCTCTCTCCCAAATTCTAGACCTATCTCTCTACTTCTCCCTCTCACTCCCTTGACTCTCTACTCTATGTCTCCTTTCTCTCTACACATATCCCCTAACTCCCTACTTACCACTATTTCTCTACATATACATCTCTATCTCTCTCTACATACCTTTCTCTCCTTCCCTAACAACTTATCTTTCTCTACATACATCTCTCTTCTACCCTATGTTTCTCTCTCTCTCACTCTATCCCCTCTTTACCTCTCCCTCTCACATCCTTAACTCTCTACACATCTCCCCTCACTCCCTACCCACTATTTCTTTACATATACATTTCTATCTCTCTCTACATACATTTCTCTCCCTCCCTACAAACTTATCTTTCTCTACATACATCTATCTTCCATCATCTCTCTCTTTCTCCCTTCCAACCTCTCTCTCTCCATCTCTACCTCTCCACCCCCCTCGTTCCCTCTCTTCCACTCTCTACCCATCCATCTCTCTCTACTTCTTTCTATCTCCCCTCTCACTCTCTTTTTATCCATCTATCTCCTTATCACTACTCTCATCTCACTATCTCTACCTACCTATCCCTCCCTTCATCTCTACTTTTATCTCACCTCTCTCCCCTCTCTACCTCTTTATTACACTCTCTCCTCTCTCCTAAAATCTATACCTATTTGTCTATCTCTCTCTCACATCCTTAGTGCTCAACTCTTTGTTCCCCCCCCCCTCTCTCTCTTTATCTCTACCTCTACCTCTCCACCCCCCTCTCCTTCCCTCTCCCCTCTCTACCTATCCATCTCTCTCTACTTCATTCTATCTCCCCTCTCCCTCTACTTATATCCATCTATCTTCTCAATCACTCTCTTTATATCCCCCTCACTCTCTCTATCTACCCCTCCTTCCCTCTTTACTTTTATCTCCACTCTATCCCCTCTCTACCTATTTATCTCACTCTCTCCTCTCTCTCTCCCAAAATCCAGACATCCCTAACTCTCTACTCTTGGTCAAGTCTCCATCTCTACACACCTCCCTTCACTCCCTACCTACCTCTATTTCTTTACACATACCTATATCTCTCTACATAAATTTCTCTCCTTCCTTGCCAACTTCTCTTTCTCTATATACATTTGTCTTCCACCCTCTCTCTCTCTCTACCTCTTCACCCCTCCCACTCTACTTATCCATCTATCTCTAATTATTTCTATCTCCCCTCTCCCTCTCTTTCTATCCATCTATGTCCCCAATCACTTTCTTTATCTCCCTTGTCACTCACCCTACCCACCTCTTCCTCCCTCCCTCTCTAATTTTATAAAGAAAGAGTGGGTCGGGAGTTAGATGGATAGAGGGAGGGAGAGAATAGATAGAAAGAAGTGCATACAGATGGACAGGTAGAGAGTGGGAGAGAGGGAAAGAGGGAGTGATCAAGAAGTGGAGAGAGAGAGAGAGAGAGAGAGAGAGGGAGAGAGAGAGAGAGAGAGAGAGAGAGAGAGAGAGAGAGAGAGAGAGAGAGAGAGAGAGAGAGAGAGGGGGAGGTCGAGAGATAGATCTAGATTTTTGGAGAGAGAGGAGAGAGTGAGATAGAAAGAGGTAGAGAGGGGATAGAGGAAGAGTAATATGGAGAGAGATAGGTATAGAGCTTGAGGGAGATAAAGAGAGTGCTATAGAGAGAGAGAGAAATTGTTGATAGGAGCTTGTTGATTACTAAAATTTGATCAATCTAAAAATTTATAAGATCTTCTAAAATCTAGAATTTGAATTATAGCTCCTAGAGATCCGAAACCACTCTCAAACATCCTAGAAATATATATATATATAAAACAAAGTATAAGAAAGTAAAAAGACATATTGAAATATAAAAAAATTATTTTTCATGTTTATATGTCATTTTCAATATAAAATAAATAAATAATATAAAAAGAAGCGGGATCATGTTTTGTTTTTGAAACAAGATCCTATTTCAAAAAAAATTGAATTCCAACATTGATTTTTACTTCAGATTTCACTTCAAAAAAAGGCTTGGGGAGCCGACCCTTAGCCTTGAACTAATTTGACCTGCAACTTGAAGGCCATGTCAGTGTCTATACAAAATATTGACTTTGGACATATATCTAAAGATCTTTTATGTAGAATTTTTTGAAGAAATTAAAACCCATTATAGACGAGACTGTCTAGATTTCAAATATACAATTTTAAAAAAAATTAGGTTATATTTTTATTTTTAAAATAATTTCTAATGAAATAGGTCCATAAACATGAAATAACAGGGTTTCATATTTATTTTTTTTAAAAATTGTTTTTAAGTTTTAAAAAAATAAAATTATATGGCATAAAACTAGAGATAATTTTATACATTTTCAAAAAAAAAATTAAAAATGTTAAGTTTAGGTCAAGTTATGCTTGTCATACACGAGGGTTTTTCAAAACAACAATTATGCCCAATAAACAATTAATAAAAAAACAAATATTCAGAAAAAAAAAAATTATAAAAAAATGTCATCATCAAAGGTGAGTGAGTTACAAATCTTTTCCCAAAAGGATTTATAAAAATACTTTCATTTAGGTCAAATTATGCTTGTCATACACGGGCGTGGTATGATCTTGAATCTTATACACTCTCTAGATCCTAAATCTAAATCAGGGTGTAGGCATTGTATCTTCAGGAATTGCTCCCTAGACATCATGATATCCAAGTCCTGATGTAATCAATCAAAATCTACAAGCGTTAATCATTAAAAAGTTGCATCTATCCTAATCATCCTATTAGGTACACTTTTACCTATCCTATTGTCTCTTTAGAGAATTTGTCCATCTCCCTAAGCTTCTATTAGTTGGTCGCCATCAATCATGACGTCAACTCATCCATTCAACTAATCAATCTTTGCAACTATTGCAAATGCACTACAATATCATGTACATGCGCCAAAACCTTAAAAGCGCTAAAAGAACCAACAAAAGTGCTAGTTCTTAATAAACGCATTAAAACATGATGCATATGTGCTAAATCACAAAATGCACTAAAAGAAACCACAAATGCACAACTTTTGATCAAACGCATTAAAACATTAATCAAAAGCGCAAAAACTCCAAATTTGTTAAAAGAAACACCAAATACACTATTGCGTAACAAAAGCGCTAAAAAAAGTTATTGCACATTCAGATCCAAAAACTTTGACCAAGCTATAATAAATGCATTAAATGCTCAACAACAAGAAAGGTATCGATGTACATACCAAGGGACCATATTCCTTGGGCTGCTCGGAGCGACAAACCCACTTGAATCGATGTCTATGCATTAGAATCACCATCTTTGCTGACAACACTTCACTCTGCTACCTCACTCTTCTCCACAACTCACTCACCAAGCTCCATGTGTGCAAATAACTTGGATGTGGACCCAACCTTGCTATATATATCCCATTTGACCCTAATTAGAGGTATAATGACCATGTGCTGCTAGGGCAACATTTAACAACTCTAAAGCCTATTTCACCGTTTTCTTCATCATGTTTCTTCTATTTTCTCATTGTGAGATCGCTCGACCCTTTTCATGCTTCACCCCAAATTTTTTAAAATTTTCACCGATCAATCTCTCGTGGGGGCATTACCATCGACATCATACCTGACACTAGGGGCAAACCGAGAGTTGATTTATTTTTCTTTGAAACACCATGATAAAACACATTGTCTCAAAGAAGGGCAAAATGTATAAACCTAAAAATGACTAGAGATAATTAAATAAATATTAATTAATTATTTAAAGGCTTAATTATTCTATTAATAAATAAATTATATAATTTATTTATCTAATTCATTTATCTTGTTCCTCTAAACCAACATATTAATTAAATATTAATTATTTAATTAAAATTCATCATAATTCTTTTAAAGTCTATCCTATTTAAATAATCCTAAATTATTTAATTATTCATCCAACTTAAGTCTTCAATTCTAAAATCTGCATCATCTTTACATCTCACCTCCCACATCATCATGTGGCTAAACAAATTAAATATTTTTAATATTTAATTCTTCAATTATCTTCAACATCAACCCTAGTCAATAGGAGAAGGAGACTTATGTGTCCTCCTATCCCCTATATTCTCTATCAAATCTCTATATCTTAAAGGGCGGTTTTGTCCACATCAACCTGGTCAAATTGACTCATTGTCTACTTGTCCTAGGAAGCCTAAATCTTCTCCAACCTCCCTAGATTGTTGACTTTGTCATGTCTTAGGAAACCTATATTCTCTCCAACCATCCTACATCTTTGGAGTCCTCATCCTTGATCAAGGTGAGAATCTTGCCATGTGTCTCTTCTTTCCACCTTGTCCTCTATCTTGTCATCGTAGGAGGAACATCTTCCTCCTTTATCTCTCACATCTCAACCAAATTATTTTCAACCATTCATTATCTCAAGATTCACTCTCAACCATTGATCTTTGCCCCCTTGGATTTTAGCCATGCAAAATCTATAAAAGGAATCCTTTGGCCCCCATTTCAAGCTAGTTACTAGTAAGAACTCAAGCAATCAAGTTGTAGAGTCAAAAATATCACCCTCATCACCCTTAGTGGCAATTGCGACATGTGGCGCCTCCCCCACGTTGCTTGGAGGACAAGTTCACCAACTTGTCCTTTTGTCCACCGAAGAAGTCCATGTCAGCTTCCGCGGAGGCATTACAAACTATGTCGATCTGACAAATTCAAAGACGCAGCCACGATGCAGAGATGTCCACGTGGCACGCTATCATCTTTCCAACCTTCTAGCCAGTAGGTGGTCATTGGGACATTACGACCCACATGGGAACGAATCGTAACACCTCCCTGCACGAGCACCGATATTCAAAATCGCCCTTAGCCTATATCCTTGGTTTTGGAACATTTCCAGGTGATCTTTTGGCAAATTGGAGACTGGCTCTTGGAAATTGAAGCTCTTGGAGAGATCACCACCATTGTTGCAGCATCGTCAAGCTACCAAGTTTACCAAGCATACCAATACTTTCCAAGAACTAGGGGAGTAATATAACTATATTTTGCATTTCCAATATCTCTTTTATTTTCCAATTACCAAATAGCATAACATTGTCTTTGTATTTGTCTTTGCATTCTTCCTTATCAGCATCTTCATTATCTTCCTTTCTCGTGGCTTTTTGGGTTGTCTATGGAGGTGGAAACACCAAAACGGGGGTCTGACTTAGGCAAACTCCAAAACACAACCCTCAACATTTTCCTTCTTGCTTGTGTGCAGGTTGCATTAGAGAAGATTTATCTGGCTGGAGGCTTCATAGTGTGGACCTATTGTTTGTCTATTCTCCTCCCTTTTCTCCTTCCATTTTATCTTGGTTATTTTGTATATTGTATTTACTAGTTTAGCTTCATTACTTTCTATGTTTTATTGCATTATAATTGCACTTGGAACTGTCTATACAAACTTTGTACCTCATCTGCATAGGAAGACAACATGTCGCACTGGTGTCCCAGCCCCATGCACTCGTCCTCTGGATAGAGGTTTGACAGAGTTGTTCAAGAGCCTCGAATTGTGGTTAACTGTTTAACTTTGTTACTTTTTATCCCCTAGCCCAGCATTGCGCCAGTTCACAAAGGTATCAGAAGGACCATTCTCTCTCCGAGGACTCATCACTCTTGGGGTGTCGAATTCCCTCCGTTACATTTTGGTGAACCCGGCGTGAAGGGGGGTTCATGTGTGTTTGCTTTTTCTAGTATAGCTTAGTTTCTTTATTTCATTTCCTTTTCCAGTTTAGTATAGATGTTTTACTTTTCATCACATTAGCAAGCACCTTTTTCCCTTTCATGTATTCATCTTAAACATATAAAAAAAAGAAGTCCTACATCTTTTTCCAAAGACTTGCATAGGTGTCCATGTTCCGTGATTTGGTTGTCGATCAACTTATGAGCTTTACAACCCAGACTGTGACAAGAGTTATAGTCAGGAGGTCATCCAGGAGGAGTTTCCCTCTTGATCTCTATAGTCCTCTACTCAGTGCCATACATGGTGAGTAGTCATCTGATCCCAATGAGTTCTTGACCTCTCATAGTTTGAAATCTATTCTGACTGGGGGGCCTTCTCCTTATAATTCACAACCTAGCTCTCCTAGGAGTTCTACCCTGTCTTCCCCTCCTGCTATCAATCATGATTCTGATGTCTCTATCAATTTTGAGCAGATCAATTATTTAGAGCAGAATCTGAGAGATTTTGAGGGATTCCTGAACCGAGAGAACGTCCTCCCTCAAGTTGGGAATGTTGTTAGAACGTTGAGAGACATGTTGATATCCGACAGGAGAGGCCTGAAGATGTTGAGGGCCCTATCCATGAATGTTAAAATCCATGTACCCCTAGCCGAGGTACCCCCTGTGGACACCCAATTTGGTCTATTTAGGTCCTAGGTTGGTGTTAGCATCCCGGGGTTGGGAGCCCATATGGTGGATTCCACCATCCCGAGTATCAATGCCTTCTCTATTCCTTTGGGTTACACAGGTATGGCTAGTGACTCAACTATTATTTCTGCTACTGCCCATATTGCATTTGTTTATGCCAGTGCCACGTCAATCAGCATGTCGTTTGGCAGAGGAAGTGGTGCAGCTCTACCACCTCCTCCTCTGCCTACGAACCTGGTTCTGAATACTATACTACAGAACATGGGCCAGATCCAGTTGCAGCTCACTTCTTTGGTTTCCACTTCTGGCCAATCATCTACACCCGCGTACTATAGGAAGAGCCCTTTAGACATCACTATCATGAATACCATCCTTTCCACGGTCGCTGAGTCATTGAAGTTTGATAGGTTCAGTGACGATGGTGAGACAAACACTCACATCGATTCATTTATGACCATGTGTAGTGACTATCACAATATGGACTTTGTTCTCCTTAAGCTATTTTCTCATTCCCTCAAAGGGACTGTGTTGGAGTGGTACAATTCTCTGCCTAACCACTCCATTTGCACCTTTGACCAGCTGATGGATCTCTTTCTCAAGAGGTTTTAGGCTAACATAGGCAACAAGGTCACTATATCTGACCTTGTATATTGTAAGCACAAACCAAATGAGAAGGTGATGGATTTTATCTCACGATATTAGGCAATCTCAACTAAGATCCCCTTTGCCCTGCCAGATAATGACTTCGAGTGTATGTTCATAGGCAACCTGCAGCCGACATTGTGGGAGAAGTTGTCCATGAATCATTATCAGAACTTTGCCAGCATGTGCTCTGCCTTGACCGATTATCAACACACCGCAACGCAATTCAGAGACTCTTCTTTGAACCCTCATGGTGGGTCTTTTCCTAACACATCCTCAAATGGGTCTCAGAGGAATAAAGTTGTGCCTAATATAGTGGATTTTCCTTTGATAGCTGCCTCTCAATCTTTGCAAAGCTGAGTCTTCACAAAATTGAATGACTCTTATTTGAGTATCATGTAGTGGTTGTTGCGAGACAACCTGATCACCCTACCTGAGCCTATACCTTTGTTAGATAGCAGACCCTACCCCCACTAGTTTGATGAGTTGAAGTATTGTCATAACCATCATGTGCCTAGTCATGACACGAAGAGATGTTATCATCTTAGACAAATTGTTCAAGACCACATCGATAGTGGGGCTATCAAAGTTGATACAAGGAAACACAAGTCGAACAATTATGTGGATAAAACTAGCAATGACTTGCATATCTATACCAACCCGTTTCCTCCACACTCAAAAAATGTGATTTCTACATCTGATCTGGTATTGGATGGTGGTCCATATGTCAATATGGTGACCATCATCCCTATCGTCTCCCCCTACCCAAAAGGGGAAGGTGTCTGACATTCTTATCTCATTCACACCACTCGATACCTCATATTACAGAGAGCCTTCTCCTCATTATATCCCTGTTCGATTGAATGGACAAACTATCATAGGTGTGATGGTTGACCACTCTAGCAGATTCGACGTCATCACGATGGAGACACTCTTCATGAATGGATGGCATAGGCTGGTTTATGATGAGTGTCGCACTACCTTGAGGACCCTCCATGGATTCTCTATCAGCCCATTGGGAAGCATCACCTTGATGGTCATGGTAGGCCCCAAGGCGGTGTCCTCAGTTTTTACTATCATCCCTGAGTCTAATCTCTTCCGAGTCTGACTTGGGATCTTGTGGTTGATCGCCATGGAGGCAATTCCTTTTGTGGTTCACAAGTACTTAAAGTTTCCTCATGATGGCACGGTGCATGTCGTCCAAGACACTAGCTATCGACCGTTGATTGCCTGTGGGGACCTCTCTTTGGATCACTTCTGGCTTGCCTCGATTGGGCCAATGCTTCCCCGTGGTGACCTTTTATACCATGTGTATTATAAATACAAGATGAGGGAGTTGGCTTCTACGTCAGCACAACCTGTCATACCCTTGTCACCTCCCACATCAACTTCTGCACCTAAGATCCAGGTCTTGGAAATGGTTGTGCCACATGTCTTTCCATCACAAGGGTCTGGGGCTAAACCCACTCTCACACTGAGACCTCCTCATTTGCCTAGGACCATGAAGACTCTAGTGGTGTCCTTTGTTCTTGCGAATGTACCTAGTGCATCCAAAGGAAAGGCACCTTCACTATCGAAGTCCACGAACTTCCCACCCTTCAAGCTTCCCATCACGGTTGATATCCCTAGGCCATCTCACTATGCAAAGGGTAAGTGCTCGTCTTGAGTTCCTTCATCTTCACTTGCATCTACATCATAGACCACACTGGCACCTCCTATCCCTCCACCCGCTCCTTTAGCGAAGCAAGGTCGGGCACTTGTCATTGTGAATGTAGTGCCCATTCAGGATGTCCCTCCTATTTCATCGGTTAGGCCTTCTCCTGTCCTTTAGCTGATCTTGGAGGCCTCTCCTATGGAGCGTGATACTCTTGATTCCTCTTAGACTATGGTTGGTGGTCCCCACCTCCATCGTAACCAATGTGCATGTCAGTGTAAATGCTTCCAATGAGCCCTAGCTCGAGTGTGTGATGATGCCTTATATTCCGCTAGTGCATCCTCTAGTGCTACTTTATCGAAACTTGTTCCTTTGGTGGCTCCCACATCGGTATTAGTTTTGGTTTCACTTCCCACTACTCTAGGGACCTTTGATGACCCTCCCCCTAAGCGGGTATAGGTCTTCATCACTCCTTCCTTGGAGCCTTTGCTTATCACTTCTTTTCCAAACATGCCTCCCTTGTCCTGACCCCTTAACATGTCACATACATAGGTGGTGTCTAGTGCAACTTTGTCTACCCCGCCTGCCTCACCACTGGTTCAACATCCAATTTTTCTGAGGGTCCTTCAGCCTACTATGGTTGATAGGAGGCCTGACACTTTTATCCTGTGTAAATGCAAGTTTGAGCAGGGTCATGTTCCAGAGTTTCGACAGTGAAAATCTTCATAGGTATGTTCTTCATCCCCTCCTTTGCCTCTCTCAGTGCCTATTGGTTTTCCTATTTCTATTTGCATGATCGAGAAGGCCTCGCCTTTTCTTGAGTTTGTCACTCCTCCTATTCTAAAGGCTAGCAGTCTTGTTCATGTTCCATCTTCTCCAAGTGAGTCACCCGCTTCCTCCACAGAGGCCTGCATGTTCAGCTCCCTAGAGGACATTCTAGCCTTGTCTACGATCTTCACATGATCGTTGACCCTCGCCCCCTTCGAGCTTGAAGATGAAGATGTTTTTGTTGCTTCATCTCTCGCTCTCGCTGTTGGTGAGGCATCTGGTGCGGCCCTTGCAATAGTCCCTCTACAAGATCGCCCCCCCTCTCCTTATGACCTAGATTGGGAGGATGTGGCTCTTCTTGAGGACGATGATCTCCTGTAGTACGATCCCCTCCTAAGGGTTGATCATTAGGACTTATTTTTCATCCCCATCTACTTGCATATGGGTGTGGTTGTGTTCCCCCGTGCTTGCTTTATCTATTTGTTCCCTCCCAAAGGACCCAAGTCACTCCCTAGGTACTTGGATACGGGAGGTTGACTATTTTTATCCATTGTGCTCTCCTGAAGGACCCAAGTTACTCCGTAGGTGTTCGAATACAAGGGATTTTCTATCGTCCACACACTAGTACATTTGGGCCTAATTTCCGATGGACAATTGTCGGTAGTTCGACGACACCACGTTGGACTTCCAACCAATTTAACCATCAAAAACTCATCGTCGATCTTCCCGATGATGCCATTTGTGTCAAAATTCTGACAACATTATGAACTCTTCCGACGGCAGCTATATTTGCTCCTTTGGCCAAAAATTTTGACGGATTACGGTTGGAATTCCGATGGGTGCTATGTATGCTCCTCAATGACTGTCTGACAAGGAAGTGAAGTCGGATATACAACATCCTTGTCGGATGTTTGTTTAGTTATCGTCTAAATTTTGACGGTATCAGATGTTGTGGGTCAGACGGCTTTGTCGTTGGTGCATGAAATCATTGAACGAGTTCTACTTTTAAAAATTGCATAAAACATTTTTTATTTATTTGATTTAGTGTTATTTGCAAAAAAAGGTTATCAATGATGTTTCCTTTCTCCAAGAATTGTCTAGGATCTTTCCATCAGATAATATGTAACATCTAATGACTAAATATTTTTACAAATGCTTATTTTATTTAATTATCATCTAAGCGTGAATTATAATTTATATCTGTGCAGAAGTAGAAGATACAAGTTGAAGACTCGTGTGCAAGTAAATTTCATAAAAGAAAGCAAGCAGGCATTATCTTGAATGACATGGAAACAAGCTCATCGGCTGCCTAAAAGAGAGAAATTGGAGAAAAGAAGAGGAAAGTGTTAAAGGGTGATAAATAGATAGAGAGTATGCTATACAAACAAACAATGTCTAGAGTGTGTGATGTGAAGTCTCTAATTTATGTCCGAAGGGACTAACTGGTTTTGGAATTCCTAGGAAACCTATTGGGCCACGCTTGGAGGAAATCAATGTGTTCAGGCAAGGGCCACCTTTTTTCTATTATGAGAATGATGCTTTTGCACCAAAGGATATTTGGAAGACAATATCCAAAAATTTCTATAGTGTGGAACCAGAGTTGGTGGATTCAAAGTACTTTTCGGCTTCCAGAAGACCAAGAGGTTATGTACACAATCTCACAATAGAAGGGCAATTTCAAGCATTACCTCTCCCCCCCATGACTATTCAGGAAGCACTTCCTCAGACAAAGGACTATTGGCATCCATGGGATCAAAGAAAAAAATTAAGCATAGACTCTAGACAATGTGGTGGTGTCCTTCATGAAGAACTCTGCACTATTATTGAAAATTCACGAGGGAAACTGCAAGATAGTGAACAGAAATACATTCTTGAAAAGTGGGAAGAATGGATCTTGGTTTGGGTAGGGCCAGGTCAGGTGGCTCTTCTAGAGGTTGACGAGATAGAAATAATATTAGGATTTGAAAAAGATAACACTTGTGGAACATTGTGTGCGACTGATCGATTGCATTGTTTGGGTAATATTGCATTCCAAATAGATACAGTTGCATACCATTTATCTATCTTGATTAAAGCCTTTTATCCTGGTGGCATTAAATTAAAGTTCTTTCTCTATTTTCTAGTGATCTCTAGAGTAGAGGTTGCTTTGCATCGACCTGGGATACATTTAACTTGTGTTGTATCTGTGGAAATATGTATCCTAGGTCGATGCAATGCAACCTCTGCTCCACCAATACCAGATAGAAGAGAAAGTACTTTAATTTAATGCCATCAAAACAAAATGCTTTCAAGACATATAAATTGTATGTAACTATATCTATTTGGAATGCAATATTACCCAAACAACGCAATCGATCAGTCGCACACAAAGTTCCATGAGTGTGATCTTTTTCAAATCCTAATATTATTTCTATCTCATCAACCTCTAGAGGAGCCACCTGAACTGGCCCCACCCAAACCAAGTTCCATTCTTCCCACTTTTCAAGAATGTATTTCTGTTCACTATCTTGCTGTTTCCCTCGTGAATTTTTAATTATAGTGCAAATTTCTTCACGAAGGACACCACCACATCGTCTAGAGTCTATGCAATTCAATTTTTTTCTTTGATCCCATGGAGGCCAATAGTCCTTTGTCTGAGGAAGTGCTTCCTGAATAGTCATGGGGGGGAGAGGTAATGCTTGAAATTGCCCTTCTATTGCAAGATTGTGTACATAACCTCTTGGTCTTCTGGAAGCCAAAAAGTACTTCGAATCCACCAACTCTGGTTCCACACTATAGAAATTTTCAGATATTGTCTTCCAAATATCCTTCGGTGCAAAAGAATCATTCTCATAATAGAAAAAAGGTGGCCCTTACATGAACACGTTGATTTCCTCCAGGCGTGGCCCAATAGGTTTCTCAGGAATTCCAAAACTAGTTAGTCCCTCCGGACATAAATTAGAGACGTCAAATCACACACTCCAAACATTGTTTGTTTGTATTGCATACTCTCTATGTATTTATCACCCTTTAACACTTTCCTCTTTTTTTCTCCAATTGCTCTCTTCTAGGTAGCTGATGAGCTTGTTTCCATGTCATTCAAGATAATGTCTGCTTGCTTTCTTTTACGAAATTTACTTGCACGTGAGTCTTTAGCTTGTATCTTCTACTTCCGCATAGATATAAATTATGATTCACGCTTAGATGATAATTAAATAAAATAAGCATTTGTAAAGAAAATATTTAGTCATTGGATGTTACATATTATCTGACAGAAAGATCCTAGATCCAATTCTTGGAGAAAGGAAACATCATTGATAAACTTTTTTTCAAATAACACTGAATCAAATAAATTAAAAATGTTTCATGTAATTTTTAAAAGTAGAACTCATGCAATGCTTTCATGCACCGACAGCAAAGCTGTCTGACCCACAGCATTATCCATAATAGAAAAAATCACTATAATAGGCTATTATAAAGAATCTATACAAAAATATGAAAGAACATTAAATTACCATTATAAACCCATAAACCATTAAATAGTGAAATAGATATAAATTTGTAAATGTCTCCCTACAAACACCACAACCATAACCAAAACAAAAAAAATTCTTACCCGCAAAACTAAGTAGCTAGTGAGTTGCAAGTCTACAACATCTCTCAGATGATTGAACCGTTTCTTAATTTTGTTCTTCTGATTAGTCAATGGATTTAGTTGCATGTACAAGTTTTCTATTTGAAGCCTTATGTTTCCTTTTGCATCATTCTTCATGTCTATAGTATTGGATAGTTGTACAATTTGTGATGCTATAATATATATGTGACCCTTAATATCCTTAGTATATTTAGGCCATTGCCTTTAAAAAATGTATGTCACCACTACATCCTTTACACTTTTCTAAAAAAATAATTATGCTTTCTTGTAGTTGGATATGTGTTGTTGCACATCTAATCACCAAAACTTCTAGTCTTTTCTCTTCCACCTTCTTCTCTACATCCTTGAAAACTTTGGCTTCCAATTTGAAAGCATGTTCCTTAAATCCATTAAGCATCAATTATATTTTCTCTGCACTTGACAAAGACTCATCTAAAAATACTTCTAGAAGTCCTTCATGAAGGACTTTCACTGCATCATTAATAAGTTATGATCCCTATATTTGAGACTTAATAAAATTCTTGTGAGTAGAATGGTGAAGTTTATCACCCAAACAAATCATATGCAAGGGAGACAATCACTTAAGGTCCATCTATCTTGAGACATTGATGCCCACTTTAGCATGTCACATCCTAAATTGACAAGACTAGGATGCCTTAGGTGCCCTGGTACTCGTGATTGGGACCCAAAATATGACCCTCTCATTTCTTGCCTCATGTGTGAGAAAAAATTCAAACACTTTATGTATGATTAGGTATAAAAGGAAGCCTACCCTGTCATTTGAAGGGGTCTACCTACAATTCAAGTGATCTCTTAATTATAAAATAAATTCAATTCCAAGTGAACAAGCAATCAAGCATCCATCAAGCATTGAAGGAGAATTCAAGTTAAAGCACAACATTCATGATCAACAGTCTGCATGACATCCTAAAACCTTGTGTGAGGATTCAAGAAAGATTCATCAAGGTATCATGTTCAATTTTAAGCATTTTTAGATTAGATCTATCCTTTCCCTCAAAACAAAAACCTTATACTTCAAGGTCAATTCACAACCCAAGGTTTGACCTAGGAAAGCCCCCATCAACAAACCTATTTTCGTCATTTTGTGTGTAGGAAATTGATTCAAGAGTTACGTGTGAAGAATTTGGCAAAGTAAATGATGACAATCAAACTCAAATTTTGATGGCATGAAAAGCAGAAGAGTAGGCCAGTTCACACCTCCTAGTCCCAAGAATTTTTGACAACCTTTTGATATTATATTTTGTGTACCATCCTAATCCAAAAAGCATTCATTTTGTCTACATCCGATAGGTGGAGGATCTGGTCGATCCACGCCTCCTAGTCCCAACAATTCTACTTGAACACTCTGTCACAGGAGAAGATATATGACTTCTAGGTCTACTAAGGATATACTTACTATTAGTCATATGATAAGAGAAAAGAGAAGAAACGTGAATACTACTAGCTAACAAGTTGTGTAATGTTGGGTGATTCATGCTACATCATGGATTTCATTGGCTAGCAAGTTATGTTATGCTAGGTGATCCATGATAGAGAAGATTAACAAACAAAACCATTTGGATGCAAGGCAATCCAAAGCAGAAGAGTAGGCTAGTTCACACCTCCTAGTCCCAAGAATTTTTGACAACCTTTTGATAGTAGATTCTGTGTACCATCCTAATCCAAAAAGCATTCATTTTGTCTACATCCGATAGTCATTACTAAAATCAGTTTAAAGTGTATTCATTTAGGGACCTTTCATAAAATATTCTCAACTTACACATCATAAAAGGATCTTAAAATATTCATTGTTTATAATGATGAGAATTTGGTTGTTCCATACACCTTCCTTTACTATTTTAAAAATATCATCGACCAGAATATTGTGCAGCAGTAGTATGGAGTGCATTTCATCTATTTTATGCCCAAAGATTTCATCATACCACTTTCTTTTCAAAGGCACCCAAAATTTGATGTGTAGTTACTTCCAAAATCTCTAAAAAAACCCTACTTCTATATTTTAAATGTTTGTATTAAAATATCCATAACGCCCCCAACATTCAATTGTTGTGCCGGTACATAAGAAATATATGCATATCAAACCTTGTTCCTAAAATCTTTATTTTTTGAAATCATGGAAACATTACATAATTTAAATGAAGGCAACCAAAAGAATGTAGAAAGATAAAAAAAAACTCTATAGAGCAACTATTTTACAAACCTCAAATACAAAATTGTAGGGTGGAACAATAAAAAATCAAAGGTAGTCATTATGATGATTTATTTGAAGGTTCATAAGTTAAAGGTAGTCACTAACATATAAAGAGTGAATAAAGGTCATTATGATGATTTATTTGAAGGTTCATAAGTTAAAGGTAGTCACTAACATATAAAGAGTGAATAAATTGAAGAGCCCGACGAATTGCCAACGTAGAATGAGGATGTATGATGTTAACAATAGCAAAATGATATTATGGTGGTGGCGAAACTACAAAAAAATTTGATCATATTTTTATTGAGCATGAAAGAAACCACCTTGAGCTCATGAATGATAGGCATCGTGTTGTAGAGTATCAACCCTTGTTGAACAAGGGTGTCACATTTTTTAGGCTCAATCAGTGCAAGGAGACATTTTGTATATATGAAGTGGTTTCAATTAGCCATTTTATGTATAAGTAGAGAGGAGAGGTCGATGTCTTTGTTTATTTGCCTACAAAACAATGAAAGAGGTCCTAATCAAAGAACACACATGTCCAAGCAAGGAGAGAATTTGGATTGAGGATAATTCTATGCAAGAAAGGATATCAAGTTATAAAAGATAAAAAAACAACAAAGGTAAAGTGGATCCTTAAAAAGGAACAATTGACAACTATTATTCTTGCTCCACAATGTAGAGACAAGAAGAACTAGGCTATTATGTTGCCTCCCAAGTATGATTGCACATGAAATCATAGTACCATGAATGACAATGAGACCCTAATAGGTAATTAAGCTATCGATGTCATATAGCAAGATAAAAACATAATAGGTTATAAATGTCATTTAGAAGGGATATGATGAGTGTATAACTCATTGTCGCCTATTATTTAAATGTTACTAGAACTACAATAAGTTGTTGAACTTTAATCTACAAATCATGACATTCATTAGTGGAATAGTTGATGATGCTTGAAAAAGGGATTGTCCTAATTTTGTTTATGGTTTTTTCTTCAATTTTTCAAGGGGAGAGTAATAAAGTTGGCTTTAAGAAACTCATACAAAATTATCTCTTGTTGTAATTAAAAGTTGTTGGAAAAGTCATAGATATATTAGACAATGGGGGAGGGGATGTCAACAAAGGAGGATAGAAACCTAAATCTTTTTCAGAAAAATGTAATGTATATTTCTCATGAACCTCCACACTTCATTGCACACATCCTAAATCATGTCCATTGCATCCATGTGTATAATTAAATGTGGTATTTAAATAATGTCTAGAGGAGTGTGTTCATTCATATTTTCAAAGTTTAAAGATCCTCAACCATCATCAAGACATGTGTTGGAAGAACAGGTTGGAATAGATTTAGAAGAAGCTTGAATAATTGACACGTACAACTCCCTTGAGACTTCATATTTGGATGGAGGGACCTTATATCAAATTAAGGAAGGCATGAGAGTGATATATGTATTAGTGTAATTATTATACTTTTTGAATATTTATCCTTAGTATAATATTAGAAATAGTATCTTATACTAATTAGGGAGTCATAATTAGGATATTATTTTCCCATTTTAAGTTGTTGATCTCATTATTTAAGACACAAATGATTTTCATCATTTCTTTTCTTTATGTGGAATATATATCTAATGTAATTATTTATATTTTTAATAAGAAAATAAATTAATTGTAGTAATCATGTGGTTTTTTAATTTTATCTCTTGTCTAAGAGAAAGTATTGAAGATCATAACTCTAACATGGCTTTATTTTGGATGAGTAATGTTGGTGTTTATATCGCCAGACTTGGGCATAGCTTAATCAGGTTCTTCAAACATCTTCTTTCATTGTAATTTTGAGATATATGCTTCAGTTAGTGACTGTCTAATGTCTTCAAAAAATCAGTAGCATATCTCTTGATAGTCAGCATATGTAATGATCCTATGATTGCATTGGAACTGGTTTATAATAAGATTTGAATGGGCTTGTAGTTGTAATATGTTTTCAGAGGTTGCATGACATGTTTGACGAAATGTCAATAATCTAGTGAAGTCTGATTTTGATACATTATTGTGACAGTCCATGTAATTTTACATTAGTTGCCTATAACATGTATTTATGACTGTCAATGAGGCATTTGTTTGATTTAGATATGAAATAAGATGAATTTGAGGTTGCATCATCATACGCCCATTTTTTGAGGACTCTTGCAGATTTGACAGCGAATATTCCTTGTTTTTCAGTAATCATTGGACAAGGGATATTACACGATCATACTAAATAGATTTCAAACCCCATAATTCGTATAGAGAACAACAAATTTGGACTCAAGAGCTTCTAGAGTAATTTTTGAGGTTAAATGAATCTATGAACAATTGTTTAAACATGAATAGTGTTTATTTACACTATGAATAATATTTGATGTTGTGATTAATGTCTTAGGCATGGACAATGTTTTAGGTGTGAATAATGCTTTCAAGTATGAATAGGTTTTTTTGGTAATGAAGAGATTTTCTAGGGGCCATGAATAATGGTTTAAGCCTTGTGTAGTTTTTTCAGGCGTTTTTTGCTTGCCTAAAGGAATAGTTTCATGAAAATAGACATCAGTTGGGAATACGATATCCAAATTTTAAAAAATAAATAGCCATTGGAATGTTGATTCTATGATATAAAACATCTTTAAAACATGTACCCTGGCAATTGTAGCTACAACATGTAACAAAATTCCTCTATTATTTATCCTATGGTAGATGTTCATACCTTGTTCAAAAACTTCCAATTTCTGTGAGGCAGTCTGTCAAACAGTCGGCATGCCATTTCAAAGCTCCCATTTTCTCATAGGCTAGGGTATGTTGACAGAGCTTTACACCTGCGCCTAGGTCAATGGAGAATCAGAAACATCACTATCTGCAGGTGCAAAATAGATGGGTGACCGATACTAATGAATGAATTAAAGAAGGGGAATGAAGCCTATTGGTCTTTAGTCGAACACAATGATCACTGGAATTGCACAAAATAGACCTTTTAAAATGCTTTAGAAACTTTCAATACTGTGAAGACATGAACAAGGAATTCAAACTACTAAAATTCCTCACAAAAATGGCGTCTCATGGAATGCCACGATATGCAAAAAGTAGATTTGCTGAAAATATTTTTGAAACCTTAAGGCAAATGCACATGGTAGGTGTACAACCGAAATCCACAACCATTGCCAGTACCCTCTTCGTACACATCTGAGATTGGAACCTTGGAATAGGGTCTGGGCATCAATTGAAACATTAAGGGAGATTTTCAGATGTTGTAGTTGTGAATGCCTTGGTAGATATGTCTGCAAAATGTGGGAGCATAAAACAAAACATATGAACTATTTTTTGAAAAAAAAAAAAATTCCCCAAAAAGGAGGTTGATTCATACGATATATGATTCATACCCGGGAGCATGCCCTATTCCATGAGCCGACATTGCTCCCATTTTTGCACAAGCTGGAGGATGTTGACAGAGCTTTACACTTGCCCTATTCCTGCAAGAGCTGACATGGCTCCCATTTTCGGAAACCCTATTCCATGAGTCGAGAATGCTTCGAGCTGGCATTAATTGGTCAAAACAGTTCACGGTTCATGCTTACTGTGGGTGTGAGTATGTTGCTGGGGTGGCAACGTGAGAATGGGAAGAGGACGCGAAAATGATTTGAAATGTCTTGGTCTTTTTTTTTCTTTTTTTAAAGTAATGCTCGCTGTCGTCGGAATTTCGACAAACGCGGGCACTTTTTGTAAAAAAACACAAATGTCATTGTCAATTCCTTCTCTATCGAAAACATATATTGAATTATCGTCGGAATTTCGACAAATGCGGGCAATTTTTCAAAAAAATATTAAATTTGTTCACAATATACCTTCTCCGTCGGAATTTTAGGCCAAATGTATTAGTGACATTCCTCTATTTTTTACCTCCTTCTTCTTTGTTGTATCTTTCTTTTTGACATTCGGGGATGATGCAAGGCATTCTTTTCTTTCTTCCATGTTGACCCAATTTTTTATTTTATCTTTGTCTTCCTGTGCTCTTCTTCAGATCTGATAAATTTGGCACTATGACGATAGACCCATCTCGCAATGATACTATATACCTTTTTGACACTAGTATGGGTTTTGATGCCAAACTATCAAATTCCCCTATCTTCTTGCATTGCACCTTTTGATGTTGTGGATATTTATGTGTCACTATCTCTTGGTGGCATTCCATGAAAACATCTTGTTTTGTTGACATGCAACAACTCTTCTTCTCCTTAGAATGACATGCCTTCCATGCATATCATTCTAAGGGGGGGCCATCATATCATCATTTCTGCATTTGGGTCTTTATTTTTATGCTTTTTCATGCATTTGCTTTATCATGGGAGCCTAGGTGGGGGCCAAACCACTTGATCTTTTCTTTCCAAGATCACCTAGGTGGGCGCAAAACCACTTGATCTTTTCCAAAGATTGCCTACATGGGGGCTAAACCATCTTTCCAATCTGCATCATCTTTCTTGTCTTGGTAGAGGCCATTCTACTATGTCCCAATTCCAATTGCCCTATCACAGGGCAATCTAGCATGTCGCTACCCATGTCGGCTAACTTATCTACCCTATCGCATGGTGATCTAGAGCCTCTCTACCCATGTCGGTATATCATTTTTCCCTATCATATGGTTATCCATATCGGTGTTCCAATTTGCCCTATCATATGGTTATCCATATGGGCGTTCCAATTTGATCTATCATATAGTTATCCATATTGGCATTCTAATTCGCCCTATCATATGGTTATCCATATCGGTGTTCCAATCAGCCCTATCGTATTGTCATCCATACCAGCTTATCACACCCTATCATATGGCTCTTGGCATGGAACATCATGCTAACCATATCGGCGTATCTTGTACCAATGGCGGTCACCTTGTCTTGTATCTTGTCATCATCAAGAACTTTCCTCCACGACGAGGCTTGTTCTTGTTGCGCTTTGTTCCAACTTCTATATTATATCTTATCATCCATCAAGCTAGACTGCAACTAGCATGTTGTCTATGTTCCAAGTACTGATTTCTATTCCAAAATTCTAGCATCATATCATCGGGGGCAACTTCGTTTGATCAATGAGCATCTGCTTCCCTATCATGATATTTTCTCCCCTTCACCTTTTCTACCTTTCCTACTTTAGCTTCACATCTATTAATGGAGACATGCTTGCTAAAGTAGGGGAAAAATGTAGAGTCAAAAATATCACCCTTAGTGGCAATTGCGACAGGTGGCGCCTCCCCCACACTGCTTGGAGGACAAGCTCAACAACTTGTCCTTTTGTCTACCAAAGAAGCCCATGTCAGCTTCTCCAGAGGCATTACCAACTTTCTCGATCTGACAGATTCACGGATGTAGCCACGATGTGCAGATGTTCGTGAGGGGCGCTATCGTCTCGCCAACCTACCAACTAGTAGGTGGTCATTTGGATGTTACAACCCACGCCAAGAAGGAATCGTAACGCCTCCCTGTGTGGGCACCAACATTCAAACTCGTCCCTTAGCCTATATCCTTGGTTTTGGGACATTTCTAAGTGATCTTTTGGTAGATTGGAGACTGGCTCTTGGAGACATCACCATCATTGTTGCAACATCGTCAAGCTACCAAGTTTACCAAGCATATCATACTTGCCAAGCACTAGGGGAGTAATATAACTCTATCTTGCATTTCCAATATCTCTTTTATTTTCCAATTACCAAATAGCATAGCATTATCTTTGTATTTGTCTTTGCATTCTTCTTTATCAGCTTCTAAATTATCTCCCTTTCCCGTGGCTTTTTGGGTTGTCCGTGGAGGTGGAAACACCAAAATGGGGGTCTGGCTTAGGCAGACTCCAAAACACAACCCCCAACATTCTCCTTCTTGCTTGTGTGCAGGTTGCATTAGAGAAGACCTATTGTTTGTCTATTCTCTTCCCTTTTCTCCTTCCATTTTATCTTTGTTATTTTGTATATCGCATTTACTAGTTTAGCTTCATTACTTTTTGTGTTTTATTGCATTGTAATCGCACTTGGAAATTTATGTACGAACAATGTACCTCGTCGATACAGGATGATAGCACATCACGCTGGCATTCCAGACCCGCATGCTCGTCCTTTGGATAGAGGTTTGACAGAGTCATTTGAGAACCTCAAATTGCGGTTAACTGTTTAACTCGGTTAATTTTTATCCCCTCGCCTAGCCTTGCGCCAGTTCATAGAGGTATCAGAAGGACCATTCACTCTATGAGGACTCATCACTCCTGAGGTGTCGAATTCTCTCGATTACACAAGCATCCAAGCATTTAAGCATTCAAGCAATCAAGAATTTTAGTTATTATAGCATATTCATCTTAGTATCAATTATCATTACAATCATGGGATTAGAATCCATTTTGCATTTCATATTCCACATAGTTCATTTTTGTGTAGTAATCTTGAAACCATAAGTGCAATGTTATGAGAGAAACAACAATGAGATCACACAAGATAGAGCATAGTGCTTCATGGGAGCAGCTGATATATGTAGGTATAAAATTGGCGTTTAAGAGTTCTTCTTTGTTTCATTTTGGTGTGTTTTAGATTAGATATCATTCTAGAATAGATTTGTGGCTATTTAGTAGTTTATATCATATTTCACATTTAAAGCATCACAATATCATTGCATGTATTTAGACGTTTGGTTCACCTACTTCACATTTTGGTGAACCCGATGCTTCTTCCATTTTGCATAATTTTGATTGTGTGGTTTCAGATCTGATTTTTCATTATGGATTTCACAAAATCTGATTGGTTTGAAATTTCACATGTGAAAACAATATTTATTTATATTTACCAAAATCATTTGTTGAATGGTGGCTTCTTTCACTTCACGTTGCTTGCATTGATTCATTGAATTTTAATGTATTGCATTATAAGGGTTTCAAATATGTTTCATACATTCACTTCATTTCTCAAAGCTTGCATACATGTTTCATGTTCCTATATGATGATATCTTTAAATATGTTCATGGAATGTGTGGATACTGTAGCGTCCTAAAATTGTGACACTTGCAATTTCGACTCCATTTGGGTCTTCACGATGGCGACGCAACGTTGAACCTGAATGGAGACCCCGAAACCTGTTTATAGCACCAAAAACTGCGTTTTTCTGCACCCTGGCCTGATCCCTCCTTGTACCTTGTTGTCCTAGGAGGTGGGACCATGGCGCCCAGCGCCCTGGTCCTTCTGGACTAGGGCACCCAGTGCCCTGGTCCCTTGCCCTCTTTTGGGCCCGGTCTCTTTTGGGCATCGGGTCTTTAAGTTTGCAATTCGGGAAATAATGTTCCCTGGTCAGCCTAAGGTCGGAAAAATCAGTCTATCAGCCCTAATTGACAAGTATATAAACTACATTTCCCCTCCCATTTGAGGAGGTAGGAAAAAGGAAGAAAATAAGCAAGAGCAAGAGGCGAAAGCGATATTTCAAACATTCAAGCATTCAAGCATTCCTTCAAACAATTGAGCATTCTAAGTCTCCATTCAAGGCTAGGTGTTGCATTCAAGACAAGGATTCAACCATTGAAGAGGAGATCACATACAACATACAACATACTACATACATTACACCTTCGCATGTAAGAATACAAACATTCTTACAACAAGGTATCAGTACTTGTTTACATTACAAACATTTACATTTACAGCATTCTCATTTCTTGGTTAATTCCAAAACCGGGGTTTGACCTAAAGGCAAACCCCTCATCCCTAACCCCCCAATCGTCCTCTCTTTTCTGTGTGTAGGTTGCAGGTATGCGGCTATAATTGAAGATCTGGAATCCTTGTGCAGAGACGAACAGACCCCCCTTCGTTTCGCGGATTTTTCGGAGGACCGTGTGCACACCGGGCGCCATCGTCCCGTCAACTTTCGCTCAAATTTGCAGAACAGCACCGTCTTGACATTTTACTGCTAATTCCAGGTCGGCAGCTTCATCCCATAGCCCTATCTCTGTTTATAAGTGAATCTTTCCTACTTTACATGCATTCCTAGTTCAATCTTTCTATCTACATTCTTTACAAAAGAGGGTATCCTTGATGTCTTAACCCTTGAAACTCATATAGAATCTAATCTTGCATTGCGTGGGATTGGATCTTGTTGGTTTCAACCCCTCTTTTGAATGTAAAGTCTCTCCTAAGTGAAAACCATCAACCCTGGTGACTCTCCCTTCTCTCTCCTTGGAGTTGGGGAGGGGAGAACAACTAGGGTTCGATTTTTCCGCTTTACATTTTGGTGAACCCGACATGAACATCCTCATTCTGATTATTCATGATTAGATCTGAAAATTTTGCTTTCCTAATTATATTTCCATGTTTGATCTTTTGCAAATTTTAGAGGTTGATTGCATAAAAACCCTAAAATTTTCTTTTTAAGTAATTAAACTTGTGAAATGTTTAATTGTTAATGCTTGTTTCAGATCTACCCTTCTATTGCAAATTGTCAATTCATATTTATGCTTTAATTCTGAAAATTAAGTGGTTAAATGTCAAAACCCTAATTTTTAAAACCTTCTTGATTCAACCTTTGACTGATAATTTCACTAATCAAAACACTTCCAAATCGGCTGTAACTTTGGATTCCGCAATAAAATCACATTATCTCGCATCCCTGAAAATTTGGAAAAAAGTTGCGAGGACCGTGTGCACCTCGAGCGCCATCGTCCCCGACATTTTTTTCGAAATTTCGGGAGCTAGATCTTACTGTATTTTTCTGCTAAAATCCAGAATTTTGGCTGATTTTATCAATTTTAACACTTTCAAAATTAAAGTCAAAGTTGGTCTAGCGATTGCTTGGATTGAGGTTTCTAATCATTCAAAAATTGTTGAAATTGAAATTCATATCAAAATTGTGTTTCTTACAGTCATAAATCTGAAAAGTGTGTTGGCATTCATTCGAAATTTCAGTACTTTATTCAATTTTTGCAGTTTGTGACTTTTGAAATTAAGTGTTTAATTGCAACAACCTTGATTTCCACTTTCAAATTCGAATTTTGCACGAAATCGAATCAACTTTTAAATTTCAAAACTTGCATTGCTTTCAGTATTCCTTCTAAAATCATAAAATTCAAAATTTCAGTTTCCCTCTCTTTTTCAAAATTCAAAATTTGCATTTTCAAACAATCTTGGTAGGGTTCAATTTTGAGATTGCAACTTTAATTTGGCCTATCTACAGATCATAAAATCACTCAATTTTTTCAGTTTAGCTTTAAAATCATCATAACTTTCATCCCTAAAAATTTTGAAAAAAGTTGCGAGGACCATGTGCACTCCGTTCGCCACGGTCCCGGACATTTTTTCTGAAATTTCGGGAGATTGTCCTGATTGCATTTAACAGCTTAAATCTAGGAGATTGGCTGATTTTATTGAAATTTGCTACCTCTAAAATTCAAAATCTTCTCTCTTTCTTTAGTGCATGAGTTTTACAACAATAAGCCCTACTTACACTATTCCCGTTAGACGAAGCCTTCGAATTAAGTCTTTCCAAGGTTTAATTACTAAGGAGATGGAACCTAATTTGAATGGCCTTTTTAACGAGGACATGGGTAATTCCTCTAATCCTCTTAATGATGAAGAAGCTCTCCATGAGGTTTCTGTAGAACAACTTTTGAAATTGGATAACCAATTTGATGATTTTCGACAATGGATGTCTCAAGAATACCCCGATAGTCAAGCTCTTCCCTTAATTGAGGGTCTAAAACGTATGGTTCAAAATGATAAGAATGGAATTGATATTTTGCGTGGTATTGCACACATCGTGGATTCGAATGTGATGCCTATGAAGAGTTGTGCCGAAACTTCAGGTTATACACAACCTCCTACTCAAGTTAATCATTCTATTCCTTTGACAACTTCTATTGCTAGTATACCTACTTTTACATCAAACATAATGACTACTTCAACACAAGACATTCCACCTATGATCACCAGTCATGGGGGCAATCCCTCTTCTTCAATCAATCCTCTTCCTTCATTCAATCCAACTTCTTCATTCATTCCTTCAATGAGTGTTCCTATTATATCTCCACAAATGAACATGACGCAAGGGGGCAATTCATTTAACCATTCCATTCCTCCTTGTAGTGTTCCTCCTTTCCAATCATCTCCTATGACTAACTATCATAGTGTCCCACCACCTTACTCTCTACCTTCTTTCAATAACATAACACCTCCATCACAATCTAACACGTCTAATATGAACTCTTCGACTGAAGCGACCATTAACAATCTTGCACAAACTGTCTCTTCTTTACAACAACAAATTGCCTCTATGAATCAATCTAAGTTTAGTGTGCCCACATTTGATGTTGCGAGCCCACTTTCTCTTGACATTGTTCGAGCTATCCCCCCTAAACATGTTGAAATTCCACATTTGGAGCTTTATAATGGTAAGGGTGATCCTCTAACACATGTTAAGACCTTTCAAACAATATGTACTGATTTTGCTTATGACCAAAGGTTGCTTGCAAAACTGTTTACTAGAACATTAAGAGATAAAGCCTTACAATGGTATTGCTCGTTGCCTTCTTATTCTATTACTTCTTTCGAACAACTTGCAAATGCTTTTATTCAACAATTTCAAAACAATATAAGTCCTAAAGTTACTTCGATTGATTTAATGCATTGTAAACAAGGTGTTAAAGAAAAAGTGACTGATTTCATTGGTAGATATAAGCATTTGTATGCTCAAATTTCTTTTCCAGTACCTGACAATGATATTCAAAGAATCTTTATTTCTAATTTACAAAAAGATATTAGAGAAAAACTTCTGTTTTCTGAGTTTACTTCTTTCCAACAGTTGTGCGCAACTCTTCACAATTATCAACTGACTGTGAGTCAAATGGAACAAGCAAATCCTATGGCTCTGAGTGATAAGGGTGATAGTAGTCAACAACCATTTGGGAAGTTTAAACCAAATAGAGATTCCATTAAATTCAATGAAAACATCATCAACAACAATGTGAATGCGGCATCAGGTGTGCCTCCTATTTCTAAGTTTTTCAAGAAAGAAAGAAAGTTTACTCCTTTGAATGAATCATTGCATAGTATTATGAATAAGTTATTGGAACAAAATGTGCTTACTCTTCCTCCTATAAGGCAAATAGATCCTGCAAAGATTAATTCACCCTACTTTGATAACAAATCTTTTTGTCAATTTCATCGTCAACCTGGGCATGATACTGAAAAATGTTTTGCTTTAAAGGGTAAAATTCAAGATTTGATTGATAATAATACTATTTCTGTTTCTGGAGTGAATGATAAAGGCAACACATCTATAGCTCCTCCTAACCAAAATCTTCAGATTTTTACTGGTCCATTACCTTCTCATACCTCTAATGCGATTGATACTAATGATTCCTCTGTCTCACCTAATGATCTTGTGTCTATGACTCCGAATGTGATTAACTTTGTAGAGCAGTAGAAAATCCCTAAAGAACCTTCCATCACATTTGATTCCAGTGAAACTATCAGGGCACCTGATGGTCCTTTATATATAGTTGCAAAAGTCAAGAATACACCTTGCCGTGGAGTGCTTATTGATCCTTCTTGTATGATTAATGTCATTACTGAAGAATTTCTTTTTACTTTGCAATTAAATCAAGTGATCTATGATGAAACAAATGTGGTTGTGAAATTATTTGATGCATTTTCTTCTCCTGCAATTGGTTCTATTACATTACCTATTAAGGTCCATAACTAATCCCTTGATGTGGACTTTGCTATTATTCCATCATCCGAACAATTTCATGTGAAGCTAGGCTATCCTTGGCTATCTTCCATGAAAGCTATTGCTTCTCCTATTCATAAGTGTCTGAAATTTCCCCATAATGGTGAAGTTGTTACTGTCAATCATAGTCTCTTTAAACTAGCTGAAAGAACTTCTAGTGTTCCTATTGATTACTTTTGGCCTAAACAATTCCAATCTCTTCCTCCGCGAAGTGATCATCTTTTCAAATGTTATCAAAAGTGGAAAAAAGATATGATCCTATCTCTAAGTGAACCTAGAACACCCAAACTTGACATTCCTATCGTTCTTGAGAAGGAAGTTCTTCCTTTGAAAGATAAAACTAATGTCTTTCCTCAAGAAGATTCCCAACCCATTCCTATGAATGTGACTATGCCTATATCTAATAAACTTCCTAAAAGTAGACCTATACCTCCTCGTCATTATGGACTTGGTCTCCTTCCTAAACCGAATATTCCTCCCTTATATGGAGCAGTTCCTCCTCCTTCCTCTTATGGAGAGAAGAGACCTTCCTCTTCTCCTATTGTTCAACCTAAGAGACCACAACCTAAACACCCAAGTGATAAGGATGAGAACATTCCTCCTCCTCAATCTTCTCAACTCCCTACTAAGACTAGACGAAATCGTTCTGCACGTGAACGCCGACGAAAGCGTCGTCTTAGAGCTCAGGCAGCTGCTTCTCAAACTTTGCAATCCCCCAAAACACCTTCAACCAGTATTATTCCATTTTCGCCTCAGCCGACGATTGAGCCGAAATCTCCTAAACATAAGATGCATGATGGTCTTGATCCTGTGCGAGTTAAAGATCCTATTTTTATAAATCTTGATGATGATATAGATGAAAATGTTATTCATGATGAAAATGTTACTCCTGTTCATTCTGATAGTGAGTATGAATACGTTGATATTGATAACCATCTATCTAACGAATTTTCTAAAGCACTTATCCTAGCTCCTAGACAAGAACAACGTGGCTTGGGACATGAACATAGCCCTTGTTTGGATCTTGTGATAGCTCCATCTGCTGTGTTGGATGTTCCTCCTCTAGCGTGTTTCCTACCTTCCCGAAATATTGATCAACAAGATCGGGGGGTAGATGACGTGCTAGACTAGTTTCATTAGCATAGCAGACTCTCTCCTCCTCTCTTGATCTCTTTTGTTACTTCTTCTATGTGTTATTCTCATTCTTCTATTTGTTGTCCTTAGTGTTGTCTACTTGAGGACGATGCAAAACATTGAGATCTCTTTTGGTCTCTCTCATGTTGACTCAAAAGACACATGTGTTCCCTTCTTCTAGGTGACCTTCCTTGATTGGGGAATGAAGAACAATTATGCATACATACATATGATATACATGAATTATCATACAGCATACTGACCCCGAGGAAAGCGAAGTCACCTTGTGCTTTGTGTTTTGTGTCTATTATCCTTGGGCTTATCTCACACTTGGGGGCTAAATCTTTGTGATAACGTGCTCCTTTCTCATTTCTTATATGTATCACTACCTTAAAGCAATCACCCCCGGTGAGGCGTGTGCGATCGCTTTAACGTAGGGGGGCATACATCCCGTTCATATCTTTTCAAGATACTTGAAAATTTCTTGACAAATTTAGCTTTGCCTTGAAAATTTTTGATATCTTTCTTGCATGACTCATAGTGAGGGAACCTTACTACTGACAGTTATGGTTCTCCCTCGTGATCTTCCCTTTTACTTTGTCAATCGAAGTCGTAAGATCCTTAGTCCACTGGGGGCTTGGTGTATCTTGCCTCCTTGACGTGGTGAAAGTTTTTCAATGTTGTTTCCTTGTACTTTACCGGAAGTATGAGCGTACACTTATACTCCCGCTAAAGTGGGGGCTAAATGTAGCGTCCTTAAATTGCGACACTTGCAATTTCGACTGCATTTGGGTCTTCATGATGGCGACGCAACGTTGAACCTAAATGGAGACCTCAAAACCTATTTATAACACCAAAAACTGCATTTTTCTGCACCCTGGCCTGATCCCTCCTTGCACCCTGCTGTCTCAGGAGGTGGGACCATGGCGCCCAGCGCCCTGGTCCCTGGCCCTATTTTGGGCCCTGTCTCTTTTGGGCATCGGGTCTTTAAGTTTGCAATTCGGGAAATAATGTTCCCTGGTCGGCCTAAGGTCAGAAAAATCAGTCTATCAGCCCTAATTGACAAGTATATAAACTACATTTCCCCTCCCATTTGATGAGGTAGGAAAAAGGAAGAAAATAAGCAAGAGCAAGAGGCGAAAGCGATATTTCAAACATTCAAGCATTCAAGCATTCCTTCAAACAATTGAGCATTCTAAGTCTCCATTCAAGGCTAGGTGTTGCATTCAAGACAAGGATTCAACCATTGAAGAGGAGATCACATACAACATACAACATACTACATACATTACACCTTCGCATGTAAGAATACAAACATTCTTACAACAAGGTATCAGTACTTGTTTACATTACAAACATTTACATTTACAACATTCTCATTTCTTGGTTAATTCCAAAACCGGGGTTTGACCTAAAGGCAAACCCCTCATCCCTAACCCCCCAATCATCCTCTCTTTTCTGTGTGTAGGTTGCAGGTACGCGGCTGTAATTGAAGATCTGGAATCCTTGTGTAGAGACAAACAGACCCCCCTTCGTTTCGCGGATTTTTCGGAGGACCGTGTGCACGCCGGGCGCCATCGTCCCGTCAACTTTCGCTCAAATTTGTAGAACAGCACCGTCTCGACATTTTACTGCTAATTCCATGTCCGCAGCTTCATCCCATATCCCTATCTCTGTTTATAATCGAATCTTTCCTACTTTTACATGCATTCCTAGTTCAATCTTTCTATCTACATTCTTTACAAAAGAGGGTATCCTTGATGTCTTAACCCTTGAAACTCATATAGAATCCAATCTTGCATTGCGTGGGATTGGATCTTGTGGGTTTCAACCCCTCTTTTGAATGTAAAGTCTCTCCTAAGTGAAAACCATCAACCCTAGTGACTCTCCCTTCTCTCTCCTTGGAGTTGGGGAGGGGAGAACAGCTAGGGTTCGATTTTTCCGCTTTACAGATACCATTATTACTTTAGCAAATGTTTCAAGTGGTACCTTTGATAATCCTCCTAGGGATGATGTTGAGATGAATCATACATGTACCTCTCCTCGAGTATCTCTTATTCATGAGGAAAGAGTTAACACTTTTATCAATAATCTCTCCAATGGAGATGTATGAGTAATGATGAATCCTCTTCTCATAAGGTTACTTTGGTGCAAGAGGGACAAGCTAAACATATTGATAATCAAAATATTAACACATATAACACCTTAGATCATTTGTATTCCCCTCGAGCTTATCTTAGCCATCAACAAAGACTTTTGGGGCCCCAAACAAGTTGTGAGAACCGCGTCAGAGTATGACAGTTGCTTCAAAACCATAGAAAAAATCTTGATGAAGACTTAAAAGCTTTGAAAAAGATAAGACGACATTAAGAAATGGCTTCATCAAGCTTTGAATGGGTTGTGAAAATTACGTCAAAGTCCAAGAATAGTTTTTAAAAATATGTGCAAAGTCTATCTAAACACAAAAATAACTATGTGTTGAATTTTTAGAAGGATTAGTAGAACATAGATGCATTACTTGAGATGTTTGAGACTTATTACCCACCCATTTAAATAACACAAATAAACAAGACAATGGTTTTGAACAAGGGGGGAAAAACCATGACAACTATTGGCTCTGACTAAGGACCAATAATAACAAGGATGCAACATGAACTTAGAATCTCTAGTTAATAACATTGGGCAATAGAGTCTAGAATTGAAAGAGGGACTTGAAGGGACCCAAATGTGCACATTAAAAATGGAACAAAAACCAAAACTAGCACAACCACTAAACTATCATAGTACGAGAATAAGGAACACTCATTTTACATTTGATATAACTTCAAGTATTGCCCATTATATACAAGTGGTGAGACTATTCCATCAAGATAGGCCAATTTAAATGCATTCTTCCACATGCCTAAGTTATCTTGAAGGAGCCTTTCAATAAGGAATCAAACTTGTTGCGAAATCCCTTAGGTTCTTAAGTTTTATCCCATAATAACACCAAGTCTCCTTCCATGAACCTCCTTGGTCTAGCCTTCTTATCAAATATTTTATTCACCCTTTCCCGATGGAGTGTGATTCTATCTATCATGTCCTTCCTCTACTCTTCAATTTTGCTTAACTATGTGACTCTCTTCTTCAATGAGTCTCTAAAATGTTGATCCTCTAGTACTATTAGCAACTTAGAGATAAACAATTATATTGGTAGGGATAGGGTTGATCCAATACCATATACTAACTCAAAGGGTGGCATCCTAATTGCTCTTTTAGGTATGGTTTTATCTTATAGATTTTTGTGTCAATTCCTTTAGTTTTTGTCCAACAACTTTTTCATAGTTGATACCAAGCTTTTTATCACTAGATTCGACTTGACCATTATCCTAAGGGTAAGTATTAGATGAATGAGTCAATGTAATCTTGTGTTCATAACAAAAGAGTATTAACTCAAAAGATGAAAAAATAGCAACATTTATTAGTTATCAGTTTTAATGGGACTCCAACATGCACCATATAATATTCTCCTTCATAAAGTTGCAAACTACTTCTAAAGTTATTCATTTAACTGGTATAACCTTCAACCATTTTGTAAAATAATTTGTTGTTGTCAATATGTGGGTATGACTAGTGCTTGATTTTGGGTTAATTGGTCCCATGGAATTGAGAACCCAATATTGGAAAGGGTCTTCAATAACTACTGGCTTGAGTGAGAAAGCTGCTAGTTGTAGTCTACCTACAAACTATTTGTATTTTCACATCTGGCTACCCAATGATATGCATCTTTAAACATGCTTTTCCAATATATAGCATTGCCTCAAAATGTTTAAATTTATCACAGTAGATGAGAAAGACCACCAGGGGCTTGATTATGGAAGACCTTCAAGATTTTTTGTTGTTTTTCTTTGTCTACACACCTCAAGAAAGTCTTGTCTAAAGCACTCTTATAAATATTATCATTCCAAATAACATATTTGTATGCCTTCAACTTTATATTATCATTTTATCTAGATGATAAATGTGGAGGACATTCACCATAAGTGATATATCATGCAACATTAGAAAACCATGGATCCTGCAAGCTTACAATTAATACCATTAGGAGTTCTTCTACTACTCCAGGTTCATTTTCAGCCATCAATATACACAAACCTTGGCCCCTAACTAGTATGGTAGGTTTAATCTCTAGACCATACTCTTGCACCGTAGCCACCCATGCCCCCCTTTTATTGCAATTGATTTCTTGTTGAGTGAGGACACTTTTGATTGATGGGTCAAGGACATAAACTATTGTATGTGAATGTAAGATATAAAATGAATTGATGGATTACTTTAATCACTGCAAGAGTGTTCTTTTCTATCTGGAAATAATTCAACTTGTTCTTTTGGAGTGGGAAATTCATAAAAGCAATCAGTGCCTCAATTTTTCTACTTATCAACTTGCTAGTAAGATAGCGAACATAGTTGGATGCATAGCAATAGATGATAATTTTTTTATTAATGTTTGGGTAAACCAAGATTGGCGCATGGGTGATGGCTTCCTTGATACCTTTAAAAGCTTGTTTTCTAGAATTATTCCATTTAAAATCTTGTTTCTCCTTCATCATATCCACTATATGCTTAGTGATCTCAAATAATTATGTAACAAACTTCCTTAACAAGTTGACTTCACCAAAGAGATAATTGACGCCTATTATGTTGGATGGAAAGCTCAATTGTTAGATGACCTTAACTTGCTCAAGATCTATCATTATTCATTCCTTTGAGACAATGTGTCCTAAGAGTTTGCCTTTAGTGACATAGAAAACTGACTTCTTGGGATCGAGTTTGCATGTTTCTAAAATTGTCTCTAGATCCTTTAGGTGATCTTCTCTTATTTTAGAAAATATAGGTAAATTATCCAAGTAGGTTACAATAATCTTGTTCCTCGTGTATCCTAATGATAAGTCCATATCTCTCTGAAATGTGGCACCCACATTAATTTAGCTAAAAGGCATGTCGTTGTAAGCTAAACTTCCCCAAGTTGTAATGAAAGATGTTTTGTGCTAGTCCTTATCCATATTGTTTCTATTGTACCCTAAAAATATATCTAGTATAGACATCATCTCTACTCTAGCCACTAGTTGCAACAAATGGTCCATATTTGGCAAATGATAATTGTCCTTTAAAGACGACTGATTTAGGTTCCTAAAATTGACATGTATCTTTATCTCTCCATTTTTTGTGTAAAATAACAATATTTTTCACCCACGTAGAATGATGAAAATGATATATAATCCTTGTTTTTAAAACCTTGTCAATTTCCTTGAAAATGACAATAATAATCTTAGAAATTTCTTCTTCTTTTTTGTCTCAAAAGGATAGGTTCCAGGTTTGAGATGGATATGGTGTTGGAGTTAGCCACTCATACAATTATTTAAATCATTGTACCACCAAGAAAATACATCTTTGTACTTAATCAACAAATTGATAAGTTTATTCCTCTATCTAGGTGTACAACATTTACCAATACATAGTAATGTTGGGTCATTTGTATTTCCAATATTAATTATTTCATATTCTTCATAAGTGTTCCTAGATTCAACCATCTTTTCCTCACATATCTATCATGCATATCGAAAAGATACTCGAGAGAGACAAAGCCCTTTGGGATTATATTGCCTTTTAACTGTATCGAGCCTTCTTTTAACTCCTTTTATTTATTAGGATAGAATTATTTGTAGTCTGATTTTGTTTCCTTTGAATAAAGTTCCCATGAACAAGTCATCCTTCTCCAAACACATTTGAATCTATCTCTGATTTTGAAAAAAATGCCAAAACTCCACATTGTCGAGAACTTTGGGGTGATATATCATTTTAATTGTGTATCTGGAATCCTTTTCAAAATTTGGGTGTGGGAGTAGTAATCATGTTGAGGTGGCTAGTGAATCAAACCTAAAATTATGATCATGGGAAATTTCTTCAATAGAAAAGGCATTGAAATGATCAATCTCATCTGAAACTCTATTCTTGTAATGCTTCAATCTTTCATTTTTCATTGTAAATTTTTTTGTTGCCTATTTAATGATCAATTCAACATCCCCTACCACGTTCAATTTTCCATTTCACTTCTTTTCATTCGCTATCCTGAGTAACAGGGCCTCATATTCAACAATATTATTAGTGTTCTTAATTTATATCTTATAAGAAGAACGAAACTTCTCTCCATCTATTGAGACTAACACTACTCTAGCAATAAATCTTGAATTATAGAAACTATCATGGAACTCCAAGGTTCATAATTCTAAAGAGATATATGGGCCAATGCATTCTTCATTGTTGACCTCTTAAAAAATAGAATATAGTTACCAAAATCCTTTTTCTATGTAGAGAATATGAGATTGAGGATCATTAGATTTCGAAATTGAGAACTTCATCTTGGCTTTAGGTTCCAAATGAACCTTCTTGTTCCCCAATGGGATTCTCAAGCATGAGGCTAGTCCATTTGAATTTCTCCTCCTAGGTACTTGCAAAAACTTATGCTCAAAATCATGCTATAGCTAGAAAGGATATCAACTACCAAAATAGTTAACCTAAGTATTTTGTCAGGGTGAGTCGCTAAAGAGACTTGAGCATCTCTAATTTGGACAATTAAAGGAATTTATTTTGAATCCATGGAATAACATCTGCCAAAGGTTTTTTCTTAAAGATAGACCAAGGGATTTGGCTACAAATGCTAGCATAACATTGTCCGAGGCACCAAAATAAATAATGCAATTTCTTAGCCTATGATAATAGATGTAGAGGGACACGTAAAAACTATTAGGTTTCAAATTAGGTATGGTTAAGGTGTTTTCTTTGGTGCTAAATGATATAATAGAGGTCAAGGCTTCAACATTAATCAATTGCTTATCACATAGGTTGGCCTCAACATGCTCTAATGTGACATAGTTTACTAATCTGTCAAGCTTGCTAAGGTTCAACTTGAAATATTCAGCAAGAGAAATTTGGATCTTGGAAGATTTAACATAATTCCACAATATTGAAACAATTGGCATTTTTATCTATTTTCTCTGGCTTCAAGGGTTTGGGAGTGACCTTAGGAGTTTTAGGAAATGAACTATTATTTTTTAAAGTAGGAGTGGGATTTTAAAAAGTAACTGTACCTTTTTTATTTGCACTTTGTTCACTTCTAATAGGAATAATACTCAAAAGGGTCATCCAAAGTGATAAATATATCACCTCCCCTTTCCAAGTTAGACTCGTACTCTTGGAAGCTAACTATACAGTCACCATATTGTTCGGGTACACCCTCCTTATTTGCCATCTCTTTTATTGTCTTGTTTATACTAGTCATCTGTATGTGTCTATTAATCTCTAGGGATGTTTCTTCATCATGGTCAGTTTTGATGAAAAATACACATGTTATTTCTACTTATGCCAAGTGGTGCTTCTATGGCCAATATTTGTTGAGCTGGGGCAGTTGTAACTATCTTCTACTACTCCAAGGTTGCTGATTGAAATTATTCCTTGAAGTGTCCTGATACAGTAGTGAAAGGACTGATTAGTTTTTGGCAACTACCTTTTCGATGTGATAATATCATTGGCTAATCTTTGAATTACATGATTTGAGGATGTAGAAGGTTGGGAACCACTTAATTGTAACTCCTTCCATTTTCCTATAGTAATGAGGTCATCTTATAATTCTATCACAATAGCCTGTGCAACTGCCAAGTCCGCCACACTCACTCTTCTTAAATCAAAGCTTATAATTGAAGGCATGAAACTAATGAAAAAACATTTTTGATTCTTAGGCATTTACCTTTTAGCTAGAGAGATCTTATTTATAATCATGTTGAACTTTGTTATCTCATAGGTTTGTGAACATCCTTTTTTATTCATGTCAATTGGGCCAATAGAGAGTGTTAATCTTCAACACTTTTGAAGTTGTCCTCAAACTTGGTTCTCATGACATTCAATGAATCAGTTGTCCTATTAGGCAAATGATACAACCATTCTGTAGAAGCATCGACTAGAGACTCAATGAAAAATATTACAACAACATCTTCGTGTTGAACTCCCATAACTTTGCATGCAGCATAGACGACACTTAGATGCTTGTCTATTGAGACCTTCTCATCACCCCTAAACTTGGGGCAAAACAATGTAGAGCCCTTAGGCAGATCATTTAATTGCACTCCCAAATTAAGAGGGACAGTGGTTTTACCCCATGGTACTGGTCAATCCATCATAGGAAAAAAATTAATAGAACGTGGAAGAACAATATTGTGTAACTCTAGTGCTTGACTAGTTGGAGATTGTGTAGTATTTGTTGGAGGTGAACGTGGTTTGCTTCTTATTATTCTCTAAGGGAGTAATACATATGAGGAGTTTACCCTTTGGAGCACCTAAGAGGTAGATTCAATTGCCCCTTTTCTATTTTCACTTGTGGTGAACATTCTAGACTCTAGTGTGCTTCTAATACCAAAAGGTCATAAATATTTATAGCAAGCTAATTCCTTGGTTGTTGTTCACTATTTTGTGGTTGATTTTGGTCTTTCTCTTGACACTTATTTGGTTGAGGGCTTATTTTTCTTGCAATAAACACATGAGGGAACCTCTCTGCTACCATCTCCAATACTATTATAGGTCATTGGGCTTGTTCTTCTTCTTCCTCAAGGACAAAGTTCACTCTCATGTACTCAACAACATTCCTTGTATGTCTCCAAGCCAAGTGGTGCAAGAGCACCTGATAGAATATATGCCTCCATGAGGCCATCTTGTTATTTTGGGTTGAGTAATAGGTTTTGATCATGTAATAAGGTCATTTGAAGACCATTTATGTATGTTTTGGTTCATGATAGGTCACTAGGGGGTATTTTGTAAAAGTTGTAAAATTTTGTAATGTTGTCAAAAAGTTGTCATGTTTAAAGTTGAAAAAATACAAAAGATGAAAGGCCAATGGTCATGAAGTTCAAATTTTAGTTGTAAGATGGAAGGCCTTGGTTGGTCGAGCAAAGGGTTGGCCATTGATATTGTAGATTGAAACCATAATAAAATATATTTTCCCCTACATTATTCTATTGCAAACCTCTATACGGGTCCGTACTATACTTATATGATTCAAAACCTCTTTCATTTGATAGAGGAATATACTAACTCCATTTTGGCATTGATTAGAAGAGTTTTCATAAAGATTGAAGGATTTTAGAGGCAAACTACTGATAACGGGCCAAGAACCCTGATTTTTAGGGCTTGAACATAAAAACCATGTGTAGCATCTTATTCCACTATTATAATTTTCTCATGATTGGTGGAATGGGACCTATGAGGATGTATTTTAGTGTTTTGTGAACTGCAGGAGTGACCAATGATGTTTGTGGCCTAAGGGGTGATGTCCTAGTTGAATTTCAATGAGGTTTCACTTGAAAATAATGGAATAGACCGTGAGTTTTGCATAAAGTATATTGACCAATGATGGATGATGGCTTGGAGGTCTTATATGGACCTATTGAGAGGTATTTGAGGTGTTGGTTGGTAGAGGAGGGGCCCGGGGTGTGTAGTTCCATGAAACCCTCACTTAACTAGCCTTAAGAGGTCAAAACCAAATGTTTTGTGGTTGGGAAAGTTTGTGAGAATTTACCTTATCAAAATTTGTTGATTTAATCTATCTGTGGTTAGAGAAGAATATTGGAACAAGTTTCAGTGGTTTTGGGGTAAGGTTTCAACAAGTTTCTTTAGAAAAGTGGCCTTATTAGGCCTACAATCTGATTATCAGTCAATTGTTGGGTGATATGTTGCAAAGGAACCCTATTCAATCTTTTGGTATGTTAAAGAATGCCCAAATGTGTATCTAAATATGTAATAATTCTTTGTAGGTATTTTCGGCATCTAAAGTTATGCTATGTTTGGTCATCTGTGAGAGCTAGTAGGGAATAAGCCTGGTTGTGGGTATGCTTAAGGGTTTGAGGAGATCAAAGTTCTTGTGGGTCACCATTGGCATTGAAAATTTTGTTTGTACCTATTTTAAGGTTTTTAAATGATTGGGTAGAGGCTTTGATGCCTTAATGCACTTTTGGAGTCTTGTAGCCTTGTAAGGGCACTAGGTCACTTGGGGTAACTTGGAGTTTGAAGATTGATAATGGTGAGTTGGTTTGGAACCAACCTCTGATGAGTTTATGTATTTGTTTTGAATTCCTAAAATACTAAGAGTATTCCCTTGAGAGGGAAATATTATAATATGGTTTCTTGTTTGGGTTGTGAGGGAGATATGAGCCAATTGTTGTGAAATATGTCTACATGTTGTTGTTGATTGGAAACCCACCTTTGCAGCACCAAGGTATTAAGTTGAGAGATTATATCTTCTTGTTCAATGTGAATCTAATCCAAATTTGTTTGCATGACAATAAAATTATTACCATGTGGAAGAACCACATTTTCTCATAACAGGTAACCTTTATCTAATATCTATTTGTATTCCCTAGGAGAGTCACCAAAAATTTGTTGATTAACATATTTAACCCTTTAAAAATAATAGATATCTAACTCTTGTTTGCCCAAAACTAAAGACAAAAATGCTAACAATAATTGAGTAAACTATGAATTAGGTTCCCTCTGAACTTTTCTAAAGGTACAAATCCTTTTGTAAGATTTAATATTTTTGGTTTTTATGAATGTAATGGTGAAAAATTAGGGTTTTCCTCATTAGATGTATGAAAACCGCTAATTGACCATTACATTCAAAAGAGGGATGAATCCAATATATCTAATCCCAAATGAGAAATGATAAGGACTGAATACTAATTAGATTCAAGGGGGTGTGAATTTGTTTGGCCTCTTTTGTGAGTTGAAATTCTGAAATTAGTTTAAAGTGCTGAAAATGAAGATAAAAACACAGAAACAATGAGCTATAGTCGTCAAATTTTTGCACACACCTAGATCTGAACAATATAAGAAGATTCAGACCTAATCCTTGAAAAATCTCTAAAAATGTCGGGACCGTGGTGGTGGGTGCCCTAGTCCTCCTACTTTTTTTGCATGCCGAAAAAAGTTGATTTGTCTCTGCAAATAATGCTTATTCTAAAGATTGCAGTCTTGTACCTATTTCTTGCACACAAAAAGGAGGAGAAATAGGTTGGGAATAGGGGTTTGCTTGATTCAAACCTCGGTTTAGAAATTAACGTTGAATAAAATATTGTAAATACTTTAAATAAATGACAGAAATGTATACCTGAGATCTACAATGACTGACAATGATGCTTTGCTTCTTGAACATAATCACATATGTTGTATGAAATGGCATGAACATGACAAAGCCATAATCACACACACATTCTTGAATATGAGTGATGTAATTTTCTCCACAATTGTTGATGTAGACTTGATGAATGCTTGATTTGCTAATTGAAGACTTCACATAACTTGCACTTTCACTTCACAAGAGGCTCCTTCAATTGCTAGAGTTGTTGGATCCCTTGATGAATACTGAGAGGGGGGGTGAATTAGTATGCCAAAAATGTTTGCACTTAAACACTTTGCAAGACTAACAGTAAACCAATAAAACAGTTTAACAGACAAACCGGTTAACAAACATGCAAACCAAATAGCTAAAAATGCATTCACCCACAGAAGCACAAACACCATAACACAATAGATTTTGACGTGGACACCTAAATGGGAAAAACCACAGTGAGATGGAGCTCACAAGTAACTATCTATAGAATAGAAACCAGACCGGTTAAGGTCTTACAATGTTCTTTACCATAACAGATCCTGTTAGGAATCTCAATCTCTGTTAGAAGATAAGTCTGATTAAAGACTACCTTGCTAGAGGATTTCAGATCCACAGATGTGAACCACCTTGTTAGAGGATTTACAAAAGGCTTTTTGGGCCTACCCGGTTAAGGGCTACAGACTTGTCAAAGATGTGAGTAATCAACAAGCGTTTGATCTAGCTAGTTGCACAGACTGCTTGGTTAGATCCTTGGTAGCTCGTTCTTAATGCACTCCTGCATTACTTCAGTCTTCTACACATTCATAATCTCTCCAACTCCTCAACCACCTTAAACCTTAGCCGCAATATCAACTATCACAACAACAACAACATCAACAACCTAAAACCCTAGACATGATGTCCTTAAAAAGGAAACTGATTACATGTCGGTCCAATAGGATTACATTACAATTTCCTAGGTTCAATGAACCTGGACATACTAGGTAACACGACACAAAAAGCACCGCTACAGTGTCGGCACTGTCAAACAATTGGTGAATGGTAACTCATCACACAATGTTGATTGGTAACTCATCACAGAGTATTACCGGTTCATACAAAATGTCGGTTGTCGTTTTGACAAAAAATGAAGACTGGTAAAAATGTGTTATGCCACTTTGGTCCTTCATACCACTTGGGATCAACATGTCACTTCAGACCGAGAAACACATTCTGCACAACATCAATAGTCTAAAGACTATAATTCAACATACCGGTTGGAACAAATATCGGTTATGCTCTAACTCGTACATATAAAGAGGATCTTAATGCAAGTGTGTTTCCATCAATGACAATCAGAACATAAACATAAAAAATGCCAACAATCTCCCCCTTTGGCATTGATGGCAATACTTAGGAAAATAAAATTTTGACATCTAAGTGTTTTAAAACAAAATCATGCCATTAGCAAAATTGCTCCCCCTAAGCATATACACTATCCCTTTAACAATACAGTGTATAGCATTTTTGCATATAGAGTATAAACATTGAGATATTCAGAGCATATAATCAAAATTTTGATTACCAAATACTTCTCCAAATAAAATTCTTCTCCCCCTTTGCCAATAATGACAAAGTACAACTGAACAACCCTGTTTTCATTTGATATTAAAAATAATAAGAGTTTATGACAACAAGGAATGATATTTAAAGTCCTGCAAGAATTGTTTCATCAACAAAGACCAGGACTCAAGTAGGGAGGTGGCTACTTCTTGCTCTGTCTGCATCTGGGAGACCTGTTCTTCCATGGCATCAATTGTGCTCATCTCCTGTGTAACTGTTAAGGCATCCAGGTTCAAATAGCACTTCTGAAGAATTTGCAATCGTGGGAGTAGAACCAATTGTAGCTCCTGCAAATCTCTAGACCGAGTGCTGATCTCTTGCTCCATTTTTGCTGACTGGATGTGAAATCGGTGAACGGTTTGCCCATAAGTTGTAAAGGAGTCATAAGGCGGCTTGAATGTGCTCAAGTAGGACTGCAAGTCCTCTTCAAGTTTTTGTTTTTGAGCTAGCACATCATCATAGAACATATGGGGTTGGTAGATCTTGCTGAGCAGCAAATTCCCCTCATCTAGAGCATCCCTTATATCCTTTTGTTCTTTCTTCAGTTCAGCCCAGAGCTCATTTAATTTCTTCATCAGAGCTATATTAAGAGCTTTTTGATGCTCGTTCTTGAAATTGGCCTCTGTTGCCTCTTCAAGGCTCTGCACCTGATCATCCACTACTGTGCATAGGAGCTTGAGTTTAGCAAGTGATGAATCAGTGTTGGGAAGGTTTGTATCGGGTATCAAACCGGTAAGCGTATCCACAACCGCTTGAATTACATCTTGCTCCTTCTTTCGTCGAATGATTCCAAGGTGCTCTTGAGCTACCTTGATGCTTTGCATTAGCTCCATTTCACTTGCAGACTAGAGATCAATAGGACAAGTGACATCAGCTGATTTAGCTTGACTCCCAGTTGCCTTCGGAGTCTCCATCTGGGTGCTCTTCTCTGCTTCTCCTATCTTGTCCTCTTCCACTTTCTTCTTCTCCGCTTCCTTGTCCACCTTAGCCTTTTTCTTTTTTGCTTCCTTCTTCTTCTCATGTTCCTTATCTTCCTCTTCCTTCTTCTTCCTTTATGCTTCCTTCTTCTTCTTTTCTTCTTCTTGCTTCTTTTTCTCCTCTTCATCCTTTTTCTTCTTCTCTTCTTCATCTCTCTTCTTCTTCTCCTCTTCATCTTTCTTCTTCTTCTCTTCATCTTTCTTCTTCTTCTTCTCTTCTTCATCCTTTTTCCTCTGCTCTGCCTCTTGCTTTGCTGCTTTCTGTCTATCCTTGGCTTTCTTATCAACCTGTTTAGCCTGTTGCTCCTGCCCTGTTGCCTCAGATGGTGTGTCCTGAGTAACATCCTCAACGTCCAGAGCATCAATATCAATGGTGTCGATCGATTCAACAATCAGATTTCCTTCATCATCGAATACTTTGTCTGGTTTAGATATAACCGGTTCTTCTTCAGCTTGTCGGTTGGCTAGACGCGCTTTGTGAGTCTGGACAACAGTTCTCATATATAGATGAGTGTCTTTTTTGACATCATCAACTCTACCTTCTAACAGCCAGAGTCTTCTTCTTCTAGTGAAGAAGAGTCCTTTGTTTTGGTCAATAACATCAAACAATTCAAAATTTGATAGGTCGGGAAAGTATTGTGCAAAAACTTCCTCCCTGATTTCCTATTCCTTTTCTATGGCAATGCACCATCTATTATCTAATGACATATATAAAGAATCTAGTGTTTGAGACTTAATCTCTAAGGGCGACCAGTCATTAGCACATAAATACTGAATTATTTCCTTTTCAACTGCTTCCTTTTCATCATCATTAAAGTCGTCAAAACACTCAATTAAGTCATTCAGCACTTTCCTCCTAATATTCTTTATTGTTCTTTGACAATGTGTCAAAGGTTTGTAGGAAGAGATATCTATATTTACTGGTGCAGAAGATGTCGGTTCATTCTTTGTCTTCCTCTTTGCTTGACATGTTTTCTTTGGCTTTTCTTCATACATAGTTTCTTCTGAGTCTGGAGAGGTATTCCTTGTCTTCCTCTTCCTCTCGAACACTTTAGCCGGTGCTGCTTCAAGTTTTTTCTTGGCTGGTGACCACTTGGTCACTTTTGGATTTGCAGTAGTAACCAGTGCAGATGCTACAGGCACTGCCTTTGCCTTCTTTACTGCCAGTTCTTTTTCTTTCATTACTGGTGGTTCCTCAACCGGTGCTATCGTCTCTAGGTAGGTGTCAGTTCTCTTCGCCTTAGGATCAAGCGGTGAGGCAATGAGGGTAGAGGCATACCCTTCCAGCATATTGTACATCACCTCATAGCCCATTGGCTCCACTTCTTCCTATCTAGGCTCAATAGCCTCCATTATGCATTGATCTACTTGGATGGTAAAGCAGATATCGTCTTCATATTTCTTGACGATGTCACCTGATATCCTCACTCTTTGGCTCATTTTCCTTCTAAACTCATCAAAATACTTGTTCAAAACATTAGGGTAGCCGATTCCAATTGCTTCAATGCTTTCCTTGATTTGCTTGGTCACCGGTTGGTCACCAGACCATTGGACATCTCCTACTCCTAGAAAGTAGACTTGGAAATAGAAGAACAACCCAACCAGTAGTTGTCCAAACTTGAACCGAAGTGCATTATCCTATTTGATTGATTTTAGATTCAATAGGAGTTGTCTCTGCATACTGGTGCACAGATCAAATGATGCATCCTCCTTTATCATCCAGTAAGCGACATTTACCACTGCAGTAGATACAGAGTTAATTCTGCTGGCTGAGAATGTCCGGTATCCAATCACCATACATGCATACTTAACCAGATCATCCTTGATAGAATTTACTATCATGCCTCGTGAGTCGCTCACTGAACCGGTGAGCTTGGACATTTCAGTTTTGATTATCGTCCTCATGGTTGGCACTTCCCTTGTGTTGTAGAATCTGGTGACTGCATGAATTGCCTATGGCGTGATGTCATGTGTTCTCTCCAAGTACATATTATCACCATGGACTCTGCTCAGAATGATCCTTATATGATCTTCTGTGAAATCTTCCAGGAAGTAAACAACATTGTTGAGCTTTTTCTTCTCCAAAATATTAAACTTCGGTTTGATCTTCTTGTCTTTTCGACAAAATAAGCCTAAATGGGTGTGGATAGCTAGAGACCCTAGGTCTTCTATCTTTCAATCTATGTAGTCAAAAATTCCCTCTTCTACTATCACACCAACCGGAACTTGTGATAGGGAATTATACTTGGACTTTATTTGAATAAAACTTGCAGACTCGACAAATGCACTAGAACTGGTATGAGATGCGGAAGCCATGATAGAAATCTTAAGAACTTGAGAAATACCTTTTGAAGCACGTGAAATTAGGGCTTGCGGATTCTCCTTCACTTCACACTCCGTCGATTGCTGAATCACCACTTTGTGTTCACCACTTGACCATTTCCAATTTGAATTTGAATCTCCTTCTCGGTTTCTCAATTTCTCAATATCTCTACTCAAATCGCCTTTTTGTCGCTTTGCTCTCTTAAAAAAAACTTTTCTTCGCTCGAAAATTGATAGTGAGAAATGATTTGAAAAATGCTTTTAAACATGTTCCTCACCTACCGTCATTAATGCTCCTTCATTAGGGCATAAACCCTAATTTTTCCTTTTACTGTTTCCAGTCTTCTGCCAAATGATAGGTATCACATACCAGCTAAGGACTTTTACCGGTGTAAACTGGGGGTTTGAAACATTTCGTCGTTTGCTCCCCTTAAGCTTTTTGAAGCTTAGTTTGCCGGTTCCGTGATTTCCACACTAGGTGCAAAAACCAGTTCCTCTTGTAACACCGTTGGTTTCTCCTTCCAGATTTTATTCATGTTCGCTTGAACAGTGTCAACATCAATGTTTCCTTCCGGAGTGACCGGTATATCATTAGATATGTTCCTTCTTGATCTACAGAATCTGGCAATCTGACCCGGTTTGTTGCAGTGATAGCAGACCAATCCAGGTGCTCTCCAAGGTCCATTGTTCAGGTTTCCATTCTTCCTTTTGCATGTTGTAGTAGTGTGACCATGACCATGACAGATCATACAATTTTCTCTCCATCCAGTTGCTGCTTGATAACCACTGCTTCTTGGCTGATGATTGAAGGCATTAAACCAATTGTGATTCCAGATCACAATAGGTTCAGGACTAGCTCCTTGGGTCCTCTGAGGATATCTTCCAGTTTTATTCATAACAGACCTGCATTCAGATGCTCTATGCCCATACTTGTTGCATGCATAACAGTTACCATCAAATCTATAAGATCTAGGCTTATCATTTAGGAAATAAGGAAAATTGTTGTAAGCCTTACTCCTACACACATTTGCAGTATGTCCTTCTTTAAGACAGTTAAAGCAAACATGTTTAAACTTTTGCTTACCTTTATCCTTTGATGTTGGTTGTTTCTTTGATGTTCCAGCATTTTTACCAGAGGTCTCACCTTCCTCATGACCGGAATAACCAAGTCCATTGGTATTCTTGACCGGTTTGGCATATTCAAGCTTTTGCTCTAGTTTGACAGTACTCTTGTTGAACTTAGCAAGTATTTCCTTTGACTCAAAGAGTTGTTTGGAAATAGCAGCATTTGTTTCCAACAGGTTTTCATTCTCAGAGATGGCAGTGTTAAGTTCTCCTTGCATGTCTTCCTTTTCCACTTTGCTTGAATGGAGTTGAGCATTTAGGGCACTCATCTCTTATTTCAGCTTGGAGATCTCATGATCTCTTTCTTTCACTAGATCTTTAGCTTTCCTCCGGTTCTCAAGCTCTTGACACATCTGGATAGTCAGTCCTTCCAACTCCTTTCTTAGGTTGGAGTTTGATTCATTCAACTTGTTTACATCAGCAATTAGGGCTTCCATGTTTGCTTCATCTGAAGAACTATTTTCAGATAGCTCCATCAGTTCTTCTGCATGTTCTCTCCTTCTTGCTTGAGATGCATTGTATTTGACCATAAGATCATCATAGGCTTGCTCAGACTGAGTGAGTCGGTGGGTAAGTTCCCTCAAAGTGTATTTCCCCATATCTCTTTCCAAGTGGTTAAACTTATAGAAAGGTTGGCTCTGATACCAATTGATGAATACTAAGAGGGGGGGGGGGTGAATTAGTATGCCAAAAATCTTTGCACTTAAACACTTTGCAAGACTAACAGTAGACCGATAAAACAGTTTAACAAACAAACTGGTTAACAAACATGCAAACCAAATAGCTAATAATGCATTCACCCATAGAAGCACAAACACCATAACACAGTAGATTTTGACGTGGAAACCCAAATGGGAAAAACCACGATGAGATGGAACTCACAAGTAACTATTTGCAGAATAGAAACTAGACCAGTTAAGGTCTTACAATGATCTTTACCAGAACAGATCCTGTTAGGAATCTCAATCTCTGTTAGGAGATAAGTCCGATTAAAGACTAGCTTGCTAGAGGATTTCAAATCCACAGATGTGAACCACCTTGTTAGAGGATTTACAAAAGGCTTTTTGGGCCTACTCGGTTAAGGGCTACAGACTTGTCAAAGATGTGAGTAATCAACAAGTGTTTGATCTAGCTAGTTGCATAGACTGCTTGGTTAGATCCTTGGTAGCTCATTCTTAATGCACTCCTACATTACTTCAGTCTTCTACACATTCATAATCTCTCCAACTCCTCAACCACCTTAAACCCTAGCCGCAATATCAACTATTGCAACAACAACAACATCAACAACCTAAAACCCTAGACATGATGTCCTTAAAAAGGAAACTAATTTCATGTCGGTCCAATAGGATTACATTATAATTTCCTAGGTTCAATGAACCTGGACATACTAGGTAACACGACACAAAAAGCATCGCTACAGTGTCGGCATCGTCAAACAATCGGTGAATGGTAACTCATCACACAATGTCGGTTGGTAACTCATCACAGAGTATTACCGGTTCATATAAAATGTCGGTTGTCGGTTTGACAAAAAATGAAGACTAGTAAAAATGTGTTATGCTGCTTTGGTCCTTCGTACCGCTTGGGATCAACATGTCACTTCAGACTGAGAAACACATTCTGCACAACATCAATAGTCTAAAGACTATAATTCAACATACCGGTTGGAACAAATACCGGTTATGCTCTAACTCATACATATAAGAGGATCTCAATGCAAGTGTGTGTTCATCAATGACAATCACAACATAAACATAAAAAATGCCAACATCCCTCAAATAAGGAAAGGAAAGGATATATGTATGAAACCCTAACTTCTTTTTTTATCATAGGCCGACCTAGAAATGATATAATTTCGCACCAAGTCAGATTTAAACATTATAATACCACCAAAATGTGATCCCAAAATTCGGGGAGAAAAAGTTGGGACCATGGTGAATCACCATGGTCCGATCAACTTTTTTTCCAAATTTTTAGGGATGTGAGGTATCATGATTATAAAGTCAACCCCAAGTGGATGAGATGATTCAAGGCATTTATATATGCAAAATCAGGCCTTGAAGGTTGAAATAGGACATAATTAGGGCTTTTAATGAATGAATTAATTAAAAGAATAAAATAAAAAGGGGCACACTTAGGATTAAGGGTCCACTTTTATGATGTATAGAGGGATTAAAGAGGACCTTAGATTTAATTAAATGATTAAAAGGGATTTACAATGCAAGATGCAACACACTAAGAGGGGTGCTAACCTAAGCATGAAATTGTACCACCCAATTAAGGGTGTACAATTTACAATGCTACATTTAGCCCCCACTTTAGCAGTGTATGAGTTTACAATTATATTGTCGGTAAAGTAGAAAGATGAGAGAGAGTATCAAAATCAAAACGAGTATAAGACATCACTAATTTTGAGGAACCAAGCCCCCGATCGTAGGATCTTAACTCACACAATCATATGCAAGGACACATAACACAAGGGGTTAGTACTAAAAACAAGACCTCGAGTCAACTAGCTGAAGAGACCTCGATAATCAAAATGTATCAACCACTAATATCATTCTTAAAAAATTCCATCTCACGAACACAAGTTATCACATAAAAGAGCAAAGCAAGCATCATCCATGAACTACCAAATAACAAAGCTACGAGTTCATGAGAAGAAGAAGAGAGAGAGCATGAATACACACTAGATGTTCTTATTCAAGTGATCCATGAGAAGAATGATGAGAGAGAATAACATAGATGTCTCGCCCCTAGATGTTTGCATCTAGGTGATCTATGTTGGGGAGGAGATTAGGAATAGTGTAGCCCTATTCCACTAGTTCCACTCATCCTCGTGCATGTGTGAAAGTGATGTCTGGTTTCAAGTATACAACACCTTGTATAAGAGTTTTTTTCCTTTGGTTTCGAGTGTGCTTCAACCTATTTAAGATATTTAATGTAAATGCAAATGCCAAGAGGTGTCTATGTGTGCAAATTCCAAGGGGCAAATGACAGATACATGCCTGGTTTCTAGGACATCCCATGTAAGAATTTTGCTCTACTTTTGGTGATGTGTACCCCCATCTAAGACATATATCAAATGTTGTGTTTGGTTTCAAGCATGAGGGAATACTCTTATAAGAAAGGATAAGATAGTTGAAAAAGAGATATCTTACAACAAGTGTAAAGAAGATCCTTGGAGGAGAAGAGATCTTTTCTCAAAAGACATCTACCTCCAAGAGGAGTTTCTTGAAAAAAAAAATAACATCTTCTACCAAGAGAAGGGAAGGAGAACAAGAATGCATACCTTCCTCTATTGCTAGATGAAAGAGATTCTTGATGAAGGATTACACACTTTTCATCCAATGTGAGGGGTAAGTTTATGATAGAAATACATTTCCAAGTGTAAAAGAGGTTGTAGCCAAGGACATACACCTCTTGCATAAGAGAGAATCCTTGAGCAAACAACAACTTCACACAAGGAATGATATCAAATCATAAGCAAATGCCACTCAACAAAGGAAAAGTGGATCCTTTGAAAGGATAAGAGAGAGATCATTGTCCCCAGAGCATAGGGACAATGAGAAGGATTACACAACCTCTAAGGAGAGATTAAGCATAAGCAAATGCACAATATACCCACATGAATGAACATTCAATGCAAGAAAATAAATTAATATATATTAATTGAAACTCTAAAGAAGAGGTAATCTTCAAAGAGAAAGAGACAATTAGAAGAAGGATCACAAACTCCCTTAAGGAGAGATTAAACATAAGAGATATATAATTCCATGAAAGAAAGGACATCAAAGTATGAAAAATGCAACCCCTAAAGGAAAAAGTGAAACTATGAAAGAAGACAGGACAATATTCTTGCCCCCCAAGCATAGAGACAAGAATGAATAAACTATTATGTTGCTCACTAAGTATGGTTGCACTTACAATTTGTATCACCATGAATGACAATGAGCCCCCAATAGGAAATCTAACAATTTCACACAGTGAGGAGAAACATAATAGGAACTTGAATGTTATTTGAAATGATCACAAAAAATATGCCATCCATAATCACCTATTACTTTTATGTTATTCTTATGGTCTTTGGAGCAGCAAACTGGGGATCTAGATTGTGAAACAATATAAAAGGGTAATTGAAAAATTGAATCTAAACTGGAAGGACCTGGGTGCTGGGCACCTTGGTCTTGAGGACCAAAGTGTTGGGCACCTTTGTCCCGAGGAGGACTAGGGTGTTGGGTGCCTTGTTTCTGAGGACCAGAGAGTTGGGTGCCCTGGTCCTGGGACTGGGGTGCTAGGCACCTTGATCCCTGGGTACCAAGCTGAAATTTAAAGCAGAGAAAAGGGTTCAAGTTTGCATAAAGAGGATTAGAGAATACATTAGCCTATTGGGATGTCATATGGGAATGAGAAGATGTAAATCCACTAGACAATGGAGGAGGGTATGTTGACAAAGGAAGAGGTTGAAAACCTAACTTTTCATTAGAAAAGTTTGATTTCTCATGACGTTCAAGACTTTGTTGCACACATCCCAAGCCACGTCCCTTGTATCCATGTTTAGATTCTAAAATCTCTAGTGGAGAGGGTTCATTATTAGTATCAAAATCTAAAGATCCCTTATCATTATCAAGACATGTGTTGGAAGCAGAAGTGGGAATTGGTTTAGAAGCTTGGATAGAAGAGACAAAAGACTTTGTGAAGGCTCCATTCTTAAATTGAGGGATCTTGTACCCATTGGATAAGGGTGTAAAGTATCTTGTACCCCAATTCCTTGCTAGAGAAGCATCATTGATAGGAGATGGTTTTGTTGAAGGAATCATAGTACTAAAGGGGGAAATATATCCTCTTCATCATGAGTGAAATTATAAGGATTGGAATCAGCCTTTAGTGTGTGAATTTCATTGTTATATATGAATTTGATTGTGAGATGAAGGGTAGAAGGGACTGCTTTCATAACATGAATCCACTGTCTACCTAGAAGAAGGTTATAATTAAGGTTGTTGGGCATGACATGAATAGGAGTAGGAAAAGTCACAGGTTCTACTTTGATAGTTAATATGACTATACCAAGTGACTCTCTAGGAACATTATCAAAGCCATGCACACAAAGAGGATCGAATTGAATAGAAGAATAATACCAATTCATCATATCTAATAAGTCAACACAACAAATGTTAAAAGTTGACCCATTATCAATTAAAGTACCTCTTATCTTTTGTTCATAAATGCAAGGAGTAACAATAAGGGGATCATCTCTATTTTTAACCTCTATAGAAGCCAATTCATCTTGTGAAAATGTGATATCATTTGGTTTAGAAGAAGGATGAGGAACCACCCTTTGTAAGGCTTCTTGGATTAACTTATGATATGAAGGTGAAGTTTCAATCAAGTCCCAAAGGGAAATCTTAGCTATGATATCATGAATATTCTCAACAAGATTAGGTTCCCTATCAACATGTTTCTTAGAATGAGGAGGAGAAGGAAGGGAGGTGAAAAGAACATTGGGATCTTTCTTTTGGCACAAGTATTAAATAAGTGATGTACATAACCATATTTTTGTTCTAGTTCCCTTTCCATGTTACTTATTTCACATATGTATTTTGCAACTTGTAGGATATTAGGAGGTTTTATAGGTCTAGGCTTCTCATAATTAAAAGCATGAATGGTATTGACTTGATTAGGTTCTTTTCTCTCTAAAGATACATCTTCAGAAGGGAGAGCATCAAGGAAATTGTTAAGAATTCAATCTTCTTTCTCCAAGGTATCTTTATGGGTAAGACAAGCTTTAGGAGAAGGACAAACATCACTCATTAATGCTTCATCTCTAGTGGGAAATTCATTGATTTGATAAGAGGGTATGCTATCACTAGGAAAAGTATGGACAATACATCCACTTGCACCAAATCGTCTTCATGGTGGAGGTAAATTATAGGAGAAAGATAAACATCATTCTTTGAAGATTCATGCTTAGGAAGGAGATCTTTGAAAGAACTGTTCACGACCTCTTTTTGCACTAATGTGCCTTCATTGGTAGGACCAAATTTGGGAAAGGATAATTCAATGTCCATCAACGCTTTTTCTCTAGGAGATGTACCATATATGGAACGTAAGGTAACATTAAGGAAGGTGTTTATGAAAGCATCCTCTTCCTCTAAGATACTCTCATTGAAGAGACACATTTTAAGATAAATATCAACATCATTCGTCAAATCTTCATCCTTGGAAGGGTGAGTTTTGAAAGAAATGTTAATGGTTCTTTCTTGCACTGAAATGTCCTTGTGGATAGGAGGATCTTTGAGAGAGGGATAAAGTGAAACAAGGTTGGCTATTACCTCAGATCTGCATACCTCGATTTAGGAATTAACCTTGAATGAAATATTGTAAATACGAGATAAATGATGGAAATGTATACCTCAGATCTGCAATGACTGATAATGATGCTTTTCTTCTTGAATGTAATCACATATGTTGTATGAAATGGCATGAACATGACAAAACCCTAATCACACACACATGCTTGCATATGAATGATGTAATTTTCTCCACAATGGTTGATGTAGACTTGATTAATGCTTGATTTGATAATTGAAAACTTCACATAACATACACTTTCACTTCACAAGAGGTTCCTTCAATTGCTAGAGTTGTTGGATCCCTCAAATGAGGAAAGGAAAGGCTATATGTATGAAACTCTAACTTTATTTTTGATCATATGCCGACCTAGAAATGATATAATTTTGCACTAACTCATATTTAAACATTATAATATCGCCAAAACATGACCCTTAAATTTGAGGAGAAAAAGTTGGGACCATGGTGAATCACCGTGGTCCAATCAACTTTTTTTTCAAATTTTTAGAGATGCGAGGTATCATGATTTAAAGTCAACCCTAGGTGGATGCGACAATTCAAGGCATTTAGATATGCGAAATCGAGCCTTGAAGGTCAAAATAGGACATAATTAGGGCTTTTGATGAATTAATTAATTAAAAGAGTAAAATTAAAAAAAGGGGCACACTTAGGATTAAGGGTCCAATTTTATGATGTGTAGAGGGATGAAAAAAGACCTTAGATTTAATTAATGAATAAAGGGGATTTACAATGCAAAATGAAACACACTAAGGTGGGTGCTCACCTAAGCGTGAAATTGTACCACCCAATTAAGGGTGTATAATTTACAACACTGCAATGAATATTAGAAATGGGTATACTTTTAATCAAAAAGTCAGAAAGGTGTAGACACCTAAAAAATGTCTCATTGATCATGTACTAATTATTTGTCTAATTGATTAAATAATTATTTAATTATTTAATTAAATTAATTAATTTTATTCTTCTAAATTCATATTTCTTCATCATATTACTAATTATCCTATTTCAATTTATATTCCTCGTCAATTAATCATTTAACCCTTTTCTAAATGTTAATTTTTTTAATTAATTATGGTTTAATTCCTTTAATTGAACAATCTTTATTATTTAATTAAAATTCAATTTCTAAATAGTTAAATAATTTTAATTATTTAATTAGCTAATTCATTCTTCAAATTCGAATTTCCCCAGATTCTATTTTCATCTAATTTCAACATTCTTCTAACTCAAATTCAAATTCAAATCCTAAATCCCCAAATTATAATTTCATCTAATTTCATTTATTCTTCAAATTTGAATTTTCCCAATTTCCAATTTCAGTTAATTTCAGTTGCATGTTCATTTCAATTTCATGATTTGAAAATCTAAAATCAATATCATGCAAAATCAAAATTGAATGTCTAAATCAAATTTGCATGAATTCAAAGATCAAATTAAATTTAAAATAATTAATTCAATATCATACAAAATCAAGTTGAAAATCTAAATCAAGTTCAAGAACATGCAAATCAAAATTGTATTTCAATTAAATATCTTACAACACATGTCAAATTTATAATTGATTGATCAATTCAATTAATTGATTAATTAAATCATTCTCTCCATTATCCTCTAATCATTCCTATTTCGATCTTTCAATCAACTTTTTCTCAATCAATAATCTACTCAGTTAACTCAATTAATCATTCAATCTATTCAATTAACAATTCAATCGAGTTCCACCTCCCAATCAGTAGTTCAACTATCCATCAGCTTGTGAGCTCACTTGAGTTCCACCTCTTATTCAATATTCTCTAAAATTCTATAAATTCAACTTCAATTCTCCAATTTCAACAATCACGAACTTCGAATCTGATGGGATGATTTTCCAAAATTTTCGCCCTAGGTTAAAGGCTTGTTTTACTATGAGGTTTTAGTCTAAAACCCTAAACCCTAAATCCTATCCTTGCTATGTCTTCTTTTGGTTTTATTTGAGCAATGACATTCAACAACTGATTTTTGGTGTTTTATCTTTTAAGCCTATTATGTCGTTTTGATGACTAACCCCTTGTGTTAGCTATCTAGTCTGATCCTTTTCTTTCATTGTCTAATTGTCTCTCATCTTTGATCAAATCTATGACTAGTATTTGTGCATGGTTGCGCGATTAGATCAATGAGCTAATTAAAGTTAATTCTGCAACCTCATCGCTTACATGGTAGGTGGGACCTACTTGAGCTCACTGTGCATATATTGGACCAATGAACAAGTATCACATGGAGGACAGGATGACATGGCAGAAAAGTGGGCCCGATATGGTCGCATTCTCTGCATCTTATGAAACAAACTATTTGAATAAGATCTACGGCCAGGGTTGAAAGCGCGATTGATCAAAAGTGCATCCAATTTCTAACTCTGCAACATCATTGTGGATGTGGCATGTAGGACTCAGAAAGGCTGACTGCAAACACTCTGACCAATAAAACAAGAACACATGGGCAACTAAGCCACACAATAAGAACATGGGACCTATGCCCCCCGCTTCTAAGTGCGATAAAGGGAGACACTTTCATAGGGGATCGACGACTAGGATTGTCACACGATTGGGAAAAGATGAATGGCCAAGCTAACTCCACAATGTTGCAGAGGCTTGAGGGCTAAAGGTGAAATAAAAAATATTAAATTTCCTACATGCCTACTTCTCATTTATCGTCGAATGATCGGGAATTCGTTGTTGGGGCCCCAATGTTCAAATATGAATTGTAATCGCTCTCTCCCGCCATCACACCAGCCTACATGTCGGTAGTAAATGAGTCCAATTTTCCCATTATGATCTGCATCTTTCAGCTATTTTAGCATTGTTCCTTCTCTAATTCACATTTACAGTGCTTTGTATTTTCTTTGAGTTGTTTTGTATCTCCTTGTTGTCATAATTAGGGTTTTTGAGAAGCGATTGTCATATGCATTTTTGTTGCATTCCCCTCAACCTTTTGGACTTCTCTGCTTAATTCTAGATTGTTTATAGTTATCTGAATGCCATAATTTTAGCTTGAGATTTAAGGGCTTCCCGTTACTGTTTCATTGAGTTTGTGCATAAACCCTAACCATAAAAATGGCAGTGTCTTCTGGTTTGGGAAAGAGGAAGTTCTCTAAGGAAATAATCATACAACTCCCTGGATCAATAGAGAAGCGAAAGAGGTCTAAGCCAGGTTCTAGACCAAATGAGTTCATTGTTGACCGTTTTGTAGGAATCAAAGATTCGTTGATTTCATTGAGGGGTTTTAGCCTCTAGAGAAGAGGGTATAACAAGAAGAAGGAGAGAATTCCAGTGTCGAATATCTAGAATTGCAATTTGGCAAGGCTTGTCGTTCCAAATGTCTATGTAAACATTGAATTGATTACTACAATTGTTGCAAATTATAAGCCTGGTACTAGAGAAATTGTCTCTAGTGAAGGTGGCTGGCTAACAGAGATTACTAGAGATGTCATCAATGAAGTTTTTATGCTCAACCGTAACACAAATTGGGCTATTGATCCACAAGAGATAGATACTGAATACAAAAATAATGAGCTCCTATATAGAAGAAAATTGGCATCTTTTAGGCCTCCAAACATAAAGGGGAATGATACAAATTTGACACCACAATAAACTGCCCCTTACAACACAGATGTATTTTTTAATTATTTCCAAGACGCATTTATGTCAAGTGTGTGATGTAGATGCGAGGAACCTGATTCCAATTGGATGATGATTTGTATGGATATCTAAAGCAAGGATATCAATAGGCCTTTTGACTATGCTTCTTTGGTGGTCGAGGGTCTACACAATGCCCTATGTGATTTCAAAATTGGCAAATCAACAATATTTAGGTATTACTCTCTCCTAATGCATATATTCCTGTATAAAGGTCTTAAGGTGTGGCATCATAATCTACAGATTGCAACCATGACTAGAGGAGAACAACTCCCAGTTCAGTAATGGACCTATATTTGGGACTCACACATGGATGAGTCAAATTATTTAGTCTTTGAAAAATTCTTTGTAAGAAAGCTTTTAAGTATTTTGGAAAAGGAGGTTAGGTGGGGTCTAAGCCCAAAGGCTAAGGATTTTATCAAGCCCAAAGGCCTTAACCCTAAATTAGGTATCACCCACAATTGGGGATCATGGTTCTACTTTAAGGACCATACAATCATAAGGATTTTTGGAAGCCTTGTTACTCCTAGGATTTTTCCTATCATTGTTCAAGATAAGGTGGCCTTCTTAGAAATCATGCATCAAATAGTTGAGGTCGCTAAGTCCTTGGTAGGGGGGTCATATAAGAAAGGATCAATGATCCCATCACAAGTTGTGATTGGGATGTATCATTTTTTGAATAGGAAAGTATATGATATCCTTGACTCTATGTTGAACAAGTATAGACTTCCCCAAGCCAAATATAAATTTTATGATTTTTAATGGCTTATCAAAAAGCTTGCCAAGACCAAGGTGCAAGAGCATCAGTGGGACGATGAAGACCTCATAAGTAATCAGGCAAAAATGGGCAAATTTTTTTGGCACTTACCATACCTCTAGTGCCTGGTGGTCTCTGATATGAATGCAATCGCTCTGATAGGTGTTGTCATGATCCATAGTTGGCCATCATGCTCAAATATCTCTCAAGGAACTCAATGAACTCAAACAAAGAAATGAGCAAATGAAAGGGTGGAATTTCTATTTATAGCCAAAAAAATTAGGGTTTTTTCTCGTTGACGATCGTGGTCCCTGATGTAGGAGCAGCGCGCTAGATTGATCACTGATCATGTCACCACATCAGTAGGAGGATAATGAAATGGTTAGGAGAAACTGAAAAGCTAAAGGTTGGAAATGGCCCAATTAGGATGGGCGTCAAAAGGAAGAAGATCAACGGGCGTAGGGAAGGCGATTCATTTGAAATGGAAAAAGGTAGAACCCACAGTATAAGAGGGGATTCGGCAGTCAATGTGAAGAAGAGTCGGATGGAAAGGCCGATAGGCTGACCTTTAGTGTTAGTAGTGGGCAGAAATAGCGGGGAAGTCGACCAACAAATGTATGGTCAGTTAGCTTATTTGTAAACATCTATTATTTTATGTAGCCACCTTCGTATACTGAGTAATAATAAAGATAACCTTTTTGGTGTTCACATTTGCATTGTTGGTTGTTATTGATGATTCTCGTTCTCATTGAAATTGGGTGCTAAATACATTGTTGTTATCGAATTCTGTTATTCTCTTTTTTGTTCCTGTCACAATTCTAACAGGAAGTCTGTAGGTGCTTTTTGTTTTCCCTAAACTTCCTATCGTTATTGTTTATGTGTGGAGAATGTGTTTGGGGGTAGCCAAAGCTATTATGTCAATTAGTATCAGATCTCAGAAGGTATGGGCAAGATAGTTTGTGTTTGTGATTGTGCAGGTTGAGAGGACAACCTGGTTGTTTATTGCCAAGAGACTAGGTAGATAAGGTAAGAGACACCTAGGTGAGGCAAGGACAAGATGAAGCAAAGTGAGAGAGACCTGATTGAGGGAATGTACCTTTTGAGAGATTATTTGTGAGGTGAGGATCCATGGAAGAAGAAAGAGGAAGAGAAGAAAAGGAAACAAGAAGAGATAAAGAGGAAAGAAGAAGAGATGAGAAAAAAATAGATTAGAGAAATAAACCAAGAGTTGGAACAAATAAGATTAGAGATGCAAAAAGACATAGAAGAATTGGACAAAAGAATTAAGATGCGACAACAAAGATGACATTTGCTAATTAAAAGAAAAGTTGTGTGGCCTATTCAAAGGCTAATTAAACAAAAAAAAAACAAGGACATCAGTACAGGTAGAGGTAAATTTGAAGGACTTTTATAATAATGTTCTGGAACACTCCTTAACAACGAAGAAAGATGAAGAGTCTGGGCATAAGTCTGGTGTCGACATTGGAAGGTATGAAGAAAATGAAGAAGTCCAAAATAGTTTGGTTAAGGCAGATTTACATAAGGTTGGGAATGACTCTGTTGTAGTTGATAGACCAATGTATGAGATGGAAAAGAATAGCAAACCAAAATATTTATTGCTAGCACAAGGATGGTTGGAAAAGTTAGGAGAAATGAAAACATGTGTAGAGAAGGACATGAAGTGGAAGGTTACAGCTCATGGTCAAGAATTCTTTGTGGAAGTAGACAAGGAGGTAGACAAAACAATTGTAAAAGATACCGTGAATGATGAAGTGCCAACAAAAGGGGTGTGTGAGTTTGAAGGCATGGGGATCGTAGGTTCCCATGCCTTCATTTATGTTGTTGAATGGTTGAAAAGGAAATAATGTAGGAATATGGTAAACAACAAGGAAACATGCAACAAGTAGCTTCGTTGGAGAAGTGTGATATGGATTCCTGAGCGACTATGGAGGAAACGAAAGAAAAAGCATAGAAGCAAGTATCACCCATGTGCAGGAGCTTTTGTCTCCTAGGGAGTTGATGCAGGAGCATCGCGCTAGATTGATCACCGATCCTGTCGCCACATCAACAGGTTTATAATGAAACGGTCACGAGAAATTGAAACGCTAGAGATTGGAAATGGCCCGATTAGGATGGGCATCGAAAGGAAGAAGACCGACAAGCGCAGGTAAGGTGATTCGTTTGGAATGGAAAAAGGCAAAACCCACAATATGAGAGGGGATTCGACATTCAGTTTGAAGAAGAGTTAGATGGAAAGGCCAATAGGCCGACCTTCAGTGTTAGCAACAGGCAGAAATAGTGAGGAAGTCGGCCAATAGATATATGGCCAGTTAGTTTGTTTGTAAACATCTATTATTTTATGTAGCCACCTTCGTATGTTGAGTAATAATAAAGATAAACTTTTTGGTGTTCACATTTGCATTGTTGGTTGTTATTGATGATTCCTATTCTCATTGAAATTGGGTGCTAAATACATTGTTGTTATTGAATCATGTTATTCTCTTTTCTGTTCCTGTCACAATTCTGATAGGAAGTCTGTATGCGCTATTTTGTTTTCCCTGAACTTCCTATCATTATTGTCTGTGTGTAGAGCATGTGTTTGGGGGTAGCAAGAGCTACTACGTCAGTCCCCTTGAATTTCAAATCGCTTGTAGACAGGTCAAACGGACTTGAAATCGCGCAAAACTGGAAACTATTACTCACTAGCATGGTATCGTTAAATTGGTCTCAATTCCATAATTTTTCAACCACTTTTCCGAGGGGGCATATTTACACCCTAAGCGTCATTGGGGCATACAAGCCAAAAAATTTCGTTTTCTTTGAAACAACGTCGTTCCGACATTGTCTCAAAGAGGGGCAAAATGTAGACACCTAAAAATGTCTCATTGATCATGTACTAATTATTCATCTAATTGATTAAATAATTATTTGATTACTTAATTAAATTAATTAATCTTATTCTTCTGAATTCATGTTCCTTCATCATATTACTAATTATCCTATTTCAATTTCTAATCCTCATCAATTAATCATTTAACCCTTTTTTAAATATTAATTAAATATTAATTATTTAATTAATTATGATTTAATTCCTTTAATTGAATAATATTTATTATTTAATTAAAATTTAATTTCTAAATAATTAAATAATTTCTTTAAATTATTTAATTAGCTAATTTATTCTTCAAATTTGAATATCCCCAATTTCTAATTTCATCTAATTTCAATTTTCTTCTAATTCAAATTCAAATTCAAATCATAAATCCCCAAATTTTAATTTCATTAAATTTCATTTTTTCTTTTAATTCATTCTTCAAATTCAAATTTCCCCAAATTCCAATTTCAATTAATTTCAGTTACATGTGCATTTCAATTTCATTATTCGAAAATCTAATATCAATATCATGTAAAATCAAAATTGAATGCCTTAATCAAGTTTGCATGAATTCAAAGATCAAATTGAATTTAAAACAATTAATTCAATATCATGCAAAAATCAAGTTGAAAATCTAAATCGAGTTCAAGAACATGCAAATCAAAATGGAATTTCAATTAAATATCCTATAGCACATGTCAAATTTATAGTTGATTGATCAAATCAATTAATTGATTAATTAAATCATTTTCTTAGTTATCCTCCAATCATTCCTATTTCTATCTTTCAATCAACTCTTTCTCAATCAGTCATCTCCCCAGTTGACTCAATTAATTATTCAATCTATTCAATTAACATTTTAATCAATTAAGTTCCACCTCCCAATCAACAGTTCAACTATCCATCAACATGTGAGATCACTTGAGTTCCACCTCTTATTCAATCTCCTCCAAAAATGTATAAATTCAGCATCAATTCTCCATTTTCAACAATCACGAACTTCGAATCTTTGTGTCATCTTTATGCAGGTTAGCAATGCAATATCTGAGAGCCAACATCAATACTTAAGCGAGAGGACAATGGAAGCAATGTGCATCTATGTAGTAGGGGGTTTTACTTGATTATTTTACATCCTTGTGATCATATTTGCTTATTTTTATTGATTTATTTAGAATTCGTTAACTAGTTAAGGATTCATGATTTCCTTTTAATCTAGTTAGCCAGGACGAATTTTACTTCGAAACAAAAGGTATCTAACACTTGCACATCACTATGCAATAAATGTGAAGAACAAAATTGAAATGGAGCAACAAAAAATAAACTACCAACTTCAAGGCTCAAAGACCATTCGATCTTTATTTGACTGTCGCTACCAACACATAGACAAAAATATCAACATGAGCAAGTAACTTGGGATTAAAAAAAAATTCTATTGAACCCCAAAAGGAAAAAAAAGGTATTGATTTAAATGAATACTTTACTCACAAAGAAGTAACAATATTCATGTATTCTCTCAAACTCATGGATTTAACATGAATAATAAAGAAAAACTCCACACTTAATGCACACAAACAATAAGATTCATGAACAACAAAATTTTATTGATTTTTCTTCTAGTTGATTCTCACTCTTACATCACAGTGTCATGGGGATAAAAAATCCAAACCCTTCAATCGTCTGTTAGTTATATATTTATAATTTCCAAATAAGTAAAGCTTTTTTAAAGAATCATTTAAATATATTGAGACAAAAATATTTAAACTTTTCAAATAGAAATAAAACACTACGACTGAGGTGGCACTTGAGATTGGTCTGTGTTGGCACCATCTTGCTGAGTTTGTTGTGAAGCTACCACTCTAGCCTTGTAGTCTTTAAGTGCTTACAATACCACTAGAATTCCTTGTTCATCGGGGATGATGATGTTTTGTGTCCTTAATCTCCATAGGGCCCTATTAGACCAAACACATTCATTCTTAGAGGTATAAGTCTTTGTATGATTTACGTACCAGCTCAACACTGAATCAATTCTTGCTAACATGTTCAAGTTTGCTTCATGGAAGGCCTTTGGATATGTAAGTGTATTGATCGTGTTTTTAAACTCAGCTTTAAGTTCATCCACGGTAGCATCACCAGAATTATCCTTCTTCTTAACTTGACACCCAATATCTAGAAAATCTTGAGCATTAAGCAATTTACTTCATTCGATATTATGTTTGGGGAAGGTGTATTTCCATTAGAGGCTCTCCTTCCAAATTATGTATTCATTATCTCAAGCATTTGTGACAAACTTTTCAACTGCAACATTGATCATGCCCAAGTCTACGACCTCATTGAGCTCTTCTCCTATTTGTAAACATGTTGGCGGCACATATAAAAATTTCCATTCTATATGTCGCCTAATTGAGTCATGTCCCCATCTAGTCCTTTGGCCGAGTCATGTGCTTTGAATTTCCCATGTAATCCATCCTTTGTTGTTTTCTTTAAGTTTCACTGTGTTGAACTTGAACCTTTTTGGTTCAAGGTTCAAAGTTCAATGGGTGTCATATTAAAAGTTTTTCTCCCACGCGGCTTTAAGTCTTCTTTAGTTTTGGTCGACATTTAACATTGTTTGAACTTTGAACTTGAACCTTTTTGGGTTCAAGGTTCAAAGTTCAAGCTTTGCCATGTTTATGTTTTTGTGTCGCAGTTGTTCCTTAAGATTCAGAGTTCGATGTTTTGACTTCTTGGAGATCATGTGACTTTTCATGAGGTGGCGGCGCGGATTTTAAGATATGATTAACATCAGCAAACAAGAGGAATATTCTTTCTTTAATGATTTGAAATCTATCATTTATGGCAAGTATGGCATGGAGATCCGTATTTTCAGATATGAAGTGACTTGTTATTAAATGCATGCTCGATTGCGATCATTTCAAAGTGGTGTCACATGAGTGAAGTGTAATGATGACAATTTGTGGTAATCATGGGTAAGATTTTCTCGGCTTTTAAATTGAGCAGTTATCTTGTCGAGATTGTCATTTTGTGAGTTAAGTTTTAAGAAGAGTTTTTGGAGCAAGAAGAAATAGACTATGACATGGGTTTTGTAGATGACAGAGGAAGGTATGTTCAACAACTTTCCTAATTGCTACAGTTTTTAGAAAAGATTTGGGTATTTTGTTTAGCTGTTTATTTCCATTTTGCCTTTTCTTCTTTGTCTGGGTTGATTGGGGAAAAATCACGAGTTAAACATGAGGCCCACTCTGCCTAAATTAATGAACTCTTCTTCCCTTGTAAGTTCTTTACCAGAGCTGGGTGATACAATTTTAGTTCAATTAGATTTAGATGATTTCCTAGAAAGAAAACGGAACCTAGCCGCAAATTTTATGATGAGAGATATTGCACAAAGCGGTTTATTGGAAGCAACCGCATTTCCCACAGCTGCCTCTTGTCCTGAATTGATTTTAGAATGTATGAAGCACTATGACAAAGCTAACAGATGCATAAGGAAAAATAATGGTGACCTTTTGTTGTCCATTGATAAACAGATGGTAATGGCTGCCATGGGTATCCCACATCGGGAACCCTATGAATATTGGACTATTGGAAAATCTTATGAAATTTATTCTGAGAAAAAATAGTATTACAAAATTGTTATTGTGCAAAATTGGCTTTTGAGGTTTCAAAAAGGGGGCTCAAGGTTGCCAAGACCCTTAACCCGAGAGCATTTGATTCCTGGAATCAGAAATTTGGTAATATTGTTGAGCAGAGTTAAGGTAAATTCACACTCCTTCTATTGGGAAGACTGGATGTATTTCTTCATCCAGGTCACTCTAGACAAAAATCGGTTCATTGATTGGGGAACCGTCATTGCAGAAAGATTGCATGAGGGTTTGAGAAATTATCTTGGGATGTCGAATTTCTATATGTATTCATACCTGTTATATATGCTAGCTTGTGTGAGGGAGTGGCCTGGATTATTCCATGCTAAATGGGTTCAAGGTATTAAAATTTATGAGTATCACCCCCATTTGACTTTAAAAGGACATGTTGATAATTACCTTCGCTGGAATGATATTTTTGCTGGGAGGTTGACCTTTGAATTACAAGATAACTTGCATAGGAGAGTGTCTGCAGAAGCGGTTGAACTAGTAAATATCTATGGTGCTTTCTTTACACAATTTAATCACTTCACTTACATAAGGGTTGGAGGTTTTAAAGGTGAACCCTTTAGGCTACCTAGATATGTTTCAGACTCCTGTATTTTGATTGAAGTTTCCAGACAGCTAGCCTATATTGCAAAGGATTATGGTGAAGATTCTGGCACAAGTGGAATTTTTCCTATCGATTTAGGCCATTATAGTTGTAGGTTTGTTTCTGATGCACTAAATCTTGAGTTAGAGTTTAAGAGATTTCATTTGAAAACCTTTGTGAAAAGGGATAACTTTGATAGTAAAGGTTTTATTGCCCAATATGTGAAAAATATAGTGCCTAATCAACATGTGCTCCATTTGGAGGATTATTGGGAGGATTGCCCAGATGAGTTTGAAGTGAGAAAGAGGAGTTGGTCCAGGTTAACTCTGAAACAGATTCATGACATGAAATTGCAATGGATACCTCAAGTGTCACTACTAATAATGAAGATGTACTGGATCCAGAGTTTATGAAACAGGTACATAATGAACCTCTCCTAGAAGTTGACTGGAGTAAAAAGATGGAAGATAGCATACAGGCGCGCACTTTCAGCATAATTCGCAGAATAGAAAATTGGCTTAGGAGTTGCCGATTTCATCCGACGAGGGTAACCAATTCAAGAAACAAAAATGGAAAGAGGAAGATGACAAGCAAAACTACTGTTTTAATTAACATCCCTGTTTCTGTTGCAGGAAAAAGGTAGGCAAAGATTAAAGAAGAAAAACTTGACACTGAAGCTGCACTTTCTATTGGTGGTCGGATTACCAGGTCAAGGTACAAGAAGAACTTTCAGCCAGCCGGTCATCTCATTCTTGATTTGGACACTGAGGAAGTACAATGCGATATGACAACCCCTGTTTCTGATGCTAACAATGTCTTAACTTATTCCGATGCTATTGCCCAGGTTTCACAAGTGCTTGATATCCGGTCTAATGCAGACAATGCTACACTGCCGCCTTCAGGAAGGCCTTCCCTTATGCAATCTAAGGAACTGACTCTGGCTCCTAAATGGCTAAATGACTCAATTACCAGGAAAAGAAATGTGGTGCCTATTTCGGTGTCGATGGAAGATGCTGTGAGTAAATGCTTGGGAAGATCCACGAAGCCTAAGCGGTTAAAAATGGAGACTATGATTGATTTTGATGAAGACAGAAAGCATTGGACTGCAGACATTTCCAAACCTACATCTGATAAGGATGTTGCCACTGCTTCAAAGGTGGATTATACCATTGAGCGGGTTGATTTGGGGGTCAGAACTAGAGCAGTTGATGTGAAACATTTAGAGACTTTGACCAAACGGATTATCTCCCTCACTTGGAAGGACGAGAAGGACAAGGTTGAGTTGAAGCAGAATTTAATGCAAATAGCCCAATATATTCATGCTCTGTAGAACAATCCGTTGCCATTGTCTCAAAGCTTGGTGCCCTTTAGTTCAAAATCCCCAGGTAATCAGAAGCTCTTTGAGGAGGTTCAACGAAATAAGATGATTGCAGAGATTTTCTCTGAATGGCTCACCTTGATCATGCATCAAGGAACCAATTACATATAAGATTTAGTCCTAATTTTCAAAGATGCTAATGAAGTTACCAAGGAGTTGGATGCCAACTTAATCTCGTGGCAAAAAGAAAAGACTAAATGGGCAGTGATTTCAAACCAAATGCACGACATTCAACGTTATGGCTTGATGAATTTTCTTGTCGAAAGACAAGTGCCAGGGTTAAACGAGGATATAATGTTTATATGCAAAGAAAGCGTAGAGTGGCGCAACCAAATCATTAAACAAGGTCATAGCGAATTATCCAGTCTACGAGGCGAACTAACAACCTTGGGGATGACCAAGCAAAAGGATTTGTGCTGCGTAGATGTCCAATTGCTTAAGGAAGATAGCCAGACTTCGGAAGTTACTGCAAAGATGATCAATCAATTCAACAACCACATTAAATAAATTAAAGTGGAGAAATCCTTGGTTGTGGAAGATTTTACGAGGATTTCCAAAGTGGAATCAATGCTCACAGTTTGTCTGGATCACTTGGATTCACATAGGGACAAAGTACAAATGGTGAAGAGGAAGAAAGAACTCTGGAAGCAAAGGGTAATACACGTCAGCTTGCTGCATGTAACAGTAATTCAGGAGTTCTCGAAGGTGCATCGAGAGTGGAGTGCGGAAAAGGCAGTTATGGTGTTCGTCCAAAATAATAACCCGGGCAATCCGACTGAGACAGGATCGACAACATGACTAGCACTGCTGGCAGTTGTTTGCCAGCGAGTCTAGTCATTTTTTTTTTAGTTTCAGTTATGCAGTTAGGGTGGTTTCTCATTAAATCTTTCGAGTTAATTTTACCTTTGGTTCAAACTATTGGTCTGACAACCTATTTATATGTTTTGTAATGAATTTATGGGGGTTCACTAAGTTTTTGAAAAACTATCTCTTTAATTTTGCTGAACGACTTTGTGTATGTGGAAGGTGGATGATCATCTATGAATGAAAATCTAAATGATAGTTATCTTTGACTTCGAATCTGTGCGTTTGATGTTTGAAATTTGGTTTATGTGAGAATCTATTTCAAGAAAAGATCTGTTATAACTTTCTATGTGCACAGGAAATTACCAGTGAAATTCATCTTTCAAGCTTTTCATTTTGTTTTAGTGTACATGTGAAGTCTGTCGGCTTTATACAAAGAGTTATATATGAAACAATGCTTGCGTTCATTTGGTGTTGACTGGTGAATGCAATTACCTTTCTGTGCTTTCTGGTGAAAAGTATAATATTGGTTGTGTGTAATTTGGAGCCGATTGAATATCTATTAAAGGGAGTTGTACCTTAATTTAGAGGTTAATCAATATAATAATTTTCCAACTATTTGGTGAAAGTTGTCTTTCATTTCTTGAGCTATAGGGTATAAAGATTAAATAAATTGTGAGAGACAAATCTGTTTACCAACAAAACACATGACCTCATCTTATTTTGTAATTTCATTTTCAAAATTGACACCATTACGTGTCACGATTAGGTCACTGTATACTTTACTCATATAAAAAATTAAAGGAATTCCTTTAACTTTTATCTTTTGGATGCAATCTTGTGTAATTATATCAAAAAGACTCGTTTGCACATTACTTACCATCTTTTTGATGACCTCTGAGTTTGGATCAGAAGAAGTTCCTGAAGAACTAGTTGTCTGGGTGGATGAATCTACTAGTGACTTTAAACAATTAGTGAGCACTCTTATTGTTGCTTTTAGTTCCTCTTTGTCATATTTATCTTGCTCAATTATCTTCATCAGTTTGGTGATTGTTACTTGGAATTGTGTGCATTGTCATCCCTACTTGTAGACCTCAAATCTATCCTAGTCATATTGAAGTCTGCAATGGTGGCTTGGATAGGATATTTTTAAACTAAGGGATGTGAAATTTCTAAAAATAAGTGTTTGGTATTTTCATCTGCCACCAATCTGGAAGTATTCTTTAGTTTCTTAGCTTAATGGGAAGCTTGCAATAATTAAATATTTGAACACATCATTTGTTGGCAACTTTGTTATAACATTCCAACCATTTTTTTCTTTGATAGGGTGGTTTCTAACTAGGAAGGGGAAGAGAGAGGTCCTAGAGAACTCTTAAAATAATCGGGAGTGAATTGTAGAGTCTTCTTGAGTGAGAGGGTCTTTGCCACATTTTGCAAATCGAAGGGAAAGAGGAGACAAACTTACCCTTCTGGGGAGTTCTTTCTTGATATGTGTCCATCACTTCTACTACTTGTTCTTGCGCCCTTGTAATAGTTTTCTCTCATACTACCTCTCCTTCTTTCTCTTTCCCTTAACCAGTGTCATTCTTCGTTTTATGTCTCACCTTGATATTTGTTCAAGGGCCATCTCCACATATTTTCTCTAGGAGTTTCCTCTTCTTTGAAGGTTCATATTCACCTTGGCTTCCTCCTAGGGTAATTGTTTTCTTTGCTATGGTAGGTGAGGTTTGAAGAAGAAGTTCTTATTGGATTAGGGTTGCTCTGTCCCCCTATCTATCCTTTTTTGGGAGCAACTCTATATGCCTTAGATTTCTTCCTTTCCAAATGTATCTAAGTTCTTTTTAAGAGTACAATAGTTATAATCTAAAGGTTTTTATGCTCTTGTAAGCTCCAACCAATAGGGACTATAGGTTGCACTTTGATATTCGACATATAAATTAGATCGACCAAATTAGATTCATCATCATCTACTCCTATGTCTCATCTCGATCAATACTCGACAATATATTTCACACTTAACTTTATCCAACTTCTCCTTCTCACTTCATAATCATCAACACAATTAGCCCATCAATCCTCTAAGTCTGGAAGATGATGAAATGTGGGACCCAAGTATAGTTTATTCTTGACAACTTTTTGGCTATCAAATGGAAATATATAATGATCGTAAGTGGAAATGTTATATTTAACCAAATCCTTTTTAGTGTTTAAGGCATCAAATTGGCTCTTACAAACTGAGCCCAATAGGAAATTAGATCCCGAATTCCTTCCTCTCTATGCACCTTTTGTTTACTTCACATACTTGCCTATAGACCTTTATTAAGATGGTTTTGTCTTTGGCGTACTTGGGTAGTTTGTGTGGGAAGACATCAAAACCACCTATTCTTGTACAAGCATATTGTTGGAATTGCAAGAAATAACTTCCATATCGACTCACCAATTGAATAGCTAGGTCTCCTTGCAATCCTCTTACCAATCTCATTGTAAATGCATCATTTACCCTTTTGAACTTGGAATAACTATTCTACAGTTGCAAGTTAAGATAGTAATTATAAATTTGAATATTGTCATCATATTGTTCAACATGTCTCAACCCAGGCCATCGCCTGATGCAAGCTAGGGCATAGAATTGGTAGATGACATGTAAAACAACTTGTTAAGAGCAAGCCTCGTGATCATAAAATGGAGTCTGTCACTAATCAAGCTTGCCCAATCCAAATATTTCTCTCCGAAACATATAAATTGTATGAAGAAGAACATCCATTCCTTGAAATCGTGTGCAGTTACATTACCACACAATCTATGTAACGAAATGGCAATGCCAACAATTTCACCTTTAAGGTGGGATTTGTGAATGGTTCTTGGTAGTTGATCTTGCCCTTTCTTCAACGCCACAAATCATTCTTTAGCTACGGTGTTCCTATAGTATGCATTCTTCTCATTAGAATATGATTGTGACAATGCAAAATCCCAATTTGAGTACATCACCCTCTCTAGAAGCCTAAAGCATATGTGAATTTTGGCTCTATTCAAGGTTATCAATACTATCATCATTTGTCTTAATTTCTCTGGTTTCTAGGTTGTATTTGTTTATGCACTCCTACGCAAGGTTTGTACATTGTACAACAATTAGGAATGCGACAACTTCTAGCAATCTACTCTCTGCAAATCTCTGAGTAATTGGATGCTTGTTTGGATAGTTAACACTGTCTTAAAATTCTTGCAAATTAATATTCCCTAGTCCAACATGTCCCCAATTCTGAGTTGTGTACTCTCCAAAGTTGAGAGGTGCTTGTAACCGAGGTATTTATACTTTAGTTTTCTAAATTTTGACCTTTAGACAATAACCTTGGATTTTGGGAAAAGATTGACATAGTCTCCCTTTGTTTTGGCTGAATTTTATGGTGAAAATTCTAAGAAAAATCCCTAGTACCAGTGTGAACCAAGTTCTTAGTGATTGGGAATATACACTTTTGAAAATAACTATAAATATGATAAATATTCCTCTCTGGTTCACACATAAATTCCTATCACAATTTTTTTTGAGAGCTCCACAAATTTGCTAATCACTAATATTTCCCCTTTGAAATGCATCGTTTAGGCATATAATTTTTTTTAAGTTGTGCTATTAATTGAACCAACCTTGATTTTGACATCATTAATGTTGGATAAGTTTAGTGTCACTTTTGAATTTTGATTTTTTACATGGTTATTGGGCTATATTTTAGTTTTTGAAACCCTATCAATCTTCGACAAAAGGTTTCAAAACTAACTTTCATTTTCGCTTTACTATTATTTCTTTCATTCCAATTACCTTTGGGAGAAACTTTAAGAAGAATCTCTTTAGCTAGAGTTAGCTACTAGCTAGGTTATGACAAATCCATTCTTTTCCACTTCAATCAATAGATTTTTTTTTCTTTCCTTCGCCTTTCTTTCTTTTAGTTTCGAATGCCTTGTTAGAGTCTGATGAGGTTGTGACAACCTTTTCCTCAACCACTTCAATGAATGCATCTTTTCTCCTTCTTTGCCTTTTCTTTCATTTTTCTTTGTTCATTTCTTCTTTTTCTGTCTCTTCCTTTTCACTTATGTTTTTTGTTGGAATTTGACAAGGTTGTGAAAACCTTGTCAGCTCCCAATGTTGGTTTTAGAATTTCCAATCTTCTCCACCTTAGGAGAGATTTTCCTTTGTTCTTCTTTTCTTCGCTTTGAAAACTTTGTAATGAAGAAATATTTTCAAAGATGACAAATTTCAGAGCATCACACAACATATGATTATTTTTTATTCCCCTCAAAATCATTCAAGATATTACAAATATATAGGAGTTATATCTCTTTTAAAGGAGGAACTCCTAAAATAAATTATCTATTTTAACAAACAAACAAATCTCAACAAATAATCACAAATAGCTACGTGAGTTGTGACAACTCACATTGAATGTGAGCACTAACAATACATTTTCCAGCATTCTCACCCTTAATGTGAAAATGGTAAGAACTCACACCCTATATCTGCAGTAAGTCCAACTCTTGTGGCTCATGGTCTTGATTCAAAATGAAAGGTACCTCCCATCAACCTTTCATGGTTTTCTCACTGGTTTACCACAAACTCGAAAATGAATAGGAACCCACTCATTTGTTCATGCCTCATATGGTTTTTTGGATTACCACTAATGTTTTCAAGATCCATGAACTGCATCACACTAGTGCTTTTATTCATTACAATATTTTACACTAGGGGGTTACATAAGGAAATAATCCACACATAGCAATTGTTGCTGATTGTGCCACTCGATCTCCAACCTTAAAGGAAATTTTCAATACAACTGGAGATGGAATATTGATGAACATATATTCTCCCCCATTATGTGAAATTTCCAGTTATTAAAAACATAAAAAATAGAAACACTCATTACAATAGAAAATGAAATGCCACCAGAGCTGATAAGAGGCCTCGTCGTTGGTGACTAACAAGAGGATGTTGAGTTTCCTTCTTCCTCTGTTGCCTCCTACCTTAAAGATGAAATTATTTAAAGCACGTATTCCTCGTCACTTGGACAAGACAACTTTTTATTAATGGCATATTCTTTCTAATCTGTTTCTTTAGCCAAGGATGCATGATGATCTAGTTTATCATCTAGTGGATCTTGTGCCCTCCTCTTACAATTCAAAATTACATGTCCTATTTCATTACAATAGAAGCATTTGATTTTTCCTTATGAAGAAATATTCTTAGACTTGTACATTCCTTTTATCACTTTGTTATGTACAAATAAGACCTCTCTAGAATTTGAGTCTTCATTACGATCAAGTAGAGTAAATATTACTCCTTTAAGACTAATGGTTACTTTGCTTTATGTAAACACCATTCCAGCTTTATTTTTAGGCAAACTATTCAAAAGTATTGCTTTGGCATTATCATCTTTTACTTTCCCATTAATCCCAACTAGTCTATTTAGGAGAGAGTGAAACTTACTTATATGATCTACCATTTTTGCGAATTTATCCATCTTCAATCCATATAATCTCTGCTTCAATGTTGTTTTGCAACTTTCTACCTTAGATCCAAAGAGCTTGTTTAATGACTCCCAAATTTCTTTTGTTGACTTCGTAATATCGACATGGTGTAAATATGCTTTTGATAAGCTGAGACCAATAGTTCCCAAGGCTTTTTTATTTTTGATATTCCACTTCGCAAGTTCATTTGCATCAGTTGGTATGATTGAATTTGGTTTGACAACATCCCAAAGATATTTTTCAATCAAGTGTAATTGCATTTGTATTTGCCAAGTATGAAAGTTTCTTCATTCAAATTTATCAATGAAAGTTAATTTATCCATGAGTACTCTATTTGTCAAAGGTGTTAGGCTCAACCAATAATGCACCTTGACTATAAAACTTTGACACAAGGAGAATTGATTTTATAAAACTTTTAGACTATGACTTCCAAAATATGAGAGAAAAAATCTCTATAAGAACTATTAAGACACTAGATCTAAATACAGCTATATTTAATTCTTCCTACAAATCTTGACGCATAAATAACCTCTTTTTAATACATATATCCTATTAATATTAGTCCTTAAGTAAATATAGCATAATCAATAAGGAGCTTCTAATCATATCTTCACTAATGCTTCGAAATACAAATAAAACAGAGTTTCAACAAGTTGCTTGTATGCGAAGTCCCTGAGAAACTTGATGCGATGAACAGTCTATGGCTCAACACTTTGAAATCACGGCCTCCTTGTTTGATCTTGATCTATATCACACATTTATTTTGGTGACTAATGAATTGATTGACCTATAGGCATTGTTACCTTCAAGTCGATTCCAGGGTGATCAGAGGACCAGAAAATGCCGTGATCGACAACGATGAAATTGCCTGAGATGATATCTCCCTTCTATTAGACGTTCTCATGGATGCACTCCAGCTTAATCACTATAAATAAGAGGCACGTTCTCATGGATGCACTCCAGCTTAATCACTATAAATAAGAGGCCTACTGTGCAACGTAGTAACACTAACAACAATATCAATGGTCTTTCTTCTATATTCGTGCATTTGATATATGCCTTTCACCTCTTTTCCATGAAAATAACCACTCGGATGCAGAGTCAACAACTCTGAATCTCAACCAATTTTCCTCACCATTCACTCTTCTCAAACCGTAGGAAACTTCGACTCTAATACCATGACAAATTTTAGAGCAGCACACAACAAATGATCATTTTTATTCCCCTCAAAACCATTCGAGATATTACAAATATATAGGAGTTACATCTCCTTTAAACGAGGAACTCCTAAATTTTTTTTATCTGTTTTAACAAACAAACAAACCTCAAATAATCACAAATAGCTACGTGAGTTGTGTTAACAACAACATCAGGTTATCAAAACCTCGACCACCTTTCACCAAGTTTGCAAAACTCATCTCATATCTTCCAATTTAGAAAATAAAGGAACTTTGATTGTTTTGAATAGCTTTAGAGATTAAAGACTCATTAGGTCCCAAACAAGTTGTGAGAACCTCGTTAGAGTTCTACAGTGGTTTAAAAACCATAGACAAAAGTCGATGAAGACTTGAAAGTTTTGAAAAGGATTTAAGACTAAATTAAGACACAACTTTGTTGGGCTCTGAATGGGTTGTGAAAACTGCATCATAGTCTAATAATGGTTTCAAAACCATCTGCAAAGTTTGACCAAACACAAATAACTAAGTATTGAATTTTTACAAGGATATTTTAGAACATAGATGAATTGCTTGAGATGTTTGAGACTTCTTGGGCATCCTTTTGACTGACACAAATGAACAAGACAATGGTTTTAAACACGAGGTGAAGAACATTGATTACCATCAATTTTGCATCATTAGATGTAGTTCTTGAATTTTATCATTCTGTGTTATCAAATCAAACCATCAAGGAAAAGTATAAATCGATCTCATTGTGCCCAACTCTCCCAAGGGTTTGTAGTTGGGTCAATTAATAATTCTTGAATGTATCGTTAGTGTAAATGGTTTTTGATTCCTACTTTGCATAATTAGACTAGTGAATCCCATTTACTTACCTCATACCAACTATCCCCTTCAACGAAGCTTCACCAGAATAAAACCATTAACATTTAGTTGATCTTAGAGGATTGGAGCCTTATCTTTTGCCTTTGGATTAACAACTTTAGAATCAAGGGATGAATGTGAGGGCTTTGCTCCCAACTTTGGGCAATTCATTTGAAGATACTCATATTTATGACAAGTTCGACAACAAAAGGGAAGAACTTCATACTCAACTTGTTAGATCCAACTCATATTTCCTAATCAAAAGGATGGAAGAGGGTTATTTAAATTTATTTCAACATAAATACAAGCATAAGTAGCTACCTTTCTATATAGAGTTTGATGAGACCAACCTTAAGGTTTTCTAATAGCCGCAACAATCAATTGAAGAATATCTTATCTCCAAAATTCCATTAGAAGCCTAGATAGATGAATCCAAACAAGAATCTTTGTCATAGCTCCTCCATCGAATCAAACCCCATATGTCATGATTTAGTAAACAAACTATTTCTTCTGAAACAAACTTGAAAAATGAAAAATGAAGAATTAAAAGAAACATCACAACTCTCCTCCTCCTATGCCAAATTGCACCTAAGCACAACTACAAAACAAAAAAACAAAAACCACAAAAGAGCTCCATTGCGAATACTAATTATCAAGGTGAATAAAAGATGTGAGAGAGGGGTCGTGAGCCGGCTTGTGTGACCCAACAAACCCTTGCACAATAGATAGAACCTTCAAACACCATCCAACTAATTTCCAATATGCTTACAATAAATCTCTATTCTTTATTCATTAAAGGAGGAGACAATCATTAATGAAGATGAACACATTTCTTTCCCTGGTCCATGTCACAACATGACGCCTACTTACGAAGGCCCGAACGACTTTCGTCACAATAAATTCATGTATAGATAAGCTTGGATGTTAGAACTACTGAGTACGATGGCATAAAAGAGTGTGGGACCCGCGGAGTGCGGAGTTCTAGCTCTTCAAGTGCACGGTCCCAGGAGCGGGAAAAAAAGCGAAAAGGAAAAATATTAATTAATTAATCATTCATATAACGTGGTTCTCGGGGTCCGACTGCATTGTGATTGGTTAGTTACCTCCAGTTAATGCGCGATGCAATAGTATGAACTGGGATCCCAGCCGTTGGGATTAAATTTGATGGTCGTATAACTTGGCAACGGAACCCCTGGTCAAGTTAAATCAAAACCAATGCGAAAAGGCTTGCCTGGTGACCACTGACCTGCAAGTGGACGTACCATGACTGTGATGACTGTGACATTTTCGAAATCTGTTTCAACATTTAAAGGGTTTTACTCCTGGTTAGGGGGTTAGTTTGCGAGCGTTTGAAGGCTTTTCAGTGATATTTTCGTCAAATTCGGTTCGATTTTGCTGCTGTATCGAGGCAGGAGGCAAAATATAAAAAGAGGCAGGGAAGTGTTTAGGTACCCTTCTCGCTAATACGACTGTCTGTTTTTCTGGAATCGAGTCTGCGAAGGTTTCGTGCTAATTTTCAACGGCGTTAGCGAAAATATTATGGAGTCCTCCATTGTGCCTGGGCAGCTTGCAGGATGGGAGACACACGGTTTTCATACAATGGAAGGTAGGATTGCTTGTCTTAATTTGAATTTATTTCCTAAATTTCTTTTTGACTTCTCGGCGAGGTTCGAACAATAAGCGAGATGAATTTCCTTCAGAGGAAACACTTGGAACCTCCCAAATTCCTTGAATATGAGATACGTGAGAAATCATGTTCCGTCAAATTGTATGTTACGTGACCTAGCGTACTTTGCTCATGTTAAAATACTGGAAATCTTTGGCAGGATTTTACAAGAAGAGGCATCGATATTAAGCTGAGTGTTAGGGACGCTTTTAAAAATGTTTAGCAACATTTTACTGCAGTGAAAGTCTTAAAGGGATCTGTCAAGTTCTTTATTAGCTTAATTTCCAGTGTAGAGTTGCGATTTCTACATAATTAACGTGCCTTTGGCGCTAATTATCAATTTCCGTAGCAATTTTGACAGTCTAATTAGTTAATGCGAATTTCGCCTAAGCACTTAAACATAAAAAAGAGGCCAGCTTGAGGTATGCCTTATTGAAAATTGAAATGGGTAAAGTAATTTCTCTCAAAGATATCTGGCTTTTAGAGACATTAGGCTTACCCATGCACAATTGTTAGAAAACAGACTTCAGCAGAAGATTTGTGGAAGTCATGTAAACAATCGATATAGTAAAAAAATGGATATGCAGAGCTGTGTCGAAAGCACCAAACTTATTACCTTCTACTTCTATACCATGGGTGGTCCAAGCTGCAAGACTCTTAGGCTTCACACATGGTCAAACTTGCGAGCTCTAACAGAGTACACTAAGTTGATGCCAAATTGCATTTTCTCAGTGTTCACATGAAATCTCAGATGCGACAAACTACTGTATTTTATGTCATCTATTATGCTCAATTATAAATTAATAACTAATATGACACGAAATTGATCCTTTACTACACTTAATGATAGAGAAACTACAGATCATGCCCAAGCTCAACATGTACCTTGGCTGCAGCTGACTGTGTAGCAATGTTCACATTGATTGGAGATACTCAAGGGTGCTAACCTCTAACCAAATGATATTTATGTGATCATTCTGAAAACGCTCATCTTAGCAACCTTAACAATTATCAAAATGAACTGTGATCAACATTTTTTCAAACCTTAAATATCTGGAGAGCGGCTGCCTGATAAAATGAAAATCTTTTATTTAGTTAATGAAGTATAATAAAGTGCAGATAAGCACTAATGATTTAGACTTATCTTCCAAGTCATCTCTTACGTGAGATGAGGTTGCTTTCCTTTTGTGAGGTAAGAATGCTATTTTTGGAAGACTAGATTTTTTTAGCTTAATAGTATAAATATAGACTCAAGGCAGAAGTTTAGTAACTCAGTACAGTGTAATAATTCCATGCAAATGTTAGCTTGACAGTTGTGGAGGTTGCCTCGTAAGCTTTTGAAGGAATGCAAAGCTGATTTACAGGAGTTAATTATCTGTCTGTTGTTCTTTGTTTTTGTAGTTGAATTTCAATAATCTGTATGATTAATTCAATCTTCTTTAAGCATTACGTAATTGGTCTTTGTGATTGGAATTTTCACTTATGTTCAAGGTACCTAAACTAGAAGATAAAATGATTGGTTGAGGGATCATTAGAATGTTTGGGGATAGTGATGCGAACCAAGAAAATTGAAGAAATAAAGATACGTGCAAATTTGTAGAAGTCAAACAATGTTTTCAACCATGATCCATTTTCAACTCTTTTTACAAAATATTAGAAATAGTTGTAATGTCCCTTTTGGGGATATTCAATTTATAATTCTATGAATGATTCTGAAAATAGAACTTATGTTGATTTTCTGCAATAATTCTCCTTCAAACTGTCTTGCCAAAGATTGACAATACTCAGATCAATAAATCATAGCACAATACTCAATTGATCAAATCATGAATTCCCCCTGAATACCTTTCAAATCTGCCGAGTTAAAAGACTTTGTCCCTAAGTCAACAGTGCTGAAACTAAGGACCCTGTCCCTAGTTTGTCAAAGGTAGGAAAAGGCCCTGTCCCTCCAAACCCTAGCTCACCCCGTCCACTGACAATACCAAGGACACCGTCCCTAGCTTGCCAAAGGGTAGGAAAAGACCATGTCCTTCCAAACCTCATCTCAATCTGTGGGCCCAAACTCCGTCCAGTTCGCAAGTACTAACTAGAATTCAAAATTGATATATTGATGTATTTGCTAGATTATTGCTGATTGCTTGACTCTCTTTATTGACATTTCTTAAAGTATTGATGAGTGGATGCTTAAATGTTGCTTAAATGAATTGATGCATGCATGTTTGATGTTTGAATGATTGATATTTGAATAATTGAGGTTTGTATAATTGATTGATTGTTGTTAAATGATTGATGTTAGTATGATTAATTAATTGATTGATTTGATGATTTTATAAATTGATTCTTGAACGGATTTCTGATTTTGTATATAGCTGAAAGAATTGATATTTGATGATGAATTCATGAATCGACGATTCTCACTTCATTCATCCTCCCTTCTTGGCTTGGAGGATTGATTTGCCCTTTATACTCATTTCTTGAAGTAGTTACCATCCTTCACAAGGAATGACTCACCATCATTTGTTGCTGCCTTTGAGAAGAATAATTTATTTCCAAATTGATTTCCTTCATTCCCCATTGATGATTTTTGGATGTCCTTCTCAAATGGTCTCCCTTTTATATCTCATGTTTGAGGGAGTTGCAACTCTTCATTTCATGCCTTTTGACCATTGATTAATCTTAATTAAATTTTAATTATATTATTTTTTATTTTATTTTATTTTATATTTTAATTTATTAATATATCTCAATTCAAAAGGGGACATTGCAGTCCGCCCTACCCAAGATTGCTTTTCCTCAAACAATCACAAACTGGGATGCCTTAAAGATACCCTTAAAGTGCAGATGCAACAATTTTTTGTTATAGTTGGACTCCACAACACTTGTCTCTTCCATACATTATATGGCTTTGACTTTTCATAATTTAGGACATGACTATCTTCATACTCATATAGGCTGCTATCTTTCCTTGTCATGACTATTGCACACCTCAATAACTTGACCTTCAAAAACGAGTATAGCAAGGACCTCTATCCAATTGAGTTACTGTGTTCGCCTATTTTGGTCTACGCACCCAAATCGGGTTCGCCTGGGTACACCTTGGGTACATACCCGTTGATGTGTGTTTTATGCCCATAGGAACACAAAATAAAATACCAAAGTTTTTTACCCTCTCTTGAACAAAATCACCTCAGATGCTAAATATTTGATCAACTAAGATGATTCCAAGATTTGTATGGTTAGTTCTTGACATGTGGGTAACTTAATGGCTTGATGTGATATGTTGTTTTCACTTGGGAACTTACACAATTGTTTAGATTGATCAATCCTATCGTGGACTTGGAATAGGTTTTGCCAATGACTTCAAATAATCTCACACTTTGAGCTCAATCTATTCTAACAAAGAATATTTAAAAAAAAGAACAAAAGGAATAGGGATTTAGAAGTTCTATTCTAACCTAGAATGCAAGAGGCAATGGACAATTTAATAGAATCCTACTAGGCAAGGTCTCACCATCAATGAACAATTTGACACAAGCTTAGTGCAATCATCTAAGGTAAATTTCATAGATGTTCAAATTATCACCATCAACATCAATACCATCAAGGCAATGCATACCAATGGATGTGCAATAATTGAAGTTAAGTTCAATGTTAAATTTCAGTTGACCACACAAGGCAAACTTGCAATTAGCAAGAAGCTAGTGGTATGGATTAAATGGATTCCACACGAATGCATTCAATAACTTTCATTCAATCTAAAATGCTTGAAAACAAATTCTAATCTAAAATTCTAATTTAACTTGGAGGCAATGAGAACCACAAATGCATACAACACTTAAACAAAATCACGAAACTTCAATGATTGTATTCAAATCTGCAGCATATAGGCGACAATTCTCAAAAATCTCTCTTGCGAATGAGAGGCAATGGGGTATGTATAGAGTCTCAAAAGAAATGAATGGCCAAGATTCATTTTGAATCAAGGGCCAAGATCATGCCAACATAACCCTAAATTTGCCCTAAATAGGGTTTACATCAAAAAAGGAATCACCAACATACGATCCAATGGAATGGCGCCTAGTCATCAAATAGGGAATCTTCTAGAAGATTCCGGCCTGCATCCCTCTCTCTAGCAGCATATTCCAAGACTCTAGCCAAAATTGAATCTAGCTCCTCCATGGTAATGCTGGGCAAAGCCTTCTATTGTGCATCCATTAGATCCAATGCATCTGAACAAGTATCCAAAACATTCTCCCAATTTGGCATAAGCTTTTGCAAACTATGGATGTGGATCAACATGGAAACCAAATCATCAATTTGACTCTTCTTCAAAGAATCCAATTGGTTGAAGTACATGAACTTCATCTTTTCTCTCAATTCTTCTAAGTGTAGACCGCTGGAAGCATCGACATCTACCCCTAACAATTCTTCAATAGATGAAAGGATTTTGGATGGAATCTCTTGGATTGATCATAACATCTCTGCACAATCTTTCCTTGCATGCTCATAAGTAGACTTTTGCATGGCCAATGAACAATATCATCCTTGAAAATCATGAATATTTCCCTCACACACAACTCCCTCATGGATCAATGTGGGCATTGGATTTCGCTTCAACACCTTGAGGCGAGGAATTGTCTTCTCATGCATTGGCTAGAAATCATCCCAAACTCCTTCCAAATACTGCATCTTGAACATGAGCATTGACGATTTGTCAAATGTTTGGACAAACTAAGTTAGGAAATCACCTGCCTATCTTGTAACATCTTCAATCCACTTTCCAAATTCTGTATGTGTATTCCTCACTGCTTCATGATCAAAGTGAAATCCATGATCAACTGCAATAGGAGAGACAAAAGTGGGATCTTCACGCCTATGGGAACTCATCCCTGCAATGTATTCCTTAAGTCTCATATTCTCTTCCTTATACACATTCTTCTTCTCAATCTCCCTATCTAATTGCGCCCTAATTGCTTGAACTGTATCATTGAGTTCTTGGAATTCCTGTGTCCTTGTGGTTCGTCCAAGCGTAATTAAAGTGATCTGATAATCCATGGGAGTGGCCACATCTTTGGTCACATCACCCATCGAGATAGCCACTTGTGCAATTTGCACACTTGTTTCATCTCTAGCCACATTGGAAAATATCTTAGCCTTCTTTTGCTCTTTTTCTTTGTTTTTCCTTGCTAAGACATCATCAATGTTCTCAATGGGTTGTGTTGTGACCTAATCACACATCAGCCCATCCCAGATAGGGACCCCCCTAGCTTTTGCCCCTTTTGGTCATTTGGTCTTTTTTTTTGTGTGTTTTGGTGGCAATCTCTTCAATCTCTCCGCTTTCTGGATGTTTGGGGGTCAGTTAGAGTCGATCTGCTTCTCTGTCGAGCGAGTTCTATGAAGTCTAGGGCCCGTTTTGTCCCTTTTTAGGGTTTCTGCCTTTTGTCCTAGATTTCAGGGGTTTCTGTTAGGGTTTTGGGAAAACTGAACATACAACTGAAATCAAGACCCTTCAAGGAACCTCCCAGTAAAATTTGAGCCCAAACGGAGCGACTTTCTATTTTTAGAAAGTCCTTATTTTTTAGGGATTTTCTGGGTCCCGGAATGTCGTCATTTTGCCAAAAATCAAACTTACTATTTTTAGTAAGTCATTCCTGCACCCTGTCTAGGGGTCTAACATTGACACTTTGAAGGTTTCTATTTTTGGAAAGTCAGTACTGGCAGGGTTAGTCAGACAAGGCGACAAGGATCAGACGTTCGTAGACATTTCTAATTCCGGTAAGTCAGACAGCAGACAGAGAAAGCTGGAAATTGATCAAGTGCTGGAAGCCTATGCCTAAAATGGAAAGCTCAGAAATTCACCAAGGTTCAGGAAGTCATTCCAAAATTGCAAAGCGGGAAAAAATTTCATGAATCCTCTATGTAGTGAAAATTCCGCCCAAGGATGCAGTTGGGCACCAAAATGGGTCAGGCAAGGATAGATGGACAAATTCCATGAATCCATGGCATAGTGAAAATTCCGCCCAAGGATACAGTTGGGCACCAAAATGGGTCAGGCAAGGATAGATGGACAAATTCCATGAATCCATGGCATAGTGAAAATTCCGCCCAAGGATGCAGTTGGGCGCCAAAATGGGTCAGGCAAGGATAGATGGACAAATTCCATGAATCCATGGCATAGTGAAAATTCCGCCCAAGGATGCAGTTGGGCGCCAAAATGGGTCAGGCAAGGATAGATGGACAAATTCCATGAATCCATGGCATAGTGAAAATTCTGCCCAAGGATGTAGTTGGGCGCCAAAATGGGTCAGGCAAGGATAGATGGACAAATTCCATGAATCCATGGCATAGTGAAAATTCCGCCCAAGGATGCAGTTGGGCGCCAAAATGGGTGAGACAAGGATAGATGGACAAATTCCATGAATCCATGGCGTAGTGAAAATTCCGCCTAGGATGCAGTTGGGCGCCAAAATGGGTCAGGCAAGGATAGATGGACAAATTCCATGAATCCTCCACATAGTGAAAATTCCGCCCAAGGGAGTGCTTGGGCGCCAAAATGGTATACCCATGGAAGGTGTAAAAAATGAAAAAATTCCAAGGCACAGTGAATTCAACGCCCAAGCTAAAAGTTGAAATTTTGCCTAAGGCATGGAATCTAAGGAGTCAAGGAGGAATAAAAAGCAAAATTCCCCTCGGGCAAATTTTTGAATTTGCTATTTTTAGACACCTGTAAAGCAGAAAAAAATCGAACCCTAGTTGTTCTCCCCTCCCCAACTCCAAGGAGAGAGAAGGGAGGTCACTAGGGTTGATGGTTTTCAGTTAGGAGAGACTTTACATTCAAAAGAGGGGTTGAAACCCACAAGATCCAATCCCACACAATGCAGGATTGGATTCTAAATGAGTTTCAAGGGTTAAGACATCAAGGATACCCTCTTTTGTAAAGAATATATATAGAATGATTGAACTAGGAATGTATGTAGAAGCAAGAAAGATTCGCTTGTAAACAGAGATAGGGATATGGGATGAAGCTGCGGACCTGGAATTAGCAGTAAAATGTCGAGATGATGCTGTTTTGCAAATTTGAGCGAAAGTTGACGGGACGATGGCGCCCGACGTGCACACGGTCCTCCGAAAAATCCGCGAAACGAAGGGGGACCTGTTCGTCTCTGCACAAGGATTCCAGATCTTCAATTACAGCTGCGTACCTGCAACCTACACACAGAAAAGAGAGGACGATTGGGGGGTTAGGGATTAGGGGTTTGCCTTTAGGTCAAACCCCGGTTTTGGAATTAACCAAGAAATGAGAATGCTGTAAATGTAAATGTTTGTAATGTAAACAAGTACTGATACCTTGTTGTAAGAATGTTTGTATTCTTACATGCGAAGGTGTAATGTATGTTATGTGTTATGTGTTGTAAGTGATCTCCTCTTCAATGGTTGAATCCTTGTCTTGAATGCAACACCTAGCCTTGAATGGAGACTTAGAATGCTCAATTGCTTGAAGGAATGCTTGAATGCTTGAATGTTTGAATGTTTGAATATCGCTTTCGCCTCTTGCTCTTGCTTATTTCCTTCCTCCCTTTCTAGGAGAGGAAAAGTAGTTTATATACTTGTCAATTAGGGTTGAGAGACTGATTTTCCCGACCTTAGGCCGACCTAGAAACAATATTTTCCAATTTGCAAACTTAAAGACCCGATGCCCAAAAGAGACCGGGCCCAAAATAGGGCCAGGGACTAGGGCGCTGGGCGCCATGGTCCCACCTCCCGGGACAACAGGGTGCAAGGAAGGATCAGGCCAAGGTGCAAAAAGATGCAGTTTTTGGTGTTGTAAACAGGTTTCGGGGTCTCCATTCAGGTTCAACGTTGCGCCGCCATCGTGAAGACCCAAATGCAGTCGAAATTGCAAGTGTCGCAATTTTAGGACGCTACAACACCGAATCTTGACGGAGTGTGGAAAATTTTATAGATTCAGAATCGGGGTGAAATTCTCCATCCGATGAACCTGACTCCTAAATTTTAGGAGGATCCCTAAAAAATAGGGATGTTGAAAAGAGACATGGAAATTCCTTCGAAAGCGAGAGATTGACAAGTTAGAATGGAATCAAACAAATCCTGAGAGGATACTTCGAATTCCCTTCAAAATTAGAAAGAATAAAAATCAACGAGTTGGCGAAGAGAATCTTCCAAGTATGACGCATGACTTGGAGCATTTAAGGAAAATTCTAAATTTGAACTCATTCGCATGGGAAGTTGCCTTTGCATGGCGTAGTGATTGGGGAAAGTATGACGCATCATGACTGCAATTGCTAAATTAATGCCTCTTAAGAATTCTATATAAGTTTGGAAAGGCATTTCATTTCTCACGTGCAAGATTAATGAAAGAATAAGTGGAGAAGTGAATAATAGTCATACTTAGTCTCTGTTTTTATCATTTCCAAGGTGCTTCCAGGATGGCGGAATCAAGCAAGGCAGCCATTGTCTCCAGGCAGGCATTGATCAAGGCGGAAATGAAAAGTTTTCTCCCCCATTCTCGGTTGAATTCAAGATGGGATGAAATCAGCGATACTAATCTAGGCACATTCAACCTGGCTGCATTCAAGATCCGAATGTTTGGAACAACAGGGCACAATCCATCCCCGACAGCTGTCAGAATTGTGAAAAGTGGAATTGTTGCGGCAGCTGGTTTTCCTCCTGCTATTCAATGCCCAGACCTAGTCTTGGAATGTGCAACACATTACAATCTGGAGCGAAAAACAATCTCAACGCCAGATGGCAAGCTGTTGGCAACATTGACTCCGGAGTCAATTGGTGAGGCTTTCATAATCGCTTCACATTATTCCATGACGTACAGGACCAGCAGCGAAGCTCAGGCAGCATATGAAGCAGGTCTTGCCAGGTGTGCTGATTTGATTAATAAACAGTGGTTGCTGAAGCCTAGGGTGCACGTTTCCAAGATGCCCAAAACTCTCACCATCTTTAAATTCAAGCAGGAGTATGTAGACTTGATAAAAATGCTAAGCAGAGTAATGGGATGCCCACATTCTGTGAACTTTGAGGCCTGGATGTTCTTCTACATAGGCGAGATCATGAATTCAAATACGCTGATCAACTGGGCTAGATTGATCAGTCACTACTTGCATGAGCAGTTGAAGAGCTTAAAAGAGAAAAGATCCTAGTCCTTTTTTATGAGCTCCTACCTGTTCTATATGCTTGCGCGAAGAGGAGGATTCAATGGGCTGCCAGCAAGAGGAGTCATGGGTTGCGGACCAGCTCAGTTAAAAGTACATGAATGTTATCCCCAGCTGCATCTCCACAATATTAATTCTTACAGGTTGGCGAATGACACCTTCACCATGTACTTGACGCGGTTCATGCAGAAGAAGTTGCACATAAGGATGTCATCGCAAGCAAGTGCCTTGCTCTGGAGGTATGGAGCTGCGTTCTTACAATTCTCTAAATTCACCTACATTAGGACGCAAGGATTCTCCTTCTAGTCATACAAGTTTCCTAGATATCCATTAGACAAGCTTGTATTGCTGGAGCTCATGAGACAGTTAATTGCCTATGATCAACTGCAGAAGAAGAAGAAGCGATCAATTGAATTTCTAGTTGTCTTGGGTGACTTCATGGAAATATGCCCAGGCTTGGAAGCCGCTGAAAGCGCAGCAGGGGAATTGGCATTCTATCGCCTGCCTTTTTATACATCCAGGACCCAATATGATCCTTACAACCAAGTTAGGAAGGTTGTTGGCATCAAATTCATACACAAGTTTCACTTGGAGGATTACTGGGCAAGTGCCGAGGATGACCTTGAGGTCCGAAAGAGAATGCATTCCAGATTGCCCCTCGACACCATCAGGATAAGTGAAATTTATCAGGCGCCAGATCAGGTGGAGGAAGATGCAGATTTGATACAACCTGAATTCGAGAAAGTAAATGATCAACCTATTCAATTGCCAGATTGGTCAGAGCTAGAGATGGATAATTTGAATATCTTGGCTAGACTAGCGCTGAAATTCACTAAGCACTGGATTGACAGGTAGATAAGGAAGTTGGTGGAAGAAAGTGTCCATCTAACATACCAGCTAATGGGAAGTCTGGATTCCCACAGTGAGGCAATTGAAAGCTCTTCACAGGTTCAGGCAGGAAGGGAAACCCAGATGGACAAAGGGAAAAATGCCCCAAAGAGGCCAAGGACAACAAAGAAGAAAAATACACAACAGGAAATCCCACAGGAAGTTCAACAGGAAGCCCAACAAGAGGAACCTCTACAGAAGAGAGCAAGGATAGAAAGGGAACATTCACCAGTTCCTCAAGCATGCGGGAAGTAGAGATGTTCCCACATTCCACAGGTCCACTTCCAGGGAGCGTTCCAGCACCCGATATACTCAGCATCAATGCTTCACAAGGACACCGTCGACCGAGAAGTCAGAGGCAAGAAAGTCCTCCGCACCAGGAAGAAGCTCGCCAGGATAGCTTTGTGGAGGCTATCCTTGGTGAAATGGAGGAAGAATCTCATGAACAGGAGCATGTAGAAGATTGTAGCCACTCCATCCCCTCTTCAGACTGGTTGATAGGCAGGCTGGGGAATGAAGCAGAAGGAGGAACCAATCCTGCTCAGGAGTTCGAAGAATTATTGAAGAGGATGGATCGGCCAACGGAAAGAAAGGCTCCTTGAAAGTTTTCCAAGGTGGTCAGGGAAGAATTTGGATCCCGAACCCTTGCACATTGCTGAACTTGCAGTGGATAAAGATAGGAGTGAGATTAGGTAGGAGGATTACGTCATCAGACAAGTTGATCTTGGCCATGCTTCCATAGGTCAAGTAGTGGGAGACTTTGAAGAATCTTCCTTAGCCATGAAGGAAAAGTTGCTAAAATCAAAGGCAAAATGTAAGCAGCTGAGGGAAGAAAATAGAGTCCTATGCGAATACGTCAAGAGTTTCAAAAGACCCCTCAGGGAGGCAGGTCTTTCATTCACTCCTCCTTCCCTTCCCAAGGAAGTGTTTGATGATGCAGAGCTCATCAGAGCAATGGCGCAAAATTCCTGGGAATGGGTAGAGGACGTTTATGCAATCTGACAAATATCACAAAATGCTTTCTTCGGACAAGACCCCTTGGTGTGTCCGTCGCTGCGGCAGTCTGTGCACCATAAATCCCCTTCGTCGGCTTTGCTTGTGCTTCCTTTGGTTGCTTCATCTTTCTCATCATTCGCTCCATATCTTTCTGGAGAGCCCGTACCTTCCGATTAGACTCATCATCACTGCTACTGCTTTTGTCAGAAGAGGAATCGTTGTCTGACGAGGATTTATTTTTCTTTTTCTTGGAGGTCTTCTGCTCGCTTTCTAAATCCATTGCCCTATTATAGGCGTCGATATATGAAGAGGGAGGTGCAATCTTCATTTTCCGTCTAAGAGATGTCTTCAGACCTTCCACGAACCACCGTTTTTTCAGTCCGTCTGCAGGCTGGTTCTCCATTTTTCCTAGCAGCTCTTTGATCCGCCGGCTGTAGGTTCGAACCGTCTCGTTCTTCCTTTGTTTCGTGCCGTAAATTTCGGCTACGATCTCATTATAGTCTCTTAGGAGACAAAACTCCACTTGAAATTCCTTCTTCAAGTCAGGCCATGTGCTAATTTTAGCCTTCTCCGTATCGGAGAACCAGTCGATGGCCACGCCCCTTAGGGTTGCTGGAAATTGTGTTACCCACTCGTCCTGATCGATAACACCATTCGCTCCCCAAATTGTTTCACAAGTGCGACAGTGGCGGACAGGGTCTTCTTTCCCGTCCCCATGGAACTTTGGAAGTTTTTGTTTTTGCGCTATGCCTCGTCTTTTTACTACTGGTGGCTGTTGTCCTACTTTGGATGGGTTAGATCCTGTAAGAGGTGCTTGACCATCGTGCCTCGGTGTCCCTCCGACACTCCTGGCAGCCCCGGTGTCTTCTCCCTCCCTTGCCTCCTCCCCACTCCGTGGAGTTTCCCTAGCCTCTGGTGTGCGTGACAAGTCCCTCAAGTCCCTCAACTGAGTTTTAGTACATTCTATCCTGCGGCGGGTTTCCGCAAGTAACTCCTCCCGACTCCATGGGTGGCTGTCGGCCTCACCGTCCCCTTCGGAGCATTCCTCCTCCCTTCGCTTATACCTCCGTCGCCTTTCCGCTTGCTGTTCAAGGATCAAGGCACGTCAGGCTACTGCACGTTCATCTATATACTCTTGCTTATTTTTGTCTTTATTCAATGTATTGGGCATTAATTCCCGTACGACTTTATATATAACGACGACATATAAAAAGTAGAACACTTTTATTCATTCATCCTGTGGGATACAAGTCTATGTCAACAATATGACATAATTATTACAATGAGTGTTCTTTATTTCGCCCCGTACGGCTCAAGGTTCAAGTGTCTCGTCGGATGCCATCCTGTTGTGCTTCCCAACGATGGTTGTTTTCTTCATACTGTAGGAGGATCTATTGGCGTCGTTCTTCGCAAGCAATTTCCTCCAGGCGAGCCCGCTGTGCGAGTGAAGCCTGTGCGAGCAATCAGGGGAGGTGGTTCATCAACTGATTCACCGCAGGGCTAACTTCCAGTGCGGTCCACATGGCACTTGTTGGAACTTCCGCCTCCGTGGCCTCTCTTCGGACGTAGGTTTCGATGGCCACCTGAAGCAGGATTGAAAATTCCCTCGTTGTAGTATCTTCTCCGTCGTAGAGCTTTGTTCGTGCGTCGTCCGCCTCAGGGTTAATCTCGCTCGCGGGTAGGCCCATCGCGTCCGTACGCCATCCGCTCCTTTTCCCGAGTCTGTCTAGGCAACGGTGCCAAATGTTTTGCCAATAAAGTGTAATTCAATGCATTGCAGAAATAATAGACATGACAGAATACATCATGACAAAATATAAAGAAACTTAGATCTTCATTGATTCATAATAATGTCAGTACAATGACAATGACCATACTAACTCTGTCTCCATGACCAAGGACTCGCTAATATATAAAGGTGACAAGTTAGTTATCCGGTGTCAACTGTCGACAACCGACGGGTTAATTGCCGTCATTAACTCTAATTACATTAAATGTCTTATTACTTAATTACCCGACAACAACCCCAACCCGTGGGCCCAGACCCTGTCCGATTCGCAAGTAGTAACTTTAATTCGAAATTGATATCTTGATGTATTTGCTAGATTATTGCTACCTGCTTGATCTCGCTTTGTTGACATTTCTTGAAGTATTGATGAGTGGATGCTTAAATGTTGCTTGAATGAATTGATGCATGAATGTTTGATGTTTGAATGATTGATATTTGAATGATTGATATTTGAATAATTGAGGTTTGTATAATTGTTTGATTGATTGATTGTTTTTGAATGATTGAGGTTTTTATAATTGTTTGATTGATTGATTGTTGTTGAATGATTGATGTTAGTATAATTAATTAATTGATTGATTTGATGATTTAATAAATTGATTCTTGAATGGATTTCTGATTTTGTATACAGTTGAAAGAATTGATATTCGATGATGAATTCATGAATTGATGATTCTCACTTCATTCATGCTTCCTTCATTTGTTTGGAGGATTCATTTGCCCTTTATACCCATTTCTTGAAGTAGTCACCACCCTTCACAAGGATCGAGTCACCACCTCTAACAATAACTGAGTCACCACCTTTGTTGCTGCCTTTGAGAATAATAATTTATTTCCAATTAATTTCTTTCATTCCCCATTGATGATTTATGGATGTCTTTAAATTATCTCCCTTTTATATGTCATGTTTGAGGGAGTCACAACTCTTCATTTCATGCCTTTTGACCATTCTTTAAACTTAATTTAAATTTAAATTTTATTATTTATTTTTATTTTTTATATTTTAATTTATTCATCATCATCATCATCATCATCATCATCATCATCATCATCATCATCATCATCATCATCATCATCTATTATATCTCATTTCAAAAAGGGGACATTATGATAGTCTTTGGTAAAGAAGTATATTTGTTCATTGATGGGTTCTCTAGTTACCATGAGGTGAACATAAAATATGAGGATCAACCAAAAACCACTCCCGCCATTGAGTGGGGATCCTTCATGTGTATGTTAATGCCATTTGGGTTGAAGAATGAACCTCCAACTTTTGTTGAGATTATGGTATGTGCAGTTGGAGATTTTACTCATGTTTTCTTGGAGTTATATCTAGATGATTTGATTGTGTATAGATTGTTAAAAGATCCTTTCTAGGTATTAAGATTACTGTTTGCAAGTTGCTGCAGCCTAAGAATTGCGTTGAATTTGAAGAAGTGCATATCTGCCCTCCTATTTGGTACTTTGTTTGGGCTTGGAATTTGCAAAGTGGGTGGATGCACATAAGAGGACCATATTATTTATCCGGGATTGAACCTCTGGAAGAGGGAGGCCCTATTGAGGATGATTTGCTTGATTCACATCTATTGAAGGTGAATGCTATACCATATGAGTTGAAAAATATTATTTACTACCAACAAATTTTCGGAGAATTGTAGTAGAGAGAAAAGAGGCTTACTACATAAGCCCTCCTATTTATAATAATTGATGAACTGTACATTATGGGTAGAGATGAGATTTTTTGGATGTTTGGTTTTAAAGCATGATAGGTAGGATATCCAAAGAAAGGTCATGAAGGAAATTTTGATAGTACAATTTGGTTGATGGCATGGGAAAGAATGTGCTCCAAGTAGGACTTTGGTGGCCAACCTTGTTTATGGACATCAACAAATGAAGCAGTCAAAGTAGTTAAATGTCTTTGGGATAATGGAGAATGTCTCAAGAAATAGAGAACAAGTATGTTACATCGCACATAGAGGCACTGTACCATGGAAGAAGCTTACTTGTGTGCAAAATCCAAAATCCTAGAATCAGATGTGTGGCAAAAAGCATTGCCTACAAGGTGTATCACACGATGATTTTGTAATTGCTATGTTTGTGTATGCGACATATGACATGGTGGAAAAAGGCAAAGAATATGACTTATGTGAAGCTCTAAGATAGCAACTCTTGGATAATCCAGGCAAAATGAAGAAGCAACATCATGATATTAGGTAGGAAAACACAAATTGTTGTATTTCATGATGAAGTAAAATGTGGAAACATAGACAGGGCATGCAGATTGTTTGATAGGATGTGTTGAAGAGATGTTGTCTCAAATTCGCAAAATGGATTTAGATAAATCAAATTGGCAGGCGTAAAACCAAATTTCACAACCCCGCCTGTGTCCTTGTAAGCACATGGATATAGTGTTATAGTCGCAACACATATTGATTAATCAAAAAGGCTTTGGTTACTTTCAAGCAAATGCAATTGGCTAGTGCAAGCCAAATTCTGCAACCTTCATCAACATTCTCATGGCCTGGAGCAGGGTGTGGATATTCACTGAAAGGAAAAGGCTTTAGAAACTCTCCAATAATTGCAATTGACAGGCGATAGCCACCGTTCAGACTTCATTACATAAAGTGGTGAAGGAAGAGATAGAGGAGGCATTAGTTAGAAGCACAATTTCAATAATCAAACAACTAACATTCCTATTGATTAGTTCAATCAGCTAAATCAAACAGAAACAAATGACACAAATGACAAGTGTTTTGTCATGCCCTGCCATGAAGGGTTACCAATACTGTAGAAAAATCGTGAAGTCTTGAGACAAGACAATTTTTCTAGAAGAGAGATTAGAAACATTATTAATGGACAGCTATTGCATGGTTTTATGATAAACAACAATTAGATGCAGCAATCTTGATTAAAGAAAAGACTTAGAAATTAATTAAGAATAGCAATCCATGAAGAAGTGCGACTACAAGAAAACTATTTGTGATGACTATTAATTAATGAATAGACATCCATGAGGAGACTCGGCTCCTTATGAAAGGGCAGACATTCCCAACAGTTGCACAAGAGGAAAATAATAGGATATAAAGCCATGATGGGAAAGGATTGTGAGAGGCATGGAAGAACAGCAAGAAAGAGTCTCAGATATATACAGTGATCAATTGTGGGAAACAAATACAGATTTATTATATCGAGTGATCATCATTGTCTGAGAACCAATCATAGCAATCAGCGAACAAGGAACAATAATCAGAATCAGAAACTTGTAAACAGCAGACACATACATAGGATCAGACTCTCACTAATCTGATTCAGACCTGTTATAATCAGCATCTGAATAATAGCTCTTGTAGTATATATATCTAGCTTATGCATTAATTGTCAATATTTATTTCTTATATACATATATGTATGATTGGATATAAATTACATGTCTGATTAATAAATCTATTTGTAAACCCCGATCATGTATAGAAGGAAGGAGGTGTAAGGAAGGGGGAAATCATGAGGATTGCCATCTAGGTAGGATACCTGGAATGGATGGCCATGTTGCCCACCACTGGGGCCAAGAGGGACAAAGCTCTGCTCTTGGGCTTAGATAGGACAATCAAGGAACCTACATTATGATCTCCTCTCTGACTCTATTAATCTTAGGAGATGAAGCATGAATAGGGAAAGCAGGTACAAGCACCCCACTAGGTAGGATACCCCAAGTGGATGTCCATGTTGCTTGCCATCGGGGCCAAGAGGACCAAAGTTCCACTCTTGGGCTTAGTGTGGGATGGCTTCGGGAGGACCTATCATGCTTATTCTCCCATACCCTAATATGTTTGAATATTAAGAAGTAATATAGATCATAGATGCACTACTTGCCGAAAAAGAGGCCCAAACATGTCAAAAAATTATCTATTTTTGTTTTTTCAGGTCAGTTTCATTCTCTTCATCATAATATATACATGAAATATAACATTTAAGTATTTCTTATACTTTAAGTTATATTTCATGTATATATTGGCAGGATGTTTGAGAGTGGTTTCAGATCTCTAGGAGTTATAATGCAAATTTTAGGTTTTAGAAGATCATTTAATTTTTCAGACTTAGTCAAATTTCAATAATTAGTATGCTCCTATCAACATTCTTTCGCTCTCTCTATCTCACTCACTTTATCTGCCTTGAATTTTAGACCTATCTATCTCCCTATCACTCTTCCTCTATGCCCCTCTCCACCACTCTCCATCTCACTCTCTCCTCTCTCTCCCACCCTCAGACCTTGGCGAGGGGTGATACCCTCAACCTAATTTTAATTTGTAGATGCTTGGTGGCAAAGTTGGGGTGGAAATACCCCAAATCTCAAAAAAATTGCTCTCAAAATCTTATGTCAACCTTGTAGTTCATCCAGTTGTGAGCGCAATTGGAGCTTGTTTGAGGCCATCAACACGAAGAAGAGGAGCAAGTTAGCTCAAAAATGCCTCAATGACATTGTCTTTGTGCAATATAATCTTCGGTTGCGCATAAGGAAGGTAGAGGAAGCACCAGCTAATCCAATTGATTTGGATGATACAGATCCTTACAGTGACTGGATATCACAGGAGCAGCCTCCATTGTTTATAGAGGATGACATGAATGATTTGGAGAGGTAGGCTACGGAGGAGGAGGGGGGTGGATTTGGTTTCACACTAGATGACATTGAGGAGGATGAGGAGCCATTGCCAGTGCTAGGTGCAGCTAGAGACAGAGCTACATCTAGGATGGAGGATGAGCCACAGCTTGAACGAGTCATACCGAGCGAGGGGGCACAATCATGCCCACAACAGACTTCTAGGACTAGACCCTCTAGTTCTACCTCTCCCTTAGTTTTTACTAGAATTGGGAAGAGGAAGATGTAATTGTATTGATTTATTTTCTTTTAGTTCTACAAAAACTATTTACTATTTTGCTTCCAGCCATCAGCATTCCTCACGAGGATGCGATTTTGTACTCGCTTTGCATTTAAATATATCTAGACTCAGCTTTTTATTTTTGTGTTCTCATTTTTTGACTCATGGGATGCATCTTCTCATTGAATTTTGCAAAAAAAATGCATTTCTAATTAAATTTAAGCAATTTTTTAAGTTGCTGAGTTTTTGCTGAGTACTGGCCAAGTTTTTCCCGAGTATTTTTTTCAGGCCTTGGCGAGTAGTTCAACTAGGATATAGATATTGTATGTGTTGATTTAAAGATTATTATATGTTATTATTTAAGACTAATAATGGGAGAGATATATGTGTACGTGAATCCTTAGTCATTGTTGCAGTGTCTAAATCCAGGCCCTTATGTTTAAAGAAGATATTTTACTTGATAAGGTTGCTAACCCTAACCCTAACTTGTTGCAATTGTGGTTCTAATTTGAGGATTAAATGACCAGTGAATGGGTGGCTTGAAAATGGAGTTTTGTAGGGGTATCAACTCAATGTGTTTGTGTGATTGTATTTGGGTCTTGGGCAAAATTATCTGATTTGGACAAATCGAAAGATGATATTAGGGCTACTTTTGGGTGCTTTGGATTCAATTGCAGGGTCAGATTTGATCCAAAGTGCTTTGAATTTGATGTTACCTGCAAAAAATACAGACAAGTCTCAGATAGAAACTCTTGCTGCTTGGCCTCCTGGTGTTAGATTTGAATGAAAAAAAGCAAAACTGACTTGTTTATTCCTTTGGACACAAGAGTGAGCTCACATTTACTCCATTGTTCCCCCAAACTGACTTGCAAAAAAATGCCTACATTGAAACCCTCAAAACCCTTAATAATGGAGTTGAACTAGCCTTTAAATATCAAGGCTATGGTACCATGTAAATTGTTTAGATTAGATACATATCTGATTTGATACCATGCAAGATTTGCCAAAGCAATCTTCCCAAGACTAAAATGCAAAGAACTAGCTCAGATAACTAGATTGCTCAGACAATAGTAAGACTGATTAATCAATTCAAGGGCTATTCCATTCAACAAGAGAATGCATTGTGTAATAGTGCAACTGATGTACAAATACAAGCAAAAGGGTTGCATTTATAGGCAATGAAACTAAGCTAGGAGGTTAAAAAATCACTACCCATTTAAAAAAAGTGTATGAATGACCAAAAAGTAAACGAATGCAACTATGGATTGAATACGACTAAATCTAAGTACAACTATACTGATGTAGGGTGAAACGATGGTTTAGTAGATGCACAAGAAATAGATTCTAAATGCATAAATGTCCACAGACACCAACACTCTAGAGTGTACAACATTGCTACTAAATTCTCCACTTTTAACTAGCTGCCAAATGTAATGATACCATACTCTGACATGCTTCATGTATTAATGAAAAACTGGGTCTTTAATCATGTTGAGTATATGTCAATTATTACAATTAAAGAAAATGGTCATTTTGGTCTTCGTCTTGAGCACCTGTAAATCAGCAATTAATTTCCTTAATCAAATTGCTTAGCAAGCTGCAAGAACAGCTGTTTTATATTCTGCTGCAATAGGGGAGAGAGCAGTAGTTACATATTTTCTATGCCATGAAATAACTATTTTTTGGCAAGTCAAATGAAGATCTAGATGTAGAATTTCTGCCATCTGTGGAACCTTCCCAATGAATATTCCTTGTGTCATATTAAATGCCATAATCTATCTTACCCTACAAATTTCAAAATTCTCTTTGCTGGTTTACAATGTTCAATTTTTTGTTTGTTATTTAATATATCAAGCTGCATGCCAATTTACGAAAGAGTGACTCATCAGAACTTTTATGAGACCTCATTTTCTGACATTGTTTCACGATTATGCATCCCCAGACTTAAGTTTTCTAGGGGATATGTTCCACTACATCCCTCACTTACTATACCCATAGACAACCTTTGATTTTCTTTCTATCTAGGATTTGGGGGGACCTGGATGTGCCCTATCTCCATTCGCTGAAAAGGGGACTCATGGACTGATACTCTTAAACCAGTCTCAAGAGGAGTAACGATCTGTTACAAGTACTCATGTGAAATTTATCTGGCACCTTCTTGTTACAATTCATGTGAGAACTGAGAGCTCCATTATAAATCTGTTAACTTTTTCTTCTAAGCAATGAAGTCAGATACCTAAATCTATCATGTCAAAATTGGAGGTATAAACATAATTTTACCTGCTGAACAGTGTGCTGGTCCCACTACTGGAATGATTAAATTGCTAATTTATCAAGGAGATTGGCAATATAATTATTAGAATTTGACAAGGAGAAGGGCTTCTTTTAAATCCATAATCTAGTTAGGTGAAGATCAATTTTCATATTTCAGGCATGCTTAACATACTTCAATTCATATGGTTCAGCTCCGATGTTGTATTCATATTGTACTATAGTGTTATTTTACATTAATTGATAATGCATCGAATTGTAAATTAAAATGCAGATAAAATGATTTAATTTACATTCTTTCTCTTCTTTGTGTTCTACTGCTTGTTGATGGAGATGCTATCATACTGTTGTATTTGATACTCAATGTGTATGGTTTGTGACACAACTATTTAAATTGGAGATTTATTTCTCAGATGCTATCATACTGCTGAATATGGTAATCAATTTTTATGGTTTGTGAGACAAGATTGCAAAAAAGTAAGCTTATGCACTTGCTAGGACACACTGCACGCTTGTTCTGTTTTCAAGGAGTGAATGTAAGCTGCTGACAGATGTTTATCCCTCTTGTATGCAATGGCTGAAGCAAATTCAATGTTTTTTTGGACAGATTTGGATATATATACAGTAGAAGAAGAAGCTCAATCGAGATGGCTTAGGCCAAATGAAATCTATGCTATTTTATGTAACTACAGGCACTTTAGCATCAATGCAAAGCCACTAGATACACCTGCTAGTAAGTTGAATCCTTGGATACAGTTCTTATCAATCTCATATTTCATGTTGTGCTAGGAACATAAAATTAATCATGACATTTATTTTTTCTAGAATGCATATGAAACTAAGATATGCTATAACCACATTTTTGGGGTTGCTGGGTTTGAGTCCATTTTGAGTTTATACCTTCCTATCCACTTGCCTTAAAGTACAATTAAAAATTTCTCTCCACTTGCCTTAAAAGTACAATCAAATCTGTGTGTGTGTGTGTGTGTGTGTGTGAAAGATAGTAACTAGCGGAGATATTCTTGGGGTTTTAATTTAAATTTTGTGATCATGGTTACCTATAACATTAATGCTACCTGTTACACTTATTTTAGTGATGAATTTCTTTGTTTTAATATTTATTTGGGTCTAGTTATGCCCTTGGATAAGAGAAAATTTAGCATATCAACTTTAAAAGGGGAAGATTAGTATGACTAGAAACTCACTTTACTGCATAGATCGTTTTTGTGTAGCATGCATGTTGCTAATCTGATGCCAAAGATCTTATCTATTGCATGAGGTCTTGAATCTTAACAGGAAGTTAGAAGGGAATGCCAAGAAACATGAAAAATGGGTTGAATATAAAGTCATGTTTGGATAATATCATAAATGGAAGACTTGTGGGACTCACCACGGACTTGCGATGGACTCGTGAGTTCATTGACGGGCCGAGTTGGCTTGCCAAGGACTCGTGAGTCGATTCCTGACGAGTCTTAACAAAAGACTCGTGAGTCTTTCAATGATTCACGGGAGTCCTAAGTTGGGACTCACGAGTCCAACCTAGAGACTTGCGTCGCCCAACAAAAGAGATAAGAACACGTCAAAAATACTCTAAATTTCTTTTTCCAAGTCAATCTCATTTCTTCATGAGAATATATACATGAAATATAACATTTAAGTATAAGTCACATTTCAATATGTCTTTTTCCTTTCTTATATTTTAAGTTATATTTCATGTATATATTGGTAGGAAATTTGAGAGTGGTTTCAGATCTCTAGGAGTTATAATGCAAATTCTAGGTTTTAGAAGATCTTTTAATTTTTCAGACAGTCAAATTTTAGTAATCAATAGGCTCCTATTAGCATTCTCTTGCTCTCTCTATCTCACTCCTTTATCTGCCCCAAATTTTAGACCTATCTATCTCCCTATCACTCTTCCTCTATCCCCTCTCTCTACCACTCTCTATCTCACTCTCTCCTCTCCCCCAAGATCTAGACCCATCTCTCTACCCCTCTCTCTCTCTCTCATCCTCAGACCCCAACAAGTGGTGCTATCCTCAACGTAATTTTGGTGAGCTGGAGAAGCCACATCGGGCTCCTAGAACTAGACCCTCTAGTTCTATCACTCCCTTGGTTTTTAGTTTTCACTAGAGCCGGGAAGAGGAAGATTTAGTCTTCTCTTTAGTTTGTTCATTGTTTTTTTTCACATTTGGACATATCATTATATGTAATTTTGTAAACATTTATAAACTTATGTTGCTGTTATACATTTTAAAGTTTGAAACTATGAGTATGAATGATGAAATTTCAAATAGTGAGTGGTTGGAGATCATATGACATGTGTAATGTTTAAATTATGGCTCTTATGTTCTCCAAATGCATTAATTTCTTTTTGTTTTTTTTGTAAAACTACGGTTTTTTTTTTTGCCGAGTCCTTTCACGAGTCCAAATTTTGGGCTGCTGAGTCCCTGGCGAGTCCGAGTTTTCCAACTTTGGATAATATGAATGGTTAGATGGCAAGTTATGGACCATTTATAGTTATGGTGAAATTTGAAAGCCAAGGATCTGTGAATTAATTATTTTCTTGCACTATGGAAAGGTTAATTAGGTTAATTCATGTAGTACATTCATATTGTATATGATCACGTGGTATTACTTTTTTGGGACATTGTTGGTTTGAAATTATATATGTTTATCGTAGTAAGTAAATATTGATTGCAAATTTAACTAAATTAGCAATGGCCAATGTTTTTGTCTTTTACTTTTCTTCTTGAAGGGTTTTTATTTATCCTTGATCTCGAGTGTATTGTTCATTACTCTTCAAGTTTTTTATGTGGATGATTTCTTCCATATGTTTGGTCTTTTAAAATTATTTGATATGTTGTTTGCAAGCTTCTCAGAGAACCAAAACATTATATTTTTTTTGAGATATAATTTTCTACTGAAGTCATAGATGTAGTTTTAAAATTTTCTTTCTTGATTAGATAAACAATGCTAGCCTTTCCCTTTATTTTGCTAGGTTATCATCTAAGCTACTGGTTTGGGTATGGGTACAAGTATTAGAATATCAGAACCCAGTACAACAATTTATTTTTCCTTGGGTACAAGTATGGGAATAAGTGTGTGTGTGTGTAATAAATTTTTTAAAATTTTATAATATAAAACAATGATACTCATAATTTGCAAGAATGAAAATACTCATAAGTTCATAATTCAATGATTTTTCAAATGTCAATACACAATGAAAATTACAATCAAAATTTAATAATCTTCATATTGATCTTCATCAAAAGCATCAAAGTCAAACATTAGGTTCAATTTCAATTGAACCACAATGAGTTACAATTCCACTACCACTAGCCACAAGTTGCCTCATCTAAATATATATTTTGGCAAGTTGTGCAACAATATTGTCTAAGTCAACACAATCAATGTAATATCCCCAACAATTTTTGTTTGTTTGTTTTTTAACAGTTTTACAAATGCACCAGTCACCCATTAGGGTTAGAATAATGCAATCCAAACCAACTGAAAGGAACCCTACACGTTTTGATCACCAAGAGCCCAGACTGGGAGGGTGAGAGCATACAGTGGCAGGGGATCGTTAGATGCAACACTGAAAAAGCTGATTACAATACTGGGTGGCAAGCCAACCCCTTCCACTTTCCAGCGGGTAAAAACAAGGAAACTTGGCGGTAAACCAGCCAAGGAAACAAGAATACATTCAAACACAAATCACTCTACGGCGGTATTTCAGCGGGAGGACTTATCACTAGACAAATTCAACTCAACCGCTTATGTAGCGGGAGAACAATTACAAACAAAGATCATTCGACCGCTTATGCAGCGGGAGAACAATTACAAACAAAGATCATTCGACCGCTTATGCAGCGGGAGGACCGAACTACAAACTGAATTACAAACACTGAAGGCGGCCAAGCCAGCCTCTTCCACTTATGCAGTGGGAATTACAATGAAGTACTTCAGATACAATAGAGGTTAGTACTACTAACCGACAATTACAATGATGAATACAATGAAGTACTAGGATTCATAACAAAGAAACTTAGAGAATTACAAGCTAAAACACAAATAACCAAATCTGATGTAAAATACCAGCAACTCCAGAAAATGGATCAGCAACATTGAAAGTCTCACAACTCCCCCAAAACAGGTCCGAATTGCACACGAACACAGGAAAATGAAAGGTATGACCAAGACGACCAAGATAGGATCACAAACCGGCACCAAAAACACCACCAACAAACATCACGCAACCTGAGGCACCTCCATAAAAGTACGTCCAGCATTGGAAGTTCGATTTGCAGCCAAAAATCCAAACTAACACAAAAAAACACACCACTCCAGAGAAATAATCGCCTAGCCAAGACGAATCCGATGAGCCGCTACCCAAAAAGATCTGACGCACATGCAGGGAGATACGAACAAAACCACACTTCAGCCAACACCAAACCAGCAACAAAGGAAACATTGAACACACTCAAAACTGGAAGCACACTCTCTAATCTTCTCCAACAAACACATTGATCAGCTAGGTATTGTATTTCAAGTATGAAACCGTGCAAGCTAGGAAGCGAGAACTCCGAAGCTCAAACTCAATCACTATTTCGGCAGCATAACTTTATAATTTTTTCCAAGATGACAAAATGAGGCACCCGACCTTGTATTTATAGATTTATGGATCTCAAATTCAAATTAACATGGCACCAAATTCCCTTTAATTTCATTTGCATCTCATTACATGATCCCCTCAAGACATGGCATCCCTTTTCAGGCCCCCCTAGTCGAACTTTACCAAGGTACACAAGTTCGAACATGAGAAAATATTACAAAGTGTGAAATGACTTCATTTTGGGCACCCTCCTGACTTAGGAAATAAAATGTGACTTAGGATAAATGATATAATTTTTCCTTCCTAAGTCATTCCTCCAAAATTGATTAGTAAAAATAATAAAATATCAAACTTTAGGATAAAGTAATAATATTTAATTAATCAATTATAAATCAACTATGGATCATTGCCAAATCAAACTACGAACTGAAGTGCAAAAAATCACTAAATCTGAACTGGATTGGAGCTCTGCCCAAGACTGCCAAAAGTAGTATTGCTTGAACTGACACTTACTAAAAATAGTAAGTCATGAAAACAACTCCGAAAAACATGCTCATCGAACCCCGTGAATGAGCTCGGAAAACCCATAAAAACCTCAAAATCCAATCAGTTGCCACCAACTTACTAAAAATAGTAAGTTCAGAAATCACTTCACAACAAGATGCATGTTATACCTCTGCGAAGCCCTCAAAAAATCCAGAAGGAATCCACAATCGGAATCGAAGAATCTCTACCAGACAAGCATCAATTGGCTCACGTAGCATTCCACAAAAATAGGAAACCCTAATTCCTGATTCCAGTCAAAGAGTTAAACCCCACAGGTTTCTCCTCACCGAGAAGGGGACATCACACTCAAAGAGTTAGATCCCAATTCCTCCCCTCATTGTAATCAAATTTCTTAAAGCCTTTGAAACCATCCACATGCCATTTTCACAATTTTATCACTTAAGGGAAAAATTATGTACGTAGGCAGCTTTTTGATTATAAAAATGTTTAAAAAAATAACTTTTTTTTTTGGACAATCCTTGGATTCCCCAGGGTTCTTCCAAGACCCCTCTTGAGCACCACGGGTTCACGGGAGGGACCTTGGGTGAACCCAATGGGGGACCTGAACTAGACCCGTACCCACATGGTTACCTGGGGGTTTTTAGAGGAACCCAAAAACTTAGTTTATCATTGTTAAAGAAAGATATTTCATAACAACATTTTTGAGTCATGATGTATGAACAATCGCAATGGAATATCATATGTTTCAATGAAGAAGATAAATTACTGGTTTGATAGGCAAACGAAACCATTGTGGCAATGTGGATGGTGAGAAAACTGTTCATGGATTGCCATTAGTTTCCTTGACGATAGGAAGACTCTTTTGGAAAGTTTGGAAGTTTGAGTTGGCTGATTGTTAGTTATTGGTATAGTGGGTCTCCTTATAGTTTGAAATATTGAGGTTACAACTAGACCATGCAAACCTTACACTATTATTGGTTGCATCATAAATAGACAAGGCTTTTAATGAACATAATGTGAATTTTCAATTGGGATTGGGTCCACTCTTGTGTAAAAACATCATTGCCATGGCGATCAACGATGCCAAGTGGTGGGACTGAAACAAGTGTTATACTTTTTGAAGAATGATTCGTTAAAGTTTACATTGCTTGAAACTTATAGATTTGTGATTGACATAGTATGGTGGTGTAGTTTGTTTGTTAGGTATTCTTGATATGTGTTACCCCTAGTTTCGAAATTTCAGTCATTTCCATCAAAAGTTGATTTTTGGTTTAGGCCCTTCTCCAATTTTAAAAGTTGTCAGCTAAGTCGCGGGTCTTTGGATCAAACTATAATGGTTCTAACTTCTAAGGTGTTAAAAATCATCGATCACCCTGACCTTCCTCTAAGTTGGAACAGTATCGTTGGTCGTAAATAGTGTCAAGGTCCATATGGTCGAGCGGTTGGGGTATTTTTTGGACTTTGGCATTGGTACTAAGGTTCTATAAATCTCCGACTAGCCGATCCCCTGCTGCAGCTTACTTCTTTACACTGATAGCTTTGAAGCGTTTCTTTAGTTTGCCAATTGCGTGACTGCATTTAGTGTCTTGTCACTCAAGTTAAGGTTGGCAACTCTTTGAACTTCGTGCAAAGATTGGGAACCTTTGCATTTGCCTGACTATATGAATTTTTCCTTTTTTCGAGACACAATCTACTTAAAGATTTGGGAATTACTCCTCCTTAATGACAGATCAGGTGGCTAAAGCATGTAAAGTTACTGACGTGATTTTTGAAGAAGGATGATGTTATTTCTTGCTGTCGAAATTTAATGAGTTGACGACCCTATCCATAAATGAAATGTGGCAATATTCCAAATTCAGGGTTAGCTGGAGAAACGAAAAACTGACAAACTAGCATGTCTATTGGACGAGTGGGAATTCAAAAATCTTAATTATTTCCATTTTAGGATTTCCTTGGTAATACTCAACATGGGTGATTATCCATTTTGAAATAGTATGGAGCTTCCCCATAGCTCAACCTGATTTGAATTGAATCCAAAAGGAGCAAGAAGACATGGTTGCTCATATGAACATAGTTGCATGGAGGGAGAAAACTAATTACGCCAAGTATAGGAGGATAACTTCCATTCTAGAGCAAGAGGAGAGATGAGCCGAAGTCCATAATCTTCTTCTACAAAGGGAAATTGTTGTAGCTAGAAATATCGAACCTGAGGTGAATTAATCCAGTGCACGTTAGAAGTCTACAACTAAATAAGTGTGTAAACTGTTATTGACCTGAGTTGACGTTGAGCAAAATGGTTCTCACAGGAGAAGGTGTTGCCCTTGTAGTGGAGCCTGACCCATTATTAGTTGAAGACCTGCAGGAGGATATTCTTTCCGGATTGATGACTTTGGCTTGGAAATGCAAAAGGAATTTTGCGGAATACGTGAGAGTCATCTTAGTGTTGGAAGAAGAGGAGGAAAAGGCCGAAATGCATGATGCCTAGTTCCAGCTCGCGATCATAGCAGGAAGATGTTAAACTTGTGCCCTAGATCAGTAATCAGATTTGTAACATTTAATTATGCCCTAGTTTATTAAGCAGATTTGTAACATTTGATTATGCCCTAGTTTATTAATCAGATTTGTAACTTAGTAAACTATAATCAAGTAAACTCAAGAATGAAACAAGGAACCAAGAGACGAACACAAATACCTTGGGAAAACCTCCAAGGAGGAAAAACCTAGCATTAAAGACCCACAGGTCAGATTATGTATTCACTCTTATTGCACAAATACAATACTTAGCTTGCTTTTCTGAGTCTGATCTTTATATATCAGATCTGCCCTTTTGCATGTTTCAAGACTGCACCAAAATGCCCTATATCCTCTTGAATAAGTTCACCCAATACTTGAAAAAGTTTGCACAGTCCTTGGATAAGTTCGCACAGCCTTCTTTAGTGATTTCACACTTCTTGTTTGCAGAGCTAATTCGGTGATTTCATTTATGTTTGAATTGTGTTTGCACTTAAACTTTATTTATATGGATCTTTTGACCAAGGTCGGCCTCAATCCTTTTTTTTGGCGCCAATTTATATTTTGTGGCGTGAGGCCTTTTTGGTGTAGCGTGGAGGATGGGGCTGGACTAGTCTTGGGGCCACGCTACCCCTTAAAGATAGGACCCCGTCCTAAATGGGTTCGGATGTTGCCTTAAGGCAATCCGAACCTATCTTTCCCTAGTTATAAACAACACTTCCTCTTAACTAGGGAAGAAGAGAATACATAATTTGAACCTTTAGAGTTCCATCTAGCATACAAGCATAGAATTACATCTTCCACCTAGCACACAAGCATAGGATGGTTCTAGCACACAAGCATAGAAAGTGTAATACACAAGTGGGTCTTTACATGATTTACAATTTTCGATCTAGCCTTCCAAGAAGATTTAAGGTATTAAGTGAATACTTCAGCCCATAACCAATAGTGCCACGCAGGTATCTTAGAATGTGCTTGGCAGCCACCAGGTGAACAAGTTTAGGCAAGCTCATGAATTGATTGAGGGCATTCACAACATAACAAATATCTGGCCTTGTATTGACTAGATACATCAAGGATCCAATCAACTGCGTGTACTCAGATGGATCTGCAAAATCAGAGTTAGCTGTAGAAACACTTAATTTCTTTAAGTTAGATTCCATAGGAGTATGCATGGGTTTACAATCCATCATTCTAAATCTTTTCGGAATATCAATAGTATATTTTCCTTGACTTAGAAAAATTTCATTGGAATTTTGCCATACTTCTAACCCTAGGAAGTAATGCATTAGACATAAATCCTTCATTTCAAATTCTTAGGCTAATTCTTCCTTGCATCTTATGATTAGTTTATTTTCACCAGTAAGAAATAAATCATCCACATACAAAACCAAAATAAGCATATCATCATTATAAACCTTTAAGTAAATGTTAGCATTAGCATCATTCTTACGAAATCCTAAGCTTAGTAAATACTTATCAATTCTTTCATACCAAGCACGAGGAGCCTGTTTGAGCCCATATAAGGCTTTCTTCAACCTGCAAACATGAGAATCTCTTTTATGGATTACATAACCTTCTGGTTGCTCAATATAGATTTCATCCTCAATGACACCATTGAGGAAGGCTGTCTTAACGTCCATTTGATGCAGTTCCCAACCTTTGGCTGCAACAATAGCTATTATAGATCTAATAGAAGTATATCTAGCAACAGGAGCAAAAGTTTCTTCATAATCTATTCCTTCCTTTTGAGAGAAACCACGAGCTACAAACCTAGCTTTGTATTTTTCAATACTACCATCAGCATTATGCTTAATTTTGAACAACCATTTAGAAGAAACAACAGACTTACCTTTGGGTCTGGGTACAATGTCCCAGATATCATTCTTGATGATAGACCCATACTCTTCATCCATGGCTGATTTCCAAGCATGATGGGACATAGCTTCTTCGACATTGTGAGGTTCAGACTCAATGATATTACACATCACAGAAATATAGTTGGCGTGGTTTTGGAATCTCCTGCTGTCTCTAAAGGTTCCTCTGGGGGCAGCAAATCCTTCAGCATCTTGAATCGTGTTTCTAACCCAAAGTGGTCTCTTTTTGTAAACCACAATATCCTGAGGTATATCGGTAGAGATCATGGGTTTTGTTGGGTCATTCTGAATTTCCTGATTCGGAAGGTCAGTGGACTCCTCCTGTATCTCAGGGTTAGCATCAACAATTGAATCTTGATTTTCAATCACCATATCGTTATTGTCAGATAATGAACCTTTAGATCTTTTGAAAGCAATATCTTTTTCAAAAGTTACATCTCTACTTACCTCAACATACCTTTGACCTGAAATGTAGATCCTGAAGGCTTTGGAAGATTCACTGTATACCACTAGGATGCCTTTCTTTCCAGAGGGATCCAACTTGGTTCGTTTTTCTTTAGGCACATGAGCATACACCGGGCTCCCGAATATCCTTAGGTGGCTGATGTCAGGTTTGATTCTTGTAAAGGCTTCTTCAGGAGTTACATTCTTTAGAGCACAATGAGGACATCTATTCTGAATGTAAACTACTGTTTTGGATGCTTCTACCCATAGAAAAGGTTGTAGGTCTTGATCATGAATCATGGCTCTTGCAGCTTCAACAATGGTTTTGTTCTTTCTTTCAACAACTCCATTTTGCTGAGGATTGTAGGGAACACAGAACTCTCTCTTAATTCCTGCCTTAACACAGAAGTCATAGAAACTACCTGAGGTGTACTCACCTCCATTGTCAGACCTTAAACATTTAATTCGATTTCCTGTAGTGTTTTCAACTAAGTCTTTAAATTCTTCAAATCTCTTTAGGACTTCTTCAGACTCTTTAGATTTAAAAAAGTAAATCTATGTTTTCCTAGAGAAATCATCTATAAAGATAACATAATACAAGAAACCGCTAGGAGATGCTACAGACATAGGCCCACATAAATCTGAATGAATAAGGTCTAACTTTTCTTTAGCCCTACTATCGCTTTTATGAAAAGGATTCTTTACATTCTTACCCATTGCACAACTTTTACAAGCATCATCATGAGATAAACTAAGTTTAGGCATACCTTTAACCATTTTACTGAGAGTGGGAAGAGCTTGAAAGTGTAGATGTTCAAGTCTTCTATGCCATAGCTCACATGATTCAGGGGCCTCATGGATGAGAGCTTGAATTGGATTAGCTGCAAGCTTATATAAACTATCACATCTATTTCCAATAACACGAGCAGTTTTGAAATTAGATTTCTTAGACCAAGCAAGTACTTTCCCTTCAGAAAATGCTATTTGCAAACCCTTATCTTCTAAGACAGAAATGGAAATAAGATTTCTTTTAATACTAGGTACATAAAGAATATTACAGAGTTGTAAGGAAATACCAGAATCTAATTTTAAAGAGGTGGTACCTGAACCTTTTACCGAGTATCGAGCATCATCACCGATTACCACATGAAGGTTGGTGTCTTTTTCAATCAGATCTGAAAGATGCTCACGAAATCCTGAAATGTGTCTGGAGGCACCACTGTCAAGTATCCAAGTATTACTGTATGTAGGAACATTGTTGGATAGAGCAAAGATAAGAAGATAATCCTCACTTTGTTCGGCAATTTCATTTATATTGACTTCCCTTTCCTTGGGATCATTCTGACAATCTCTGGCATAGTGACCATACTTATCGCATCTGAAGCAACGAATGTGAGAAGAATCTCTTGACTTCTTCCTCGGATCATAGGAGGAGGACCTAAAATCTTTGCTTCTATTTTCTTTCTTCCAATGACCACCTTTTCTAGATTTAGCTAAAAGAACATGATTATCTTTTTGGGAGTTCTTAAGTTTTCCTCTTATGTCAATTCGTGATTCCTCTTCAATGCAATTAGATTGGAGACGCTCAAAGTTGGGACGATCGGCTCTTCCACCAATGCTACGAATGAGTGGTTCCCATTCATCAGGTAGACCATTAAATGGAATCATAACAAGATTTTTATCCGAAATTTGGCAATCAAGAGTACTTAGCTTGTCCTTTAGTTCATTGATCTTCATGAAGTAGGCAATGATTGAGTCTTCTTCTTTCATTTTCATGTGAAGAAGCTGCTGCCTTAGAGCAAGAGCCCTGCTGAGGTTGTTGACTTCATACATCCCTTCCAAGTGTTTGATGATTTCCCTGGCAGACACAAATTTTGATATGACAGTGACAAGATGATTCTTGACGGCTTCAATTATGATCTTCCTAGCCTTGAGGGAGTCTTTCTTGAACTGTTTCAGCTCTTCAGCATCTTCTGGAGGGGACAACGTTTCTTCTTCTACAAACTTTAGCAGATCATTCTCTTCAAGGATCAATAGAATACGGACTTTCCGAGCAGCAAAATCAAGGGCTCTATCAAGTCTATCTTCAGCCCTCAAAACTGACATTTTAATCTGAAAATAAACAACAACTATATGCAATAAATGATTTACTAAAATCTGAAATTAGTGACACCTTAGCTCTGATACCATGTTAAATTTGTGCCCTAGATTAGTAATCAGATTTGTAACATTTAATTATGCCCTAGTTTGTTAAGCAGATTTGTAACATTTTATTATGCCCTAGTTTATTAATCAGATTTGTAACTTAGTAAACTATAATCAAGTAAACTCAAGAATGAAACAAGGAACCAAGAGACGAACACAAATACCTTGGGAAAACCTCCAAGGAGGAAAAACCCAGCATTAAAGACCCACAGGTCAGATTATGTATTCACTCTTATTGCACAAATACAATACTTAGCTTGCTTTTCTGAATCTGATCTTTATATATCAGATCTGCCCTTTTGCATGTTTCAAGACTGCACCAAAATGCCCTATATCCTCTTGAATAAGTTCGCCCAATACTTGAATAAGTTCTTGGATAAGTTCGCACAGCCTTACCCAGTGATTTCGCACTTCTTGTTTGCAGAGCTAATTGGCTTATTTCATTTATGATTGAATTGTGTTTGCACTTTAACTTTATTTATATGGATCTTTTGACCAAGGTCGGTCTCAATCCTTTTTTTTGGCGCCATTTTACATTTTGTGGCGTGAGGCCTTTTTGGTGTAGCGTGGAGGATGGGGCTGGACTAGTCTTGGGGCCACGCTACCCCTTAAAGATAGGACCCCGTCCTAAATGGGTTCGGATGTTGCCTTAAGGCAATCCGAATCCATCTTTCCCTAGTTATAAACAACAAAAGACTAGGTGATATAGAGTCAGGCTCTCAAAGGCAGTGTTTGTTTTATTTTGAATAATTGTTCAGCTTCTTTTCTTGGAACGGTCGCTTTTAAAGACTATTATTTTAAAAAGATGGTTACCAATTGTGTGTATATATATATATATATATATATATATGTCAGATAGGAGTCAGGAGGGAGATATAGAGTTTTTCTTTCACAGTTTGTGAATGGATATTTTATAAAAGGAAATCTGAATGCAACTCTATAGAACATAAACTTTGAGTTATGGTTAGCGAATCATTTATTCTTTCTATGTACTAAGCACTCGGGTTATCTTTTTTTAATCTGTTGGATGGAAATTGAAATCTGCATGTGTTCATTACTATGCATATTTAGCTTTGAATGACTGGAGCAGTAATGTCTCACCTCTACAAATCTTAACACTTTAGGGTAGAATCTTTGTATTCTATTTCATTGTGTTTCTGTCAAACCCCTTCTTTTTTTTTTTTTTCCTTAGAGCTTTCTAGTTAAAAGCTCCATCTTTCTTGCTTTTTGGTAAAACGCACACCCCCCAAAAAAACAAATTACATGTCATAACCCCTCTTTGGACATTGGATTAAATAAATACAATACTTAAAACATTTATTAATTAACATTTAATAATATTGGAAAATCGTCTCATTTATGAGACTTCACGATTTTCCTCTAATATATGATTATTAATGTTTATTATTTGTTATGATTATTATTTATTATTATTGTTTTATTTTAACGTTCATATTTCAATTATTAATATTATATTAACTATTAAAGAAGTTTTACCATAAAATACTATTAAAACATAAAATAGATATATTGAATATATTACACTTACCATATAACGTGCTATTTAATAAATATAAAATATAACATAAATTGTCAAAATACATTATAATTATTATTTGGAATAATATCGTATTAATACGATACCATAAATAGAACCAATATTAATATACAATAGGAATTTCTTATAATATATCAATACCTTATAAATCAACGCTAAACCTGGACTACATTACAAGGGGCGTATTGCACCCAACGATCGCATTGTATGGAATACGGTGCGTGTAGACTAAGGCGCCCGAAAGGAGATACGGGTGGACCAGGGAGCGGTGACTCCAACAGTCACCACCGCATGTGCCTTTGTGATGTCCCCATCCTTTCTCACATCGTGCCAACCAAGTATTTCAATTTTGTGAAGTCTCTAGGAGAGACAAAATTACAAATATGTATTGAAAGATCATTATAGGAAGTAGGCAATGATGGTTTACAAGGAACAACTAAAAGAATAAGAAACAATTAGTAATGAATAACATATCCTATGAGCCTGAATTATGATAGACAATATAACAATGAATATATTGAGGTGAGAGACAGCAGCGATTGGAAAGACCAAAGTATATATAATGAAAATGATATTAAGCGAACAACATCAATATATGATTAAGGAAGTATTTATCTGCAGATCTCAAAGTCATATATCTGTCGTCATCGACATCTTCAGCACCAACAATGATTATATTTGGTATAATAAGAGAGCCATATAATCAAACAAACTATTCCTGGTTCCACTATCAAAATACAAAGGTGTGCCACTATCCATGTTTACGATCATTGTGACCAGAACTCGCCATTCGGTGAATATAAAATAATAGAATGGATGCCTTAATAGAGGATTGTGATAAGAATGGCATCAACTTACTACCTCTTAGCTTGAGCAATTGATTAATAAGGAGCGATCAAAGAAAATTATACTAATCACTAAGATTGCGATTTATGAAATAACAAATAATCTTTAGTGTACAATTGATTAGTTTAATGAAGGGATGTATTTTCCTTATGAAGCGACACAAGACGGAAGGGACATGTCTCTTAGTATTAGCCTACCCTATCAATTTGCAAGCTATAAGAAGACTATCGATCTCTCTCAATGGAACACGATGGATTGTGTTTATATCTTATTTCTTATTCCAGTTTGGAAGAGCTCGAAGTGAGGAAGGCCAAAGGCCCATAATCAGGTGCATATACCAATCAGATTTATATCCGAGGCAACCCCATCGTCATTACAAGTATTCATTGCCAAGATCAGAAACAACATATCATATAATTTTTGCAAGTAATTATATCCATATCAGAAACAACAATTATATTGCTTTAAGCGATATTACTTGTTATATATTTGCATGTATGAAGAGTCATATTAGAGAACACAAAATACATATTGCTTTAGGCAATATCACATCTCATTGCATATCCATATTGCCATACTTGACATATTAGAAATCCTAACAGATCATTGCACTTAATGCAAATCAAATCAATTCACTTTCAGCATATATATTATTGTATATATCACAAATAGTAGGTGATATTGTTCTTATTCTTCATTACATAGTTCAATTGCACAAAAATAGATAGTGTAAGTGTGAGGAATTGATGTAATTGTCCCGATATTCCAAGATATCCTAAAAGGGGACATTACATTACATCACAAGAGGGAGCTATACCTCTAAAATTCAAAGGAAAATTGCTAATTCAATAGCGATTTCTGTGACTATTGGTTCATGTTTGTTTGTCATTTTGGGCAATTATGAGTCATCTTTGAGTTATTTCAAAGAGACAAATCTGTTAACCAACAATATGGAATCACACCGTGGGATTTGCAATTCCTATTTACACTTTAAAGCCGTTTTAAAATAAAATTGATTAAGGAAGCTTGCAATTCTACCAATAATACGTACACAGGTCAAGCGTGATTGACAAAGAGAATACTACTTAATCAGACATTATTAAAACTAGTTTGGGATTTTAGAGGACAATACCTAGTGATGGATTTGTGAAATCATAGGTATACAACAAACAATATGCGGATTATGAAATAGGTCTTATTCAAAACAGAGAGTTCATACACGTTGGCAAACTCTATGGAAGAGATGGGTGCCTATATATATAAATTCAAAAACAAGCAATTTATAAATCTTGCAACTAAATTAACCAAAAACTTAGCAAGACCTCTAAATGATTCTTTTTGGAAACCAAAGAGTTAGTATATGTAAGTACTCTTAGTATATGTAAGTACTCTCTAGAAATTGAAATGGATAGCTAGATGAGGACATATTAGCTACAAAATTAAACAAATGTACACAAATATTTACTTTTGGCACCCCAACTTGGTGGGGTCCTGTTGTGACCTATTTCACACATCGCCCCATTGCAAATGGGGACCCCCTATTTTTTGCTTTAGCGTCGCAACTGCTAATCACCAGTCTTTTTGCAAATGAGGAGTTAGAGTTTTGAAGTCATCTCGAGCCAAATAGAGAAATCATGCTCAGAATCATGTTTGAACGTTGTCAAATTGCTTAGAAGGTCTGAAGGACAAGGATCGCAATTGCTTTGAGTCATTTCTGACAACTTTCTATTTTTAGGAATTTTTGTTTTTTTTCTTTTTTCTAAAAATAGAAAGTTTTGTTTTTGGCACTTTGGGCACATTTCGGGAAACAACTTTTTGGGCTTGCTTTTTGCTTTTTTTTGCTTTTTTGAAAGTAGAATCTGGGTTTTGTTCCTCATGTCATTTGATCACTGCCCATGTTGTGGAATTCAAAATTTTTTGCATCTAAGTACAAAAAGTAGGGTTATCTTTTTTTTTGCTTTTTTCTGAGATTAGGGTTTTGATCCTCAGGCCATATGCTCAATGCCCATGTCTTCAGATTTGAAACATTTGGTCTCTAAGGGTAAATGCAAGATGGAAACCCTAATTAGGGTTTTGTTCTAGAAGATCAGCCATATGATCGATGCCCATGTCCTCAGATTTGAAAAATTATGTCTTTAAGTGTAAAAAGCAAGGTGGTAAACCTCAATCGGGGTTTTTATTCCAGATAAAACTTGACATGAACATGGCTGATTGAGTATAAAGTCAAGCATGGAGATGGCACATAGCTGTCCAAGTTGAAATTCGCTCATGATAAGGGAAGAAGGTTTGATCAGTTTGGAATCATGTCCAGGCCTAAGCACATTTAAGAATGGCTCATAGACTTCCAAGTTCGCCAAGGTCAAGAAGGATGGCAAAGGCAGCATGAAGTGGAAGCATGTCCAAGACATATCAAGGTCCGCCTTGTTTAAGATGGCTAAGACTCTTCAAAGTCCGCCTTGGTATGGAGTCTTCCAAGTTGGCATGACAAAGAGAAGATGAATTCCTTCCAAGCATACATGTCCAAGCATCTTCCAAGTCTGCCTCATGCACAAGTGAAGTTGTCTGACACATGCTAAACTCCTACCTTCAGTCAACTAACTCATGGCGATGGTAAATCAAACTCCTACTTGAGGTTAAGACAAAGTTGAAGGGAAGAAATAAATCTAAGGCAAGGAATGATCAAAGTCCGCCTAGATACAAAGCAAACTTGTCCGACACATGTTAAACTCCTACCATCAGTCAACTAACTCATGGCAAGAGTTAGTCAAAATCCTACTCAAAGTTAAGCTACCAAGTTGAAAGGAGAGAAATAAAACTAAGGCATGGAAAGTAAAGAAGGAGCAAAGCCAAATTTCAAAATTGGCAAGTTAAAATTCGCCTAGCATATGTCAAGGTTGGTAAAGCCTTTGTCAATTCTGCCTAGAAGAAGACATGGCACAAGGAAGATGAAGTCCGCCCTTGGATTGTCCAAGAAGGTTCAAACCCCACCCTATGGATGTCCTGACTTCATCAAAGTCCGCCCTCTCTGGTAGATAGAAGGTGAACCCCGCCCAAGAGATAGAATGTCACAAGACCTTCAAAGTCTGCCCTTGGCTAATGCAATCCTAACTCCGCCCAAGCTTGAAAAAGCACATTAAAGTTGGAATAAAACTCACGAAGTTTGCCCTCTAGGAGAAAGACAAGAAACAAAGCATGCACTCCAAGCTTCAAGTCGGCCTTGGCATGGGCACCTTCCAACATTGCCTTGTCCAAGATTTCAAAGTCCGCCATGGTTGCAAAAGAAAAGCAAAAGCAAAGAATAAAACAAAGTTGGCAAAGAAAGTATGTCCAAGAAGATGTAAACTCCGCCTTGTCCAAGCATCATCCAAGTCCGCCCTAGCTTGAAGGTGTGAAATGGCAAGAAGAAGCTCAAGTCCGCCAGCCTAAGGAAAGATGAAAGTTAACATGGCCAAGAAGACATGAAGTCCGCCTAAACCAAGAAGCACGATGGAAAAGACTAAGCCAAGTTTGCCGAGGAACACATGGAGGAGATGTCCACACTTGAGCGAAGTCCAACATAGGCAAGTTGAAGTTGGCAAAACATTGGCCAAGTTCGACTTGGCATAAAGGACTCTAAATTCTCCTTGAAGACAAGGTTGAAAGAGAAAAGCAAAGGGTTTAGACATGTTAAGAAGAAAATAAAATTTTAAAACACAAGTTGACTAGGCATAAATGGAATATGTGAAGATGCTTAAGCAAGACATAAAAATTTGCCTATGGCTCAGGGATAAGGCATGAAGACAATCGACTTGCCATGCCGAAGAGAGAAAATGGCTAAAGGGAAAAACAAATTTGACAAAGTAGCACATGAAATCAAGGGTCAAACAAACAAGCGGGTTGGAAAATAAAAGTTTGACACATGAAAAATGTCTAAGTATGGAATTTTCCACAACCAAAAGAATCAAATTTTGATTGTGTGTTGGAGAAGAAACTGGAAGAAAGAAGAAGAAAAAAGAGAAGAAGTAAGGAGAAGATGAATAAAATCCTTGTCCAAAGGCGGAGTTTGTTCTACTCAGCACAAGCCAGATCCAAAATTGAAGGCAAATCCACAGGCAAAGTGCGTCTAAGCATAGAAATGGTCAAAATCTTGGCTAGGTGCTAGAGGATCCACATGAAGGTGTCACAAAATAAAATTGACTAGCCAAACTTTTGCTAAGTATGGGAAATACTTCACAACAAAAGTTCCAATTTCCTTCATTGTGGCGAAGGCACTGGGGAATTCTTCTCCAAAATTCAAAGCACTCGAAAGAGTTTCCGAGCATCAAGAAAAGTCTTCAGGTTTGGCAAAAATATGAAAAGAAATTCCGGATTTCTTGAAGGATTTCATCTCATGAAGAAAAGATCCCAATCAAGATCAGATGGCGGCAAGAAGACTATTCCAAACAAATTTTCATACTTAGGCAATTTTTCGGCACCAATTGGAGAATTCAAGGACATTCAACAATCAAGATCAACATGTCCAGGTTCAATGAACGTGACTTGTCCATAAGCTTCTAGAAGACACACTTCACAATGTAACAACCTTGTATTTCATTATTGGTTAATATTTAGCAAAAAGGACAAGTGTCCTCAAATGTAATTTTCTCATTGGTTGAAAGGTAGTTAGTTGTAACAAACCCTAATTAGGGTTTTATCTTGTAATCTCGACCGTTGATTGAAAATCAATCTTGGCCATTGAATTGTAATTGTGGAGCCTATAAATTGAGCTCAACCCCTCATTTGTAAATCATGGGAGCATGTTGCAAAACATGTTGAGATAAGTAATTGTTGCTTACAATTGCCAAAGTAATAAGTAATGCATTGTTCGAATTGATGGTGATTACCTCTCTTATTTTGGAGTTGGCATGGTTCTTATCCCTCATCATAGTTTAGATTTTATTTCATGTATGTTAGAAGAATGCAAGATTTGATAAGTATTGATTTATGGTGAATTTCCACTCATACTTTTGATGAACAGATGATTTTTGTTCATTGTGTAAAGATAGTCTGAGCTTATTTTGCGGAGGATTTAACTTCTACTTTGAGTAATATTGTTCAACTGTTGGTATTATTCACGAGTATGAAAATCATAAGCACATCCCTAGAAGATCGCACTCACTTTGTGTAGTTGTCCTAAGCATGGCGAAGCAAAGTGTTGTTATTGAAGTCACCTATTCAAATACTGTCTCTTAAATTCTTAGGAATAGATTAGAATTTCTAAACCTTATCCCCTTTTCAGTTTTCTTGAAGTCCATGATCCAAACCCAAACGATAAATCTCCTTTGTGAATTGAACAAGCCAAGCATAAGTCCCCCTTGTATTTCAGCATACATAACCAAGGAAGCTATCCAGTACAAAGTCGTCCGTTCGCACATGTAGACCTTGGAGTTGGCTTGTGGTCTTTCTCGCAATCTTGGCACAAGTAGTGATTTTGTTCAAGAGAGGATAGAGTATCCTTGGGTATTTTATTCTAATATATAGTATATGATAAAACGCTTACCAACAGGTCCTAACTTATATCCCATTGGGAAAAATTCAGACTTCTTGGGTGCTTTTGAAAAATCTCCTAAATACCTATGCAAACTGACAAAGATGTGAAGAGAATGCCTCTTTCGACAAATTAGGGGCTAGAATTGCTTTGTAGGCTTTTGAAAATGCAAATTACAAGGATGTACAAAGTATCAAAAAATGAGATTTTGGATATTTTCTAGATTTGGCCATGTAGATGCCAACCAAATGCTTTGGAATGTGTGGGTGGTCAATTCATTTGGTGTTTAATATATATATGAAGCATGCTAGTTATTAATTTAAATTTCTTTATTTTCATAATTTTTCTTGGGAATTGAGAAGACAGACTTCAATTCCATCTCTATCTAGTATCTGCAACAACATATTAAGACTATCTATATTTATGCTCGTTGAATGCAAAAAACTAACATTTCAAGGCGGTTGATTCAGATGAAAAAACATACTTGACTAGGTTAATTGATATGCAATTATTAGGCAAGGATGTGGTTGTTTCCAACCACTGCATACCAAATTTTGTGTAATATATGTGAGGAATCATGTTGCATCTGTAATAATTATGCAATGCATAATTTGAGGTAAAATTTTCTGGATAAAAATGCATCAAATTTTTGAGCTGGTTTTGGATCTGATTCATGACCTTTGTATTTATAGTGTAAAGGTGTGGTTGATTGTGGATCTATCAGTGTGACATCACATGCACCTAATGAATATAATGATAGATCTAACTATATTTTATTATCTGGTGTCTATTATTCTGTGTATGTTCTGATATTACTAAACCTAATTGTGCTGAAGTATGTTGACAGCAAGCATAGTCAAACTGAGTGATACTAAGTAAGATATCATATCTTGGCCAAATATAGGAATGTTTGGTAAGTCAGTAAGCATCTTTGGCGGTAGACCTTTGTCATAAATAATTTTCATGACAATTATACGATGAAAAACAAGAAGTTTTATTGCATTTGTGGTGGCTTACTTTAGCATCTCTCTTTTTGGATTTTGTTGTCTTAACATTTTGGTGTTCTTTAGGTGGTACTTTAATTATGTTTGATCGCAAAGCATTAAGGAACTTTAGGAAGGATGGTCATGCATGGCAGAAGAAAAAGGATGGCAAAACTGTCAAAGAAGCTCACGAGCACCTTAAAGTAAGTACTCAATTTCTTTTGCAAAGTTTGAAAGCTGATGTATTTGTGTAAGGATTCTGTTAAGAGTCAAGACTGTTGATAGGGAACGGATAATGGTAACCGACTAAACCTGTTATAGGTTACAGTTATTTATTGTTAATATGCCTTACCTTAGGTTTTTTTTTGGTTAATTTTCACTAATGTTTACATTGTGAGTGTATTTTCTCTAGTTGAATGATCTTTTTTTGCGATTAAATTACCTCTTTGTAAATATTATATTCTTAGCTGCAAAGCACTGGATCTGCTTTACAATGCCATCTATATGTACTTTATAGTTTTTGGATTACTTTCTAACTAAGTTGAAGACCCTTTATGCATTGATATGATGCGATTTGGTAACCATATAGGATCTATATTGATTTTATTTTGTCAATAGTGGCCTTTAAAATGTTTTTTTTTTAAATTTTATTTTATGATTGCATGGGCACTGTTGATTTACATTGGCAATATCAAATTTTTATTGGGACATAAATATATGACTTTCTTTTCACAATGTTTACTAGGTTGGCAATGAAGAGAGAATCCATGTTTATTATGCTCATGGTGAGGACAATCCAAAGTTTGTTCGTAGGAGCTATTGGCTACTTGATAGGTATGCCTTTATATCACAATGCATCATGTGTGACATTTGATGCCTATGGAACTGAAATTTGTGATTTAATCTCCCTTTTAATGTTTACAATTTAAAATTGTAATATACACTATATGCCCCTACATTTGAATAACAATTGTGATGTTTATTGAAAATTAAAGACGTTCATGCCATTAAATGCAGTTACCTTTGATGTTTTTGCAAAGATCATATTATTTTAATTGGGTATAAATATTTCAACTGGGAATCTTGAAATTGAGCATCTGCATACATATTAGAGAACAAATGAGACATAATCTTCTGAGGTAAATATCTGATATTGGTGACAATCTATGTTTTGATGTTGCCAGTCTTTATAATCTACAACATTTCCCTTTCACGGTTGTTGGAAATTGGTAGCAATTTAATTATGTGACCTCTTCTCTTCCTATTCACATAATGGGGAATGCATATTTCTTGTTTTTAATTACAATATGACAAATAATAGAAAACAAAACATGCTACATGGTAGACACATGGGATTGTTGGAGTAAATAGTTTTCTCTATTTACATTTACTTAAGTTTCACTTAGGTAACTAGCATTTAATTGGATAGTTGAGTAGTTGACTCTACCTACTCTTCTCTAAGATTGAGACTCTTGTCAAGATCTTGTGGTCCCTCATCTCCTACTCTTGCCTTAATAAGTAAGGCACTTTGTACATTTGTACTCACCTCAAATTCATCTTTTCTTTGGTGGAATAGCATTTGGAAGGTTGCTTCTCTCTTGTGTGTGAAGGATGTTTTGCAGATTGGCCCCTGGGGTTGGGTGCAAACCCTAACATGGTATAAGAGATTCTCATCGTGTCCTCTTTCCAGTTTTGAGAGTGTTCACCTTCTTTGAGTTTTGAGGTCTTGGGTGGCTGAGAAATAGTTCTTAGACCCGGTTTATATTGCTTGTTGGATTGCGTTTCTTTGCCGAGATGAGTATTTGATCAGAAAATTTGGCTGTAGTGGACTCCAATAGTCGAGCCAATCAACTTTAATCTCTTACTCAACGGTGCCTCTCTCCAAGCCTTGAGTGGTTTTTTCTTGGGTTGGCACTTGTGCCAAAACCCTCAGACCGTATTTGCAAGCTACATATTTTTATTGTCGTGGCCATCCTTTTTTGTTGTGTTTGATGTGTATTGAGTGCGTTTGTTTGGCTTGTTGTGGAGTTTGTTTGATGTATTGTTGTGGTCGACTCTTATTCACTAGTATGTGTGCCTTGGCAAGTCAATTCTTTTTGGCAGCTCTTTTATCTAATGGTTCTATGGTTTATTGGCCTGATTAGGGTTTATGCGTGTGGATCTGGATTGTGTTGCTAGATCCTAACTTGCATGACATTCTTTTTTCGTTTGGGCTTTGTTTTTTAGCGCGATCAGCTCTGTTTGTGGGTGACTTGTGGTAGGCCCTTGTGCAGTAGATCAACAATGCTACTCTGTATTTTGCAGGTCCGCCAAATCCATTGATCGACAAATGCTGTAAACTTGCACTAATTTAGATTGACAATCAAACGTTTTCATCGATCCCTTCTATCTGTCTTGCCGACATATTTCATAGTTTATTGGACCCTCTTGCTCCAGATCCTCGCTTATTTTCACTGCCTTGCGTTTTGTTCCGGTGGAGCCCTTTTCATTTTGGTGCACATTTCCTTTTTGTGGACGGATATTAAAAGCAGCCCACTTTTATTATAGTTGTCGGTCTTTTATGTGTAGTTGTTGATAGAGCTGATAGGCTTTTTGGAGCTGTTTGTGCCACGTTTTATTGCTAGCTGTTCTTTATTGTTGATTGGCTGATCGAGCGGCTTTTGGTGTCGATATGGTATTGTCAGTAGTTGTTGAGGATTTCCTTGCTTTATGAGATCAACTTCTTTTGGTGTTGAATGAAGGATTCACTTTTTGGTTTGAGTTTATTTATCAAAGGCAACATTTTTGAATGGTCCACAGGCTTCTTTGTTTTGATAGGCTCCTGAAGTCTTAATCGGGTTTGTGCCTGAGTTTTTAGTTAGTGTGGGCAAAGGTCTCCTTTCTTTATTTTTGGGGCCTGAGTTGCATTGGAATCTCTTGCACCTACAATGGTAGGCTTGGGGGTTTTGTACCGCATTTGTTTGTGGACAGCTCGTTGCACATCTCATTAGCAGTAGTGAGTTGTTTGGTGGCATGATGGTTCTAATATAGGTCAGTCCTCTATTTTTTGGTGCCCTAAAATGCTTTGGATTTAATTCCACATTTGCCCTTTATATCTAATGGAGCTTGCTTTCCATTTTGAGCTTATTGACCCACATTTAACGAAGGTTTTACTGTTCATGGTGATAGTTTTATATTTTGCTCACGCTGTGCATACATAGTTAGCCTTTGTTCTGATTGACGACTTCATAGTCTGTGAGACGACTTGTATCTTTGTTTGTTTGCAAAGGCTCCCACGACTCGCGTGTTGTGGTTACTTGTTGTGTGCTTGTGGTGTAGGCCTGCATGCGCCTTGTTTTGAAGTTCCCATCTGATTCGTAGTTTATGTGGCTTGTGGTTTGCTCCAAATGGCTCATGGGCTTGTGGTGGGCCGTGCTTCTTGGAGTTTAGCTTGTGGTTATATGTATGGAGGGGTGGCGCGCAAAGCCGCCATGGACTCCGCCACCCTATTAGCTCCATCGATGCCCTTTCTGTCAAAGGGGGGTGTTTTCTTTTGACTTGTTGAGTTGATGGTCATATGGTGACCACACCTTAGCCCTGGGTGCTAGAAAGGGGTGGGCCATTTTTGATCACCTTTGGGCCTTGATCAACGTTTTTTTCTTCAAATGGTCATAACTTGGGCGTCTATCGTCCTTTTTTGACGAACGAGGTATTGTCGGAAAGGTGATTCCGTGCACTTTCCTTTGGTGCAAGTATTTTGTTCATTTTTTTTGTTCGTATGGATCATTTGAGCATCTTTTGTAAGCATTTCCTCTTATAGACACATTGAGATAAAATGTCACATTTTGTACATGTTTGGGGGATTCTGCACAAATGTTGTGCCATATTATTGTACTCACACTGTATTATAAGTGCCATGGGGGTTTGTGTAGTGCCTTTGTTGTTTGCCAATCACAACTTTGTCAAGTTAGTGTCCTTCCATGACAACAATCGATGTCATTCATTCTTGCCTCATGCGTGTGTGTAGTCTTGGTGCACCACCCTTTTGTCAATTGCTGGTATTATGATTTGGTCACTTCAGATGATGTATCGTCTCCTTCATGCATTGCTTGTTGACACATAGTTTCAGTGAGCCTGTCATGCTTCTCCCTAGTTAGCATTAATGGGGGGTATTATATTGTTCATGCTAATGCTTCCTTGGTTTCGCTTTGAGTGAGTTTAGACACTCTTACATTCCTATTTTGTGGAGGCAATTTTCTATCCTCAGTGTATCATGGTTCTTCAGACTATTGCACCTTTATTTTTAACTTCATTGGTTGAGTAGTGATGATGAGGTCACTCATGTAGATTCATGTGTCGTCAGTATTTTCGATCAACAAATGTTTTCTGTAGTTGTTGCCATTTGATTGTTGTTTGAGTAGTGTTGTTTGTGGCACTCATGCAAATTGTTGTCTTCTTGATCCTAGTCATCAACTTGTTTCAATGGAGGTTTTTCGGTTACAGTACCATGTCAGTCTTCTTTCGACAGATGTCTACAACTTCTACATGCTTTAGTGATGTTCTTCATGTTCATGCTTTTAGGACATCATAGAGCGTTTTTCCCCTTTTCTCTCATTTGATAGATTTCTTTTGCATTGCATTATAGTTGTACATGACTACCTAACATGGCTTTGTTGTCGGGACCCATAATGCATCTCATATTGCATAGTTTTACTCCCTAAGTTGCACTTAAGGGGGGGTGTTGGAGTAAATAGGCAGTAAATAGTTTTGCCTATTTATGTTTATTTAAGTTTCACTTAGGTAACTAGCATTTAATTGGGTAGTTGAGTAGTTGTTGACTCTACCTATTCTTATTTGAGATTAAGACATTTGTCATGATCCTGTTCTCTCTTCTCCTTAGCTCTTACCTTTATAAGCAAGGCTAATGTTCATAGTAACATAACTCTTATCAATACATTTTGTATATTGGTGAAATGGTATTCTTCATGATGCTTCTCTCTTATGCCTAAGGTGTGTCTATAGATTGGCTCTTGGGGTTGGGTGAAGACCCTAACAGGGACAAGATAACATCTAGGAGAAAATCCGAGGCTAACAATTGCTTTGTAAGGTTTGGGGTGTTGTAGATTTTAGTTTTTAGTTTTACCTTTCTATGAAAATGACTTGTGTTGCACAAAAATTGAAACCGCTATATTGCTAATCCAGTAGTTGTGTTAATGCCCATATGTGCTCCCATAACTCTTAGCTTGTCAAATAGCTTATAGTGCTTGTGGAAGGATTTTTAGTTTGTAGTTTCAGAAGGTTTTTTACAATTTCATGCTGCTAAGGTATGGAGTAATTTGAGGTTGTCAATTTTTTCATGGGCAAAACATTTTGATGTTAAATTTACCTACCATGACTTGAAGGCCATTTCTCTAGGTTGATTTTATTAAAGTGGAAAAAATGTAAAGTATGGAATATCATTTTTTGAATCATTATCCATTGTCAAACAGGATGACTCTATTCTGCCTTATTCTTTTGAAGCCCTGATATGTCTAAGAACTTCTAGTAGGACCATTCTATTGGTGGGATAGATCGAAAGTCGGTAAGGACAACCGGTAAAACCTTGAACTCTCATGTATGTGAATTTCCGAAACTGGATAAATCAGGATCCATACTTGCTGATTAAACTCTTAGCTTTAGGAGATAGCCTTTGATGACTTCCCCCTTGTAGTGTCCTTGTGATATACATCAGGAATGCATTATTTACTCACTTGAAATGGCTCTTCTCACTAAGCTGCAATTGCCTGTAACAGTCATAAGACTTGAATTCATTTTCACCATTGCCAACTATGCCTCTGCAAATCAGTTCGTAATATCTATAATTTCTGGCCAACAGGTAAACAATGTAAGAGCTCATGTAGATTGACTTTGTCTTTTCTAAATTTGTCAATTGTTCATGAATATTGTTACTGATTATGTTGGACCAATTGAACATCTTGACTCCTGAGGTGATTTCATCAATGAAGTAGTACATCCATGATTCAAACGGCGCACCTTGAGGGCTGCCCATTACTCTATTCAGAAGTAAGATAATGTCACCATATTCCTCTTTGAAGTATGGGTGTAGTAGCTTCTTTGGCATTTTCTTTTGAGAAGGTCTTGTCTTTTCCAACCATGACTTGTTGATATTTGCCGCATAGAGTTCAGACTGGTCATCATAGATCTTTTGGGTATCTTCTTTAGTTTTATATGAGGTTTTATTGTAGTTTGGTATTCCAAACACTTTCTGAATGGGTTACTTGAAAGATTAGCTTGTTATCGGGAAAAAGTGTATAGTTAGTAATGTTAATTATCAATAGTTAGTTAGCCGACGGGTAGGTAGTTGGAGTCGCGACGGTTGTGTCGCACCCCTTCGGCTGTCATATATTGTACCACCTCCGGGTGTTGGGGGACATGTAATGTTGACGACAGATTATAATATGAACATCTTTTGACATTAATGGCAAGCTTATTCTGGTACTTCTTTTGTATTTGCATTGTGCATTGCTGTTCGATTTCTGTATTCTTCCTGTTTACCGAGTGAGGTAAACATTTGGCGCCGTTGCCGACACGAATTCGGGAACAGGAGACACGGATGGCGCACAGACACAATGGGCCTACCCGTTGGTGAGGTGAACCCGGAGGTCGACGATGCCCAAACGGAACTCTACGTAGGAGAAGACACCGCGACGAGAGAATTTTCAATTCTACTCCAAGTAGCCATTCAGACCTACGTGCGACGAGAGGCGGCGGAGGCGGAAGTCCCACTAAGTGCCGTGTGGACAGCGTTGGAAGTGAGTCCGGAGGTAAATCGGTTGATGAACCATCTCCCCCGATTGCTAGCACAAGCATCGTTGGCACAACAAGCTCATCTGGAGGAGATTGCCCAGGAAGAGCGACGCCAACAAATTTTGCAGCAGTACGAGGAACGGGAAGCAGAACGAAATGGCGCCAGGTCAGGGGTATTTGAACCGTGAGCCATACGGGGCGGAATAAAAAATACTTATTGTAATAATTATGTCATATTGTTGGCATAAACTTGTCTTCCACATTATGAATGAATAAAAGTATGCCATTAAGTATATAGAAAGCTGTCTGGGAATTAATGCCCAATACACTGAATAAAGACAAAAATAAGCCACAATATATAGATGAACGTGTAGTAGCCCAACGTGCCTTGATCCTTGAATAGCAAGCGGAAAGGCGACAGAGGTATAAGCGAAGAGAGGAGGAACGCTCCGAAGGGGACGGTGAGGCCAGCGGCCACCCACGGAGTCGGGAGGAGTTACTTGCGGAAACTCGCCGCAGGATAGAGTATACCAAAACTCAGTTGAGGGATTTGAGGGACTTGCCACACACACCAGAGGCTAGGAAAACTCCAAGGAGTGGGGAGGAGGCAGGAGAGGGAGAAGACACCGGGGCTACCAGGAGTGTCGGAGGGACACCGGGGCACGGCGGTCAAGCACCCCTTATAGGATCTGACCCATCTGGAGTAGGACAACAACCACCAGTAGTAAAAAGACAAGGCATGGCACAAAAACAAAAACTTCCAAAGTTCCATGGGGATGGGAAAGAAGACCCTGTCCGCCACTGTCGCACTTGTGAAACAATTTGGGGAGCGAATGGTGTTACCGATGAGGACGAGTGGGTAACACAGTTTCCTGCAACCCCGAGGGGCGTAGCCATCGACTGGTTTTCGGATACGGATAAGGCTAAAATTGGCACATGGCCAGACTTGAAGAAGGAATTTCAAGCAGAGTTTCGTCTCCTAAGAGACGATAATGAGATCGTAGCCGAAATCTATGGCACGAAACAGAGAAAGGACGAGACGGACTGAAAAAACGGTGGTTCGTGGAAGGTCTAAAGAAATCCCTTAGACGAAAAATGAAGATAGTACCTCCCTCTTCCTACTCCGACGCCTATAATAGGGCAATGGATTTAGAAAGTGAACAGAAGACGTCCAAGAAGAAGAAAAATAAATCCTCGTCGGAGGATGATTCCTCTTCTGACAAAAGTGATAGCAGTGATGACGACTCTAATCGGAAGGTACGGGCTCTCCAGAAAGATATGGAGCAAATGATGAGAGAGATAAAGGCAACCAAAGGAAGCACAAGCAAGGGCGACGAAGGGGAGTTATGGTGCACGGACTGTCGTACCGACGGACACACCAAGGGGTCTTGTCCGAAAAAAGCATTTTGCGATATTTGCCAGATTGCCGGACACCTTACCAAGGAATGTCCGTACAATATGAGGACACGTAACCAACAGGTTCTCTTTACAGAACCATCTGCATCAGCTGGCACGTCCCAGCCTGCGAGCAACAACGCCTCATCTGGCGGCTATCGAAACAACAGGCGAGGAAGAGGTAATAATAACAATACGAATAATAGAAGCCGAATCCAATATGACGCTAAAGGGCGGCCGATGATACAATGCTGAGCTTGCAATCACTGGGGGCATTTCGCCAGAGACTGTATAGTGGAGGAAGCACCACAAAAACTTTGCAAGTGGTGCGGTCCGGGGGACCATGATGATGGCAATTGTCCCAAATCTGGCGTGAACCTGTTGAATGTAGAAACGGAGGATGTACTCGCCATAACAAGGTCCAAGACGAAAGCAGCCACTTATCCAGATCCCTGCACGGAAAAACGAAAGGCACTGGAGGCGCGAGCGGAATTGGAGAAGGAGATGTCAACAAGCAAGGATGCACAGGGGCTTGCGGGTACTTCTCGCTCTGAAGGAGAAACAAACATTATAAACCAACTGTTACAGGTTGAGATACCCGTCAAAATGAAGGACCTCCTGGAAAGTATGCCGCACTTGCGAGCGACATTGTTGCAATCCGCAATGATAACCCCAGTAGGCCGACCAATACATGGCAAGGACAACCTTGGCGAGACAGCAGCAGACCCATTAACCCTGACGATCAACAATGGTAGACACCCAGCAGTGGTGGAAATGGGTATATTGGGCACCATCCTGACCGACACAATTGTCGACGGCGGGTCGGGGGTAAATGTCTTGCCAGAGGAAACATGGAAAAAATTGGGTAAACCTACTCTCTGGTCGTCCACCTTTAATTTATTGGGAGCAGACCAACACGGCATCAAGCCGCTTGGCACACTCATGGCGCAACTAGTGACGATCGGAACACAGCCGTTCGTCTTGAATTTTGTGGTCATCCCATTGAAGAAGGGGTATGATGCCATCCTCGGTAGAGGCTGGTTGGTGGCGGCCAAAGCAAACCACAATTGGAAGAAGAACACCTTGTCCATGGAAAAGGCTGGCAGAAGGTATACCATTGACCTCAAAACTCAACTGGTCAGTGAAGAGTTGGCGTTAGAGTCAGAGTCTGACGGAGACAACGATACCGACGAAGGAAAACATGGCAGGGAACCAGATGACGAAGGCATCTTAGGAATTCAAGCTTGTTCTGAGGATGAGACAGATTCTTTGAAAGGGCTCTTCCATTGGCAAATGGAAGACTATGAATATTGTACGGGTGCAATATGTTGGGGATTGAAGGACCTGACATGAACGAGTTTCCGCCAGAATACGGACAATACAAGGAAGGGGATGTCCCTATGGATGATGCACCAGCGCACCAGTTTGACAAAAGTAAGCCCATAAGATACGAAGAATCCGCACTTCAAGTTACAAACCTTGGAGAAACTTCAGAACAGAAAAATATTCTGGTCGGCGACGACTGGAATCCGGTCTTAAAGACGGCGGCGTTCAAAATCTTCATAGAATACAAAGATGTGTTCGCTTGGACGTATAAGGACCTCAAGGGGGTACCACAAGAACTTTGTGTACATCGGATCCCTCTGGTTCCCGGAGCCGTGCCCGTACGGAAGAGGCCATACAGGATGAACAAAAATTATGCGGCCAGGGTAAATAACGAAATTGACCGCATGCTTGAATCAGGGATTATCTTCAAGGTCCAGACGAGTGAATGGGTATCACCCATTGTGATATCCTTGAAAAAGGAGGCCGATCAGATAAGAATCTGTGTAGACTTCAGGTGTTTGAATGCTGTCACAATTAAAGATCCATTTCCCATACCATTCACAGACACCATCCTCGAGGAAGTCGCAGGTCATGAAATCTATTCATTTATGGATGGATTCTCCGGATATAATCAAATTTCCATTACAGAGGAGGACAAATTGAAGACCACCTTTGTCGTAGAAGATGGCGTCTATGCATACAACCGGATGCCATTCGGGTTGTGCAACGCGTCGGCTACCTTTCAACGGATAATCCTCCATATTTTCGATAAAATGTCCGTAGGAAACTTCAAAGCATTCTTGGATGATTGGTCCATTTACAGCACGGAGGAGGCACATCTGGCCGCACTTGGCGAATGCATGGAGAGATGCCGACGAGCCCGCCTCGCCCTAAATCCCAAGAAATGCAGATTCATGGTGCCTCAGGGCAAGTTACTAGGGCACATCGTCTGCAAGGCTGGTCTGAAGACGGACCCTGACAAAGTACGGGTCATTGTGGAGATGGAGGCGCCCGACGATGTCACTGGCGTCAAGTCATTTCTTGGACACATCGGGTATTATAGGCGGTTTATTAAGAACTTTGCCCAAGTATCATACCCACTTGATAGGCTGACACGAAGGGGGGAACCGTACGTCTGGGGGACGGCCCAAGAAGAGGCTTTTCAAGAGTTAAAGTCACGGTTGGTGGGTGCGCCAATCTTGACATACCCGGACTGGGACAAAGAGTTCCATGTACATGTCGACGCATCCAACTTCGCCATAGGGGCCACCCTGGCACAGGTCGGTAGCCACGGGTTGGACCACCCAGTATATTTTGCAAGTCGACTCTTGTCAAACGCAGAGAGGAACTACAGCACGACGGAGAGAGAAGCCCTCGGCATGGTATACTCCGTCCAAAAATTCCGACATTACCTATTGGCGACACCATTCACATTTTATGTGGATCACCAGGCGTTGATGTATTTGGTGAACAAGCGAATCATCTAGGGGCGGATTAGTCGATGGCTGTTGCTGTTACAAGAATTTACGTTCAACATCATTGTCAGACCTGGCAGGAGCCATGTCATAGCCGACCAGCTATCACGGATCAAGTCTGGAGAGCAGGCCGAAGGCGTTAGCGAGGATTTTCCGGACGCCCATCTTTTCCGCATTGCCATCCTTCCTCATTGGTACATGAGTGTGGGTGAATACTTGTCAACGTCAAATTTTCCTAAGGAAATGTCAGTAGGCGAAAGACGGAAACTTGTATTAAGAAGCCGAACATTCCAACTTATAAATGGCCTTCTCTACAAAATGGGACCTGACCAGATTCTACGACGATGCGTCTTGGAAGAAGAAATCCCAGGAGTATTGAGAGAAGCCCATGAAGGGGCCGTTGGAGGACACATGGGACCGGATACGACAACAAGGAAGGTCCTACTAGCTGGCTTGTGGTGGCCGACACTGCATAATGACGCCAGAGAATGGGTGACAAGTTGTGATACATGTCAGCGTGCTGGGCGACTGTTAAAGAGAGATTTCATGGCACTTAACCCGTCGCATGCTCAAGAGTTGTTCGAAAGATGGGGGTTAGACTTCGTTGGTCCATTAAAACTGAGTCGCGCCCGACGATGTAGATACATTGTCTTGGCGACAGAATATTTGACCAAATGGGTCGAAGCGAGGGCTTTGGCAGACAACTCCGCCGTCAGTACGACGAAATTCATTTATGAACAGATTATCACCTGGTACGGAATACCTATTCAACTGACAAGTGATAGAGGGGGGCACTTTGTAAATCATATTATTCGACTACTGACAATCGAGTTCAAAATTTTTCATTCCCTATCAAGTCCGTACTATCCCAGGGCAAACGGTCAGGCTGAGGCGACCAACAAAATCATCGTGTCGGTAATTTATAAGTCCTGTGGGGTGGAAAAAGAAGACTGGGAGGAGCGTCTGTCTTCGGTACTTTGGGCGTACCACACAACTTACAAAGTAACCACCGGACAGACACCTTTCCAATTGATGTACGGTCAGGAGGCTGTGGTACCGGTGGAATTCATGGTGCCAAGTCTCAGAATCGCTATTGACAACAAGCTAGGCGACATGGAAAGCCTTCGAGAAAGACTATACGCCCTAAATAAGCTGGATGAAAGACGGACGATGGCACAATGGGTGACAGACGTGGCCCAGCATCGCAGGAAATATTGGCATGACCAACACATTCGGCGGGCGAGGTTCACGCCGGGCCAATTAGTCCTAAAGTATAACGGACGGAATGAGATTAAGCCCGGCAAGTTCAGAGTGAAGTGGCTAGGTCCTTACAGGATCCGAGAGGTCGCAGCGAATGGATCGGTCAAGCTCTCGACCCTCGACGGACAGGAAATTCCAGAGGGCGTCAACGGGTCAAAACTGAAAGTGTATCACCAGAGGCTGGAGGCGCGCAGGAGCAGCCCGACAGGAGACGCGCAGTCGCAGTCAGATAATGAAAGAAAATGAAAAAAAAAAAATTTAGAAAATTTGGAAAAAAAAAATTTATATATATAAAATGGGAAAAAAAAAAATATATATACGAAAATTTGAAAAAAAAAATGTATATATAAAAGAAAAATTGAAAAAAAAATTGAAAAAAAAAAGAAGAAAAGAAAAACGAAGGGGAAAAAAAAAAACCACCGTACGGTGGACACATAGTGGCACCACAAACGGTGGGTACCACCGTGCGGTGGCACCACCGAAGGTGGAATCCACCGACGGTGGAAGCCACCGTGCGGTGGAGCCACCGACGGAACCACCGACGGTGGAAGCCACCGTGCGGTGGAAGTCACCGAAGGCCTGCGGGAGTGCGGTGGCGCCACCGACGGTGGAAGCCACCGTGCGGTGGAAGTCACCGAAGGCCTGCGGGAGTATAAAGGGCGCCCAACGTAGGAAATACCACACACGCCACCACGCTAAGGAACGCCGCCGAAGGGAAACGCCGCAAGGAAGAGGCACTGCCGAAGAAAGAAAAGCAGCCGCCGAACCCTGCACCAACCAAACACCGCACAACAAGCAAACACCGCACGCGGAGGAAGCAACCACTGCACTGCACACGTTAAAGGAAAAGCACCGCATGAACGCAGCGAAGGGGAAGGGTGCGGGAGATCCTCCGCACGTAAATTTTGTTCATCGCACGTAACGCAGCGAAGGGAAGTGTGCGGGAGAAGTTGGAGTTGGATGCCAGAGTCGCGTAGTGGAGTTCGCCAACTTCGACTGAAATCGAAACAGGAAGAGGAAGGGGTTCGAATGTGTCACAGTCCCCTGCAACCCCGCATTCTGATGTTGGCTTTATCAAACCTTTCCAGTCCATGGACTCATCAACCACTTTCACAGGTATAATGCTGGGCTGGTCATCAGACAGATTAGTATTGATAGAACACGAATCAGGACTTTAAGCTCAGCTGATGGAGAACGGGTGGTTACTTCATGGCCATGCAGTGGTCCAGTTGATGCATCCAAACCCAGTTCTGATTCTTTGGAAATGTGCTCGTCCGTTACTTTAGAAATATGACCAATACTCATCCACTCGCAACCATGTGCGTCTGAATTCCCCCTTGTAATGGCACCAGCACACTCCATGTATTCTGCAGATTCACTCACTCCTGCTTTTGTATCCAGTTGAAGTTTTACCTTTGACTGTACACAGAAGATAGAGCAAGAAGCTACCGTGCAGTGTTCACAAAAATAGGCAGACGAGAAGCTACCGTGCGGTGTTCACAAACATAGGCGGAGATATATATAGTGCGGGAGGTGGACAAGAGGACTTTTGCTCAGCTTTTTACTAGCCGGAGGTAGTTGGGGATTACCGCCGTACGGCCTACCTGCCAGGAGGTAGTTAGGTGCCTTCCGTCCGACAAGGAAAATCAAGAAGTGGTTACCAGGTCAATGGAGTCTGCGGGAAAAAGAAATTGGAAAAAACAGTTGCAGGATAGCAGCCATAGGAAGCCGGATGCACGTATTCTTCCTTCAGGTGTTCGAATAGCAGGTGGCACAATGGAAGCTAGGCAGAAGAAAAAGACACACAGCAGCCCACTGCACGAGGGAAGAACACCTTCACTTCATAGAATATCACCTTTGAGGGATTGAATGGGGTGGAATGTCGGAAATGGTGGCAAGAAACGCCAGATGATAATTTGGTGAAGACAAGTCTTCGCAAAGCAGGGGTAGAATGGGCTATCCGGATGCCTGTGTTCGCCATTCGCGAGTACGTGGGAGCATTGCGATATATGGTTGATACCTTTGATAGCCACTCACGGACGAGCACATTTGAGTACCTTGGGAAGGATATCACCATATCCTTCAAACCTGCAGATTTCACGAGAGTATTTGGCATCCCAGGCATACATGGCAAGAAAGTGGACTTGAAGGCCAAGAAGATGACACGGGAAGAAAAGGAACATTGGATTACGCGAGTGTCCCGAGACTTGACCCTAGCAGAGTTGGTGAGCATCGTAGACGCCACGAAGGGTCGTGGGATGCGTAGGTCCTTTGTCACAGAGGGTCATTGGCGGTGCATTATGGACGTCATCAAAAGCAGGTTGACAGGGTCGGGTAGGGCATCAGACATCGCTCTACCACAGATCGTATTGATGAACGGGTTGATGAACGGCGTCGTATATGATTGGGCTACCTTGTTATCAGAGCGGATGTGCGCATTCTTGATGATGGAGCAGCGCACCTTTTACATGCCCCACTATGCCATTGGACTGTTCTTGGAGGCTACGCGGGAAGCAGTGCCAGAGGCTGAGTTGGAGGTACGGCCACAGGGACCTTTGGCGGAGGGTGAGCCTCCTATCATGCATTGGCGCCACCTGGACATTGGCCACTCTTCCGCGAAGCGGAAAAGGATATTAGAGACCACCGCAGCAGAACCGGATAGTGGCGAGAAAATTCTAGCAGTGCAGAGGATTCCGAGGATTCGGAGGATGAGGATGACAGTAGCAGTCGGGCCACAGACGAGGGGAGGATGGAGCCCGCCGGAGAGCGAGTGTTGTTTGCACCACCCACACTTCCACTTGGCACACTTGTGGGGTCCTCAGTGGGCAGTACTTCGATTCGGGCATTTGGGCAGAGCCGCACGCCCATTGCACTCGGTCCCATGCAGTCGGCCGCATCACCTTCCGCCATACCACCCCAGCAGGCTTGTGCACCAGCCGCCGGACCGACTCCCGCAGAGGCATGTACTGACAGCAGGGCGGAGTTGTGTGGTCCACCGCAGGGAGGCGTGGCAGGGGAGAGGGTTGAGACGGAGCCTCAGGTGCGACTGGACGTTGTGGGATCCGATGCAGTGGTGACGGTTGCTGCCTCCTTGTTGGAGGAGCCCATTGCAGGACATGTTTCCGAAGGGGAGAGAGGGTCGGAGGTGTTGAGTGCAGCTCCATCGGTGGCGGCTATGGGGAGTTGGCTGACCCGGAGATTCCAGATGACAGTGATGCCACCCGTAGGAGCAGCTGTACTCTCACCTCGGCGAGAACCTCCCAGTGAGGTGGTGGATCTGGAGGGTTCCTCGGTGGAGACGCAGGCACCAGCAGAGGGACAGGTCACTGGAGAGGGTGTTCCTACTGGCCCAGAGCAGGCGACTGCTACACTTGAGGGGGCGGGGGAGACACCATTGTGCCAGCAGGATGCAGCAGGTGTGGTTGAGGAGACTTTTGAGTTACCACGTGGGCTTCTTGTACCTACATCGGGGCTGGATGGGGAGGATATTGAGGTTTACTTGGCAGATATGGTGACGAGGGGTCGGCGAGTGGTGGCCGCGGCTCAGACACGAGCTTTGCAGTAGGTTGTGGAGGAATTAGAGCGGGTCCTCCAGTTTATGCGAGACGGCTGTCCCGTAGCTTTCACTTCATGTTTTGAGGCACGAGGGTGGCCAGTTATCCAGACGGATGCGATGTTGGAGGCTTGGAGTGTGCCTCAGCCCGTCGTGGAGAGTAGGGTGACGACTCTCGTCCGGGAGATTGAGCAGGTTTACAGGGAGGCCTACTATGCCTTACGCCAGACGCAGCATGAGTCTGCGGTTCGCGAGGCTGCTCGAGTTGAGTTAGAGCAGGACATGGCCAGACAACAAGCCTCGTGGGCAGCCGAGAGATCAGAGTTGGTAGCACAGCTTGAGACAGCCCGCGCAGAGAAGGTTGCGGCGGACACCCGTCTTTCGGAGGAGCAGAGTGCGCAGAGTCTCGTCCAGCAGGAGTTAGATGTTGCTCAGACTCAGTTGGTTCGCATGACAGAGTCCGCCGATACCAAGGAGAAGGAGCTACTGGAGGCTGCGCTTATGATGAAGACGGCCTTAGAGAAGGTGTTGGTGGCAGAGCGGGATGTGGCAGCACGCACCCAGCAGGTCTATGAGCTCCGCGCCCGCCTGGCGGCCCAGACACCCGCATCTCACCCTTCGACTTCAGGGACGCTTCCTCAGCCCCCTCCTTGACTTTATCTTGGTTGTATATTTATATTACATTGTCTCCATTTTGTTGTTCGTCGTCGGAGACGACTTCTTTTTTTGGGGGGGATGATGTTATCGGGAAAAAGTGTATAGTTAGTAATGTTAATTATCAATAGTTAGTTAGCCGACGGGTAGGTAGTTGGAGTCGCGACGGTTGTGTCGCACCCCTTCGGCTGTCATATATTGTACCACCTCCGGGTGTTGGGGGACATGTAATGTTGACGACAGATTATAATATGAACATCTTTTGACATTAATGGCAAGCTTATTCTGGTACTTCTTTTGTATTTGCATTGTGCATTGCTGTTCGATTTCTGTATTCTTCCTGTTTACCCAGTGAGGTAAACATAGCTAATACCCTTCCATCAGGTGCAATGATCACTCTTTCTTGTGCATCATAGTGTATAGCACACTCAACCATCAACTCAACACATTCTTTAGCTAGTGGAAATCCAACTGCTTGGATGATGCCATTTCTCATCTTCCGGCGAGCAATGGGTGTTGGCAGGTATCCATCATGGCCATACATTCTCTTTTTGAAGTCTTCGAAATCCACATGCCCAAGGTCAGTATCTGTGACATTCTTCCATTTGGATTTGATCTTTGATTCCGGTTGCAATCCTTTGCTGGTGAACTTCATCTTGAGCTTTGGTGGTCTTCAACCTGCAAAACACATGAAAACCTAATTTTATTTTCAAGAAAACTTGAAGATTTTAACTCTGATTTTAGACCATTTTACTTGAAATTTTCACTTTCAGCTTGTCAAAAAGCTAAATTTCTGCGAAAAAGTAGACTAAAAGTGAAGAATTTGGCTAAGTAATCGATAAATTTGTGAGAAATAAGACAAAGAGGTGAAAGAATTCAGTCAAGTTCAGATTTTGGGTCTTCAAAATTGCTCGTGATTGAAATCTACCTTCAATTCTGAAAGTTCTGTCTTAAACTCGAAAAAAAGCACTTTGTTTTTGACTTCCAACACTTAGGAAAATTTTAATTCTTCAAAATTCCTTCTTGAAAACAAATTTTCCACAAAATCTGAGAGAGAGAAAACTTTTTCAAAATTGCACTCCAATCTTCCAACCTTATAATGAATTTGAAAGTGACTGGTTGAAAATATATAGAATTAAGAATTTTAATTTTAGAAGCTCCATGTTTTTTTTTTTTTTGATTTTTATTATATTTTTGTGTTTTAATGTTTTAAATCTTTCCAACATGGAAAGTTTTATTTTTTCTCTCAAGATTTCATCCTTAGCCAAACAAGAAAAGAATGTTCTAGATCTTTCTTTCAAATTTCAAAATTCTTTTGAATTTTTGAAAATAATTCTAAGTGTTGAAAACATTTTCCTTTTGAAAATAATTCAAAGTGTTGGAAAATATTTAAAAATATTCTGTGTCAAGTTTAATTTTTCCAACCCATTCGTTTGATTGACCCTTGATTTCATTTGCTATTTTATCAACTTGGTATTCCGCTAGCTATTTTTCTTTCCTCGTCATGGCAAATTGATCATCTTCATGTCTTATCTTTAAATCATGGGCGAGTTTGTTTATCTTATTTAGGCATCTTCACATATTCCATTTATGCCTAGGCAAACTTGGAAGGTCCATGTCTTATCTTCTTGGCAAACTTTGTTCTCTTTATGTCTAAGCCGAATTTCATCATTTTGCTAGCCATTTCATGTTCCCATCTAGGCGGACTTTGTGCTCATCTTATCATAGGCGAACTTGGTGAGTGCTAGTGCCAAGGCGGACTTCCTAATTTCCATGCCATTTCTCTTTGATTGCTTTTCTTACGTTGCTGCCTTCAACTTATCCTTGGCGGATTTACCTCTTCATTGGCTATGTCCTTTATGTTTTGGGCGAATTTTGTGAATCTTAAGTCAGGCGGACTTGGCAAGTGTTTAGACCATCTCCTCTTGATGTCTTCTTGGCGGACTTCACCTATGCTTAGGCCAAGGCGGATTTTATATTGTATTAGCCATCTTTTCTTTCTCATGGCAGGCTTTGATGTTGCTTAGCCATTCATCCTTGATGCTTACTTTACCTCCTCCTAGACATGGCGGACTTCAGCTATGTTTGGCCATCTTGAGTAGACTTTTGGCTTGTTAGCCATGTGCTTTAGGCTTGGGCGGACTTGATGTATACATAGGCCATGTTTTTTTGATGTGCTTTGCTTTATGATGGACAGTGTTGAGAGGGCGGACTTCGAGGAAGTTAGAACATTCTTCTCATCTTGCCATGCCAATGCCTTCTTACTTTTCCTTTTGGGCGGACTTCACCTCTTCTTGGCTCATATCTTTTATGGCAAGGTGGATTTTGGAGGTTGTTTGGACATCCATCTAGGCGGACTTCATGCTTCTTTGGACAAGGCGGACTTTACCTCTTGTTGGAACTTCTAAGGCGGAGTTGGAGAGTGTTTGGATGTTGTTAATCATGTCTAGGCGGACTTCAACCTCTCTTGGCACACATGTTACCTTGCTTGGGTGGAGTTCACTCTTCATTGGACCACATGCTTGGGCGGAGTTTGAGAAAGTCTTGCCATTCCTTTTCTTGGCCAAGGGCGGACTTCAACTATGTTTGGCCATCTTGAGCGGACTTTAGGACCTTTTTGCCATATCTTTTCTTTTCCAAGTGTTTGCCATCTTTACTAGCTGCTAGGTGGACTTGGAGTATGCTTAGACAAGGCAGAGTTTGAACTTCATAGGCCGAAAAATCATGCCTTGGGCGGACTTTGAGGTCTTTAGCCATATTCCATTAGTTTGCTTGAATTGGGCAGACATCAAGGATGTCTTGCCATTTCTTCTCCTGGATTGGACTTTGTCTTCCCTTGGACATATCTTCCTCTTGGATGAATTTTCATCTTCATGCCACTTCTCTTCCAAACATCCTCAATCAAACTTCCATGCTCATATCTGACTTGCCATGTTTATACCTGTATCATTTGCAACAAAACTCTAGATTAGGGTTTTTACCCTGCTTTTTACACTTAAGAGACATAATTTTTCAATTTTGACAACATGGGCACTGATCGTATGACTTGAGGAACGAAACCCTAATTCTACTTTCAAAAAAGCAAAAAAAAAAAAAAGCAAACCAAAAAAAGCTGCTTCCCGGATTGGGCCCAAAGTGCCAAAAACAAAACTTTCTAAATTTAGAAAAAAACAAAATTCCTAAAAATAGAAATTTTTCAGAAAATGACTCAAAGCAAATGCGATCCTCATCCTTTGGACCTTCTAAGCACTCTGACAATATTCAAACACTGCTTTGAGCATGAATTCTCTACTTGACTCCGGAGTGACCTTCAAAAACTCTAACTCTCAAACTCTCAGAATGAAGATGTATGAAATTGCAGAGCTAACAAAAAACCCTAAAAAGAAAACTACTAGGGGGTCCCCATCTGCAATGGGGCGATGTGTGAAATAGGTCACAACAAGACCTTTACTGTTTGTTGTAATATTACTGGGAGTGCCGTACAGGTCTATGAACATTGGGGAGGGGATGTAAAGTCGGAAAGTTGGAAAACCCAGCCCACAGCACCAAACGTATTTGGAACTCATTGCAAACAAACTAAAGTGTGACGTTAAGGGGATTGGAGAAGAATAATCTGCTGCTAACACATTTAATGATCAAGCTGTGGCTGAAGCTGTATGAGGTGATTTTGTATTTCAAAATCAGATTAGGGCTGTGATTTCTGGGTATGTACAAACTGATTGTAAACTGGAAACCACGTACCTTTCTTTGATATTAAAGACAATATGAGCTGATTCAGATTGCAACTCAGATTTATGTACGTTGCTAAATACTTAGCATTATTTGACGGTAGCTTGTTTATAGTTATAGTTTGATATGAGCTTTTGCCTATTATTGAAATATTGCAAACAAGCAAACACCAATTTTAAACAAAAAAATCAGACCATTAATATCACAACCAGGGCAGTCTATTACAACTGTAATCTGTAATACAATAAGATTATTACACAGTAAGATTATTGATATTTTATTGATTATTACACAGCAAGATTTTTTAATTATATGACTGTAGTCTGTAATACAATAATCTTTTCTTTGTTGTTATCCTCAGGGTATCCCTACGTCTCAGCCCAGCGCTCAAACCTGGAACCTTGACTTGGCCATTAACAACCAACTTTGGGGCTCAGGAGAGAGGTGAGACTAGTCCCTGGGGTCGCACGGCTATCAGCACTCGCCCCGAAGTGTGCGCGGCAGAATAATTCACGGGCCAGGGAGTCGAACCCAAGACCTTGGGGAGCAAACCCAAGACTCAAGCCAACTCCGCTAGCCCATGGGGGGCTTGTAATACAATAATCTTACTGTGTATAATCAAATAATGTATTTATAATAATATATTACTGTGTATGAGGTAATGAGGTTACATATTACGGTTACCTCATTACCTCATATACAGTAATAAGGAAGAAATCAATACTAAAAATCGATATTAAAAATTTAAACAAATATGTCTCTATGACAGTATGACTATCCAATATATTCGACATTTTTTAGGAAAAATAATTTAAAAAACTTAGCACTGTTCAAAATTCGAATGGAAACCTGAAAGGTGCGTTTTTTTTGCTGATTAAATGATTCAAACCTTAGTTGCGATATTCTGGCCACTAGCAAAAGTCACGTCGCGCCTTTTTTTTAGCTCCCGTGGTCGCACAATGAAATTAAATTTTTAGGTTTTTCCACCTTTCCTGACTTAAGTCATTTATTTTTGTGTTTCGTGCCGGGTTTTCAGATGGGTTTTGGTGAGTTTTAGCGATTTTAATGCCCAAAAATCGCGGCGGTTAATACGAAAACTTAGAGCCGAGTTTAGGAGTGAGTCACTCGCGAGCCATTAAGGGCTCGCGATTACTTGCGAGTTTTCCTATGGTGCGCAAAGTTTTTCATCTATGGTTTTAACATTTCAAATTTAAATATTTTATGTCTACTTAAACTATTTGCCCTAAATCTAGCATTGACATTACAGTTTTGTAAAGATTGAAAATTGAAGATGAGACCTTAGAATGATGATGATATGCCAAACACTTGAATCTGAAACCCTAACTATCTTGATCTATCTGTAAATTGAGAAATTATTCCGAGGGATTTGAAAACATTTACAAAACATGGAGAAACCATTGGATTTTACTTGTAAATTTGTCATAGAACACAAATGCTAGCAGCTGGAACATGTTGATTTTCCTAGCTACGCTCACACTTTTGAGCTAAAGACGAATGCTAAAAGGCATGAGTACAAGACAAAGATTGGATTCCAATTAGAGGCACACAGTTTGATAAATTGAATCAAGGAATTGTGTAGAAAGACACAATCACTGATTAACTGAAACTTCTAAAATGAAGCTGCTCTTTGTAATCAGTCTCTTAATCTTGGTCACTTCATCTATATTCAAGATGGTTTATCCAACAGTAGACAATTTATCTATACTTTTACCATGTTAAGCTCTTCGAAGTGTTTCCTTTACCAATATCTGGAATTCAGCCTGTAGCTTATTGTTTTCAAGGGTCCAAAAGTAGGAGCAAGTTTCACTTCAAATAGGTGGAAATGCTACTGATCATGCCATATTCAAATTCTGAAATCTCATGGCTCACAAGCTATGCCTTGGCCAATAAACCATACAACCTATCTAGCACATGTGATCCTAGTTGACAAATTTGATAACCCCACACTCTTTTTATGCGTTAGCTGATCCATTAGGTTTTGCTGATCTGTGGAATGCAAAATCTGCAGTACAAAATTTTTGGAGCTTGGTATGGGCTGAAAGAGATTGGTTATCAATTTCTTAGGTTGTTTGTTTACATCATTTAGGGCAGGCTTACCCTCACCATCCTTTAGGATGTTTTCCTTGATATTTTCTGATACTATCTCAAGAAGATTTACATTACCTTGCTGCAATTTTGTTCCCAAATTATTCTCAAGCATTTGGAAATCTGAAGTCTCCACATCCTGCACTGCTTTTCCTTTTGGAGGAATAGCTGTCTTTGACATCTTAGGTTCTGACTTAAAAAGAATAGAAATAAGCAGTGTAAATCAACCTGATATGAAGGAACAAACTTGCTCTTTCTGCTTACTTTGGAATTTACCCATTTCAGAACACCTCCCTTTTCTGCTAGGATTATCTAGGATTAGGGGAAGGAATGGTGACAATTGGAACAAGAAAAACAGGAGACAAAAGGTTTTGCAAACATGATGGAGAAGGAATAGAAGTTGGAATAGAAGATCAGGGATTTGGATTTTGAGACAACATCCAAACAAATGAGTAAAGGGGAAATGATAAAATACCCTAGAAGGAGAGATGGAAGAAACAAATCCTGGAATAGATAGCATCAGTTTTTAGGTTCTGGGTTTAGCTGAAGGTGAAGAACTTTGTATTCTTTCTCGTAACCAACTTCAGCTTAGGAATTTTCTGAATTTCATTAAAAACACATGTAGCTTTAAGGGATTCAATTGCTTTTTTTTAATCCTTACTCCAGGCAATGACTTCTGAATCTGGCACTGTGTTAGGACATAGGAAGATGAAGAACTAGCTGATTTTTGCTGTTTTTATGCACTTTTCTGGCAAAATTGCATTTAAGGCAGTTTTAGAAATTCTTCTATTGATGAAATCCCCTGTTGTTTTTACCATTGAGTATTTTGGATTTTAAAATGCAGTATAGATTCGTTATGTTTTTGGGTCAATCTATTTTCTGTAGATGTATATTTACATAGTTATGGCATGCATTGTTGTTCGTTTTCGACCTTAGTGAGCAATACTCATAATGGGCTCTCAAGTAATATTTTGGTGGTTTACTGCACTGTAAAGCTTGGAATAGAATTTTCTTTCAGATTCTTCTACATATGTGACTGTTATTTTCTGTTTTACTTCAAAAAAACCTAACATTTGGTAAATGCATGCCTTTTTGAATGGGTGACATGTTATTCACTTCTTTTTGTTAATTGCCTGCTGATTTTTCTATGATGCAGAGCCTATGAACACATTGTCCTTGTACATTATCGAGAAGTGTCAGAGGTTTGCTCACATTCTCTCCTTTCATATATATTTTATGCCTGGCAAATTATCCATGAACAAATAATGTTTTATAACAATACATATGGTGTTGTACTTCTAGATTGCCAGTTTTACTTAAAGAAAGTTATTCCTGTTTTAGTATCTTGACATTTCCATTTGATTGGATTGTTGTTTGTCCAAAAAATTATTATATGAGAAAGAATGTTAATGGTTAATTGAGAGAAAAATTGTTTTCAAATTCTTATCAATATCCATTTTTCCTGTTGGTTGAAAATTTTGTACACTTGGGGAAATATACAAAATTGTGGTTTCAACCATAGTGTGTGAGTAAAACTCTCCTAATTAAGGGAAGGCTCCCCCTATCTAACTACAACTTTAAAAATAAAATAGGATGGGACAACAATGTTTTTTCTTCTTTCAAGAAAGACAGTATCTTTTTCTCTTCACAGAAAAGTGATAGCGATTTGATATAAAACAGTAGTAACAATTTTCAAAATGAAATGAGAGAAAGGAAATGAAGTTTCCTGAAAGCTCAAAGACTTTCGTCACTTCCTTCAGGACGAGACAACAATATCAAGCTCAAAGACTTGATTATGTGAAGTCCTATCTACCCTTTTCTATACTAAGTTGATTAAGAACAAATTATAACGACACAAAGATTGAAATATCTTATCCTTTCTACATAAAACAATGGGAAGTAGCATAAGGTCAAAGACTCACAACTATTTCTCATAAAATCTGCTCCTAAACTCTCTTAAGAATAAGTGCAAGCACAAAGACTTACAACTCCTCTCAAAACAATATTTATTCTAATTTATATTAACCTCAAATACTTGCAGCAAAAGACTGCAAATCAACTTCGATTAAGTTCTTTGAAGAAAAACTTGCAAGAAAGATAATATAGAACACAAACTCAAGTATGTAGCACAAAGACTCAAAGCTTGAGCAATTTCCTTCTATTCCTTTCAATTCTTGAATTCACATATGAAAGCTCAAAGACTTCTTTACTGTAAATTTGACAAAGTTTTTGCTTGCTTTCCAAAAGATAAAAATTGCAATAGACCCCTCAAGTATTTATAGAAGAGGAGCCTTGAGAAAAAGGTGGGAGGATCCTAACTAACTTGAGAAATTCTCTCAACCACCAAGACTTATTCAATAACTAACTATGACTTATTCCAACTACAGTCCTAACTGAACACAACTTGTAGTTGTCTTACATGTAATTACAAAAGTGCAAGTAAAGACTTAACTTGCAATTTACAGAAGGCTTTTACATGTAACTTGTCAAAAGAAAAACTACAACGAAAAGATTACAAATCTGGAAAAATACATCTAAGTGTTAAAAAACACTTAAGCTACAACACATGGAGAGATGAATCCTTCAAACTTTTGGATGATCATTCGTAGTTCATCAGGATCCGGTTCATGGGTGTTCCTGGCAACAACCATGGTCTTCACAATGGTATCATGGCATCGGAGGAGCATAGAGTTGTTCTTCTTCAAGATGGACTGAATTTCATGCAAAAAGATTTGGTGTTTCATCAAAATTTGAATTGAAGCAGCTGAGAATTGTTCGCTCCTCCATTCATTATGAATCCTCATCTGTAAATCTGCAAGAACTTCGTCTTCTGGTATCAGCTCTCCATCCTGACTTATTATGTTGCAAGAGGCCTTTTCACAATGAGAAACAATATTTTGGAAAACTTCACCCCGTAATCTCATTGCATCACCAATCTCCTCAACGAGGGATTTAAGAACAAAGGCCTTATTTTCCAGAAGCGTTTCAAATTCCAAGTACATGACCCTGGAAGGGATAATGGCATGCTCCTGTAGAACACTCAACTGTTGTTGGGGCATGGTGCGCCAGATTGTCAAACTACCTACAACACTTTACAGATTCTTCTTAAAAGCGTCGGAGGTATGACTTAATTTATCTTCAATAGTCTCCAACTTAGACATCATCTGAAAAATGTCTTTCAACACTTGTGCACATAGATCATGAAGCTGATCAACCCAGGAATCCAATGCTTGTACTTTCTAAGCAGCGCTTTCAACACTACAAATTGATTCTCATGCCTCGGTAGAACTTGAAGGATTACTCACTTCACCAGTATGTTTTGTGATTTTACGAATAGCTGCAACAAGTTGTCGGTTGTCCTCTTCTAGCTTGTCTTTCTTAACTAAAATTTCATCGCACCGCTGTACTAGTGAAGCTATAGAAAACTGAGCATCATGTTTAATCACCTCATGCGTTTGCTTACCTAATTCTATCCTTGTAACTTTGTAAGCAGCAGTTGACATCTCTTCAAGTGGCTTATCTGCAAGGGGCTCAACAATTTCAGCTACCTTCATCTTGTTGCTGCCAACAGTTACTTTGGAGATAGTCTTGGCCTTTTTAGCAACCTTGGGTCTAGACTGTTTAAGTTGTTGATAATCAAAGGCATCAGATGAGATTTCTTGCTTCTTCCTTTTTGGGGTAAAAGAACTAAGCCACGAAGGTAAAGTCATGAACTCTCCTTTAGTAACAACTGCAAGCAAAAGAGAAGTAGTTTCTGTTTGAACAACCGTGGTCATCCTAGGAGGAGTGTCTGTTTGGATGGCGACCACGGTTTGCTCAGTGACCAATGGGCATGAAGATTGCCTCATAAATTCTTCAAAGCTAGAAGTGGAGGTATCAATCTTTGACAGTTGGATACATGCAGGAGTATCTACAGGAACTTCCAGCACACTCTCTTGTTGATGATTAGGGAGCGGCTCGTATGCTGAAATAGGAACGACATTCTGAGGAGGCTCTTCCACCATTATGTTAGGAAGAGAAAGGGGCGTCTCAATGGAAACTGAGGAAGGGATGTCATGAGGTGAGTTTGAAGCTGGAGACTTAGGAGGATCATCAGATTGTTGCCTTTCTTCTGGATTATCAAGATCGATCACTTGAACATGAAACCACGACTTTTTATTCCCACGAACTGTCGCCTCCTCAGGAGGAAAGCACTACTACCCGACTAACTTGTAATTTGATCCTGGTTCTAGAGGTGATGCCCCTTCCTTGTTGTCAACCTGAATCTCAGACTTACGTCCAAGAGGCCCCGTAGAATCATCTTCTTTCCCAACCTTGATTTTGATGAGTCTAACACCATTACTTTTCAGCCAAGCGTTGGTGTTAGCCAAGATAGGCTGAAATCTCTCAAAAATGGATAGGCACTCCTTGTGTGAAATATATTCAGGATCAAGTACATGCCCATTGTCAATCATCCCTTGTGGAATATCCACCAAGTTCAAATCAACAACTTGCTCAACAGTGACCCTACAGTAATCCATTTTCAGAATTTCCACTTCTGTACGAAGATCTACCTAGATATCCTCAATACGATGCACGTGCATGAAGGACTTTTTGATCTTTTCCTTAATACCCCGGTAATCAAAATCAGCTCTGGACTTAAACCTTTTGAGCTTAATTTCTTGCATCTTTGTCTCCATAGCCTTGGTTTTGACGGATGTGACAAGAGAATACCGGCCAATTTTCAATAGGTTTGTTGTAGAAATCCCCATTCCAACCTTATGTCTGACAGACTGATGAGTGTGGACAGCCATGATCAGTTTTCCCAACTCCATAAGAATGATCTTATCAGCTGGGTATCTAGGGAGCATGTATGGCTGCCCACTATAGCATCCGACTCTCATATAGGTAAAGGTTGGGAATTGAAGAAACAAGCATCCATACTCATTCACTCTTTCCCATGCCTCATTTGATATCCTTTTGTTCTTCAGAGTTGTGTCAAACTGACACATGAAGTAACCGAAAAATGCATCTTGAACTCTTCTAAAATGCAATCTGCTGGGTCTCAAAGGTAGCTGATCATAGTATTCCCATACCGGTATAAGCGAGCGGTCACCCTTGGTAGAAAGACCAGGGAAATGTCTGAGTGACGCTGCCAAATCCACCAAGTATGAATTCATATAGAAAGTCATGGTGGAAGGGACTGCTGCAAGTTGTTCACACAAGGCATCGCTAATGATTTCTCCCCATGATATATGATAGGACTGCCTTATGAACATGACGAACTGTTACATCCAGGGCTCAAAAACATTAGAATGTTCAAGACCCATTATCCTGCTGAGGAGGGTTATGATGTCTCCAATCTCCCATTTGAAGTCACAACGGTACAACTTAGCCCACCTTGAGAAGGTGGCTCGTGGCTCACGAATCCACCTGTTAATATGACGTTTGCAGTCCTTCTCCCTTTTCACATAGTACTCAGTTGCACTATCTTTGGAGATTTCCATATAAACAGGTGTTGGTGGAATTTTAAAGACTTTCCCAATTGTGTCTGCATCAAGGCGGATTATTGCTTCACCGTCATTTTTAATGGTTCTTGTTTCCTTGTCAAAGTGATGGGCGCAAGCGAGAACAAATTCAGGTTCTAGGGCAGCCACTGGAAAAGAAGATGCGTGATGGATATGGCTGTCCAACAGTCGCTGCATATTGCTATCCTGCGGATCCTCTACCCTCTTGACAAATTCTGACATGTCCACATGCCCTATCTTTGTGTCTTTTATGCAATCCAAAGGAGAAGAGATTTGAGAAGGTGAAACCTCATTTTGGTACTTATCATATTTATACTTCATCTTCTTCGGAATTGGAGATGACGGTAAATCTGACATTGAAGGACAACCTGGTATACTATGATGAAGACTTAAAAGTGTTAAGGCAACATCATAATCAACTGCAACTAACATTTTTCCTTCTTCAAATGGGAAGAACTCCAACCCTTGCACTTCACGATTTTGTCAGAGAAAGAGGGGAAATAAATGAGAAATGCTAGGAATCTTAACTTTGACCAATTTCGGATCTTGGGGAAAATTTTACAAGTATATAAGTTTGGGAAGAATGCACATGCAATCGGATTTTTAAAACCCGAATGCAAGTATACTTGTAAAATGGTAAATGAAGAAATGGGTGAAAAATGGGAATTAAACTTGCGGGGAATGACGTGAACGGAAAGTACGGATATGGGCGTTATGGATGGATAAAAATGGAAAGGTTTTGGGAATGACATTTTCATGAAAATGGGAAGAAATTTGAACATGCAATCTGGTTCTAAAAACCCGATTTTGGAAGGATGGGCATTTTTCATCTTTGCAACTTGAAATTCCAACAAAAGATGGTTAAAAATTTTTAATCGTAAGGGAAGAACAATGATTTTCATCCAACTTGTAATCTGGATTTAAAATCCCGAATACAAGTAAAAAGGGAAAATGGGGAAGAACAATGCAATTGACAAATTGCTTTTCAAAGGGGAAAATCTCTCTCACAAAACCGATTTTTGGGGAAAAAGTAACGTATTTACAAATTTACAACTAGAAAGGAAAAATAAGAAAACAAGAAAACAAGAAAATGAAACAAGAAAAAGAAAGAAAACATACCTTATTTCAATCTGAAAATGCCTCTCCAAAAGATGATCAATCTTTGGAAAAAAGAAGAATAGCTCTTAAATAGAGATAAACCACAATAAAAAACCCTAGCCACGTTTTTACCAAAACGCCATAAGCTGAAAAACGTGGCAGCAAATGCAAATAAAATGGCCCAAGGAGGGGTCGAATCTTCTTCCAACTTCAACGCCTAGGCAAGAGAGGCAAAAACCCCCACCTAGATTCATTTTTTCCATGGAATCCATTTATCAAATACCGTGTCTGCGTAAGGACAGAGCTTTAATTTGCAGGTTTAAGGAGTTTTTCTCTGACTGAGAACTCTAATTCCCTACGATCAAAAGAATGTGAAATGAACTAGAATAGTTGAAACTCTTAACAATGGATAAGGACTATTTGATGTTTGTCTTCAACTCAAAGCAGGAAAAAGATAGAGAACTTCCACGGTGGACCTTGGTTCTTCAGCAAATTTGGCCTCTTAATGAAGCGAGGGACCTCTACCTCAATTCGATAAATGATATCCCAAACATGGTCTCCTTTTGTATGTGCTTCCCATTGCTATCAAGTAAAATATTGGTAGGCTGCATTGTCAAAAATAGATGGAGAAATAGGAGAATACATATTACATCTGAAATAACCAAGAATTTAAGGGTTTGAAACTATGCTGAAATCTGTGTGAATATGTCTTGGCAAATCACTGCCTAATAGTCTCATACTTGACACTGGGGAGATAGATAGGGAGCAGCCCGGTCTGTGAAAAATGAAAATATCCCTTTCTAGTGTAAAACCTGTCATGAACATGGACACCTGGCATATAAGGACCAAAGAAATGTAAATTTTCAACACTCAAAATAGAGTATATCTTAAGGATTTGAAAAGTATTTTTGCCCACATACCCCAGACTCTCAAATGGAACTGGCTTAAGATTTTTGGCTTTACCCTGGTGTCTCTTTTCTTTTAAATATGCTCATAGCTTGTCCCCAAAATGGAACTTATACTGAACTTGATGCTGATGATCTCTTGATTTTTCCTGTATTTCAGACTATCTTATCTTTTTTTGCACTTGGAGATGTATGTTTAATATCATTTCTATTAAGTTTTTGGCATTTTGAATTTCCAAGTCCATCTTTTCTTGCTTGAATGCTTCCTTCTTGTGTCACAACATCAATGGTCTTGGTGGTAAACAATGAAAACATGTTTTAAAATGAAATTTTTTCGTAAAAGAATCTATTGTCCTGATATAATAATGTTGGACAAGTGTCAATCTTTATTCCGAATCTTTGGTGTCTTCTATTATACCTTGACAAGATTTTTACCAAAGCACTGTTAAAGACCTCGGTTTGCCCATCCATTTGTGAATGGAATGTTAATGATCTTTTAAATTATGGTATGCTTTTTCACGCCACAATGTAGTCCATGAAGTTCCAAACACTGGATTTTGACAAGCCAAAATGAATCCACAAAAAAAAACACTAATATAACCCCACAAATTTTACAAACCCGCTGTTAAAAACCTTGGTTTGCCCATCCATTGGTGGATGGAACGTTAATGATCTTCTAAATTCTGGCATGCTTTTTTTCCCCACAATGTAGTCCATGAAGTTCCGAACAATGGAATTTGACAAGCCAAATTGAATCCACACAAACAAAAACTAATATAGTTACATCATTGCCTTCAAAACTTTTTTTTTTTTTTTGTAATTTGCTAAACTAGTCTACAACAAATACAAGAAACAAATAATCATGATTTTTTTTGACATTCATCTTTATAAGAAATCCATAGAAATGCATTTTCATTGCCCACAAGGAACTAATGGTGACATATGCAAACCCTACTTTTGATTGCTAAGCTTGCTTCTGCTATATAAAACACATCAGCTTATGAATTTTTCAACATCAACCTGAATGTTTGGCTAATAAACACACCTTCACAAATTCAATACCGTTTTCTCTCAACAGTTGAATTGATTAGATATAAGATATAAAACTGTCTATGTGGGAGTGCATAATCAATTTGTGCTCTTGCCCAAGAATTAAAAGATAGACAGTTAGTTTCCTCTGCGATGTATCTTAAAAGCAGCAAAAAACGTTTGGGGAAAAAATCGGCAAACCAAAAGTATGATTTTTTGAAACAATCTTGTAAAAATGGGAAAAATTCAGATTTAAGAAAAAGTGTATATAATTTATTATTACTATATTATAATACAATTAAATAATAATAATAATAATTATTATTATTATTATATTATATTATGTTATATTAATATTTTATAATTATATTATGATAATAGTATTATTTCCAACGTTCCACGGAAATGCGTCCCCCCCCAAAAAAAACCATGTCTCTTGTAGGGGGACGTTTTTAAAGACTTGGGGACTTGGGGGAAATGTCCCCCCCATAGCACCACCACCTCCGCCACCTCTGGCAGGGACACTGCTGGGTCGCTTGCTATATGTCACATGCTGTTACATATTGATTGCAACCTTTAACTTCATGAAAACTAGTTGGCCTTTCATGGGGCACTCATAGAGATGTTCTGTTGCAGATTTTGCCTTGAAGATTTCAATTCACCTCTATTTTTATGTCAGCACCACCCTGCACCACCAGTCTGCCGCCGTCCCCAAATTTAGGCCCTTGGTCCCCCTGTCCTCAAAACATGTCCTCGTGTCCTCCTGTCCCCTAGTCAAGAAATTCCGTGGAACATTGATTATTTCTATTGGGTTGACCCATGTAATACAACGGTTAAGACGCTTGGTAAAACCGCCACCAAGGTTCAAATCCCTGCTGGGTTCTAGGTTCCTAGGCTTGATACTTTTGTTGGGCTAGTATGCTCGCAGATTTGAACAACAATAGTGTTCGACACCTTAGAAAGTGCCACTTATCGATCAAAAAATAAAAAAAAACTATTATTTCTATTATAATAATATATTTTTATATTTTAATTATTATATTAATAAATTTTAATATTACTAATTATTATATTAATATAATAATATTTTTATATGATTATTATTATAATATGATATAAATATTAAAGTATAATAATTATAATATATTTATTTTATAATCTTATATGATTATATAAATCTTGTATAATTATATTTATGATACTATAATAATATAAGATTTATTTGATCATATTATATTAGAATATTATTATTATATCATGATTATTATCTATAATAATATAACATTATAATGATTATATTAAATATTAAAGATTTAAAAAATCAATGAAAAATCGATGAAAAACCTAGCAGAAATAGTAGGTAATTTCATACTATAGAAAAAGATTATCGAAATTCGTAGATTCTGCTTGCTTCATTATTAGGGGCATTCAAGGGTAGTCTAGCTTTGAGACGAAGTGTTGTCTCAAGGCTTGGTTTGGTTTGGTCACGAAAGTGAACCATAAATCCATTCGATGAAATTATGATGCAGGGGTGTCACCTTCCATCTTTGTTTTCTTATGTTCCGTGTTCATTTCTTTTGGTCTTTGTTGTGTAGTTTGCTTCTATAGTTTCGTTGAAGTAAATAAATTGCCTTATGCCTATGTTTTGTTTGTTAAGTCTATGTTTGTTAAGTTTTTGTTTTTAGCCTCCTGCCACCACAGTGACAGGAAGACTAGTATGAACTAACTGTCAGATTTAGAACCGCCTGACTGTTCATTTCGTGGTGGTCGTTGGAGAACTGACTACCAATCTCTTTGTAAAGGATTGGTTGTGGATCGCGAGAGACTAGACTAGGGAAAAAAGCATTGGTTGATTCCATCAGGATGAAAGAGAAGATTGTTGGTTGGATTCTTACGGGAGAGATGATAGAAGAAACAAAACATCCTGGTTGTGTTGGGCAAAGAATTGGTTGAAACCCTGTAGTAGGTCGGCCCGTAAGAAGGAAGGCCGCAAAAGCCTGTGGGAAAGCATATTGTTTGTTTTGTTAGGTAGGTCGATTCCCTAAGGGGTCAAATAGCATATGTAATAACTGTGAAACATTGTGAATGGCATAACTTCTGTTTATTCTGCTTTGTGAGGAACTAAGCTCTATTTCCTGTTGTAATTAGAACAAATTGTTGATGGTTTTGTTTCTCTGATAAATTCCTGAACTTTCCATCATTATTGCTTCTGTCAATTGCTTGTAAATTTCTGTGTGTGCTTATTTGGTTTTGTGATCAGCAAGGCATGCCATCATAGTGGTATCAGAGCCTAAAAGGGATTGGGCTGCAGTTGAGTGGACATAATGCTTCCAAGGAGAATGGGCAGAGGAGGAGCCCGAGGAAGAGGTAGAAGGGAACATGGGGAAGGAGTTCTCGAGATGTTGCAGCATTTGATTGCATGAATGGATGCTTTAGAAAGGGCACATAGAAGAGGAACCCCTGAGGATGATGTCAGTGATAATGAACAGGAAGAATACGAGCAGGAGGAGAATGAGGAAGCACATGAAAAACCTTAAAGGTTATTTAGGACAATATTGAATGTGGGTTCCAAACCCAAGTTAGAGGTTCCCACTTATTTGGGAAGCCTCAATGGTGAAGATTTAATTGACTGGATCAATAACTTAGACAAGTACTTTGAGTATGAGGGAGTGGTAGAGGAAAGGAGAGTTAAATTTGGCTGCACCAGATTGAAGGGCCTCGCTGCTATGTGGTGGGAATTTGTCCAATTTGAGAGAACAAGGAAGAATAATGAAAAGTTTAACTCGTGGGATTGAATGGTTGCAAAATTGAAGAGCAAGTTCCTTCTTGGAGACTATCAAACAAATCTTTTCAAAAGATTGTAGAATTTGAAACAAAAATACACGACTGTCAAAGATTACACTGAAGAATTTTATAAGTTGGTGATTCGGTCTGGCCACAATGAGGAAGATATGGAGAAAATAGCTAGATATATGAATGTTCTGAAGTATAGTTTGCAATACGAATTAAGTCTTTTGTCTCCTAGAAGCCTTGAAGAGGCTTGTCAACTTGCCTTGAAGGCAGTCGAGAAATTGCTGTGAAAGCAAAGTCAGCAAAATAAGAAGAGAGGAAGAGGTTTTAGAGGAAGGGGACAACAATTTAGTAGAGGACAGCAACACCATCAAGGAGAAGAGGCTGGAAGTAGTAGTGGGACAACCAACAATGATAGAGGAGGTTACCAAAACAAAGGTGGAAGATCCTATGTGTTGGTTGAAAATTTTGTACACTTGGGAAGGCGTGCAAAATTATGGTTTCAGCTAGAGCGTGTGAGTTAAAAACTCTCCTGATTTTAAGGGAAGACTCCCCCTTTCTTACTATTACAAACTAACTATAACATATAAATACTAATCTAACTTGGGTGGGACAACATCCTTTTCTCTTTTTTTAGAAAAGATGATATTTTTTTCTCTTTTCAGAAAAGAAACTGCAACTAAAGTAACAAATACAAAAAGTTAAGAAATTCCAACAACAACAAAGATGTTTATATAAAAAGAAGTGAAGTTTCCATGAAAGTGCAAAGTCTTTTGTCACTTCCTCGAGACGGGAATGTAGAAGCAAAGCTCAAAGTCTTCGCTTTTCTATTGTCGTATCTACCTTCGAAAATGATTAGTATGATAACAACGTACAACATACAACAGCTCAAAGTCTGTTGATATGATGCACTCCAAACTACTATGAATAGTAATAATTACAAGCACAAAGTCTTGTAACTTTTCTCTATTATGAACACTTAACTATGCTAATTTAATCCTCAATATTTGCAGTACAAAGTCTACAAGAAATTAGATTAAAGTTGTTTCCAACAACCTCACTAGAATCTCAAGTATATGCAGAAAAGTATATCACTGTGACATAAGAACACAATGGATATATGAACAAGGCTTCAACACAAATTTTGAAACTCAAATCTCTTCTTTATATTGCTTGAGAATACAATTTACAAGTATAAAACACAAAGTCTTTATCGCTGTAAATTTCTGCAGAGTTTTTTTGCTTGCTCAAATGATTAAAATTACATATAGTACCCTCCAATATATATAGCAGTGGGGCTCAGAGCAAAAAGGGGGAGAAGTCCAACTAACTAAGACTTTTTCCACAACCAACTATAACTAACTATGACTTATTCCAAATTACAGCCCTATTATCTTTTGACTTGTAATTTGTTTACATGTAATTACAAGTTGTGAAACTACCTATAATTAGAAGTTTTGATACAACGTGTAATTTGTCAAAAGGAAAATACATAAAACGAAAATATGATTTAAGTGTCAGGAGACACTTCTTGATCTTCTCTATTCCTGGCCATGAAAGCCTGAAACTTGCTAATCGATTCTTGCAATTCATCAACATTTGGACTTGCTGTATTCCTTGCAGCAACAATAGTTTTGATGATGACATTGAAGTATCTCAGTGTTGCTATTCTATGTTCTTCAAGAACAGTCTGCATTTTGTCAAGGAAAACTTGGCAATTCACAAATCTGTTGATTGAAGCCATTGTAAACTGCTCTAATTGAAGTTCTTGATGAAGCTTTGACACCAACTCAGAAAGTATCACATTCTCAAGAAGCAACTTTTCACCTCGACTTACCATCTCACATGACATTTTCTCAAAGTTGGAGATAACATGCTGCTCCACTTCAATACTCATTTCAAGAGCAACTTCAATATCTTTAATCAAGTCCTTGACAACTAATGATCTAATGATCATAAGCTCTTCAAACTCAATATACTTTTCTTTGTTTGGTATCACAGTGTTGTTGCACATGTTTTCCAATTTCACTTGATCCGTTTCATGTCAAATCTTCAAATCTCTTTCTATAGATTCCAAACTTTGCTTAAATGTTTCTAAAGTCTGGTTCAATTTTATCTTTGCTTCCCTTACATTGCCCAATACCAACAAGGCTTTCTTCACCATTTGAGTACTCCGATTTTAGTTGATCTACCCAAGAATCAACAAATTTGGCTTTTTGAGCAGCTCTTTCAACCTGTTTGATGGACTCTTCGGAAGTGAAGTCAAGGGATCAACCTTCTCTAAAGAATTAGTGATCTTTTGGATCATTGGGATGAGTTGTGCGTTTTCCTCCTTGAGCTTATCTTTCTTCACGAGGACCTTATCATAATTCTGAATTAATGAGGCTATCGAGTCTAGCACATCATGCATTATCCCAACATGTGTCTGCTTTTCTAGTTCCACCCTTGTGAACCTGTAATCAAAAAGCTGCATTTCCCCTTATGGCTTATCAGTAAGAGGTTTTGCCTCTTCTGCATACTTCATTTTATTACTGTCCACAACTACTCGTGACACTGTTTTGGCTTTCTTGGCAACCTTTGGCTTGGATTTCCTAAGCTACTGAAAGTCAAACACATCGGGAGAAATCTCTTGCTTTTTCCTCTTTGGAGTGATTGAACTCACCCATGGGGGCAAACCTAATGAGCTTGACTTGGTAACAACAACTGCAATTTGTATAGAAACAGGCTCAACTTTTACTATAGCTATCATTCTAGGGGAAGCCTCGGTCTGAACAACAAGTGTTTGCTTAGATGGCAAATCATGGCCAACTTCAGTCGTAAACCTATCAAATTTTACAACAGAACTTTCCACATGTAATCTGGTTCTAAAAACCCGATTTTGAAAGGATAGGTATTTTTCATCTTTGCAACTTGAAATTTCAACAAAAGATGGTTAAATTCTTACAACCATAAGGAAAGAACAATTATTTTCATCTTGTAATCGGGATTTAAAATCCCGAATACAAGTAAAGAGGGAAAATGGGGAAGAACAATGCAATTCACAAATTGCTATCAAAGGGAAAAATCTCTCTCACAAAACCGATTTTTGGGGGAAAAACCAACATATACACAAATTTACAACCAGAAAGGAAAAACAAGAAGACAAGAAAACAAGAAAACGAAACAAAGAAAGAAAAGAAATCAAACCTTGCTTCAAACTGAAAATGCCTCTTCAAAAAGATGATCAATCTTTGAAAGAAGGAAGGAGAACTCTTAAAAAGAGATTAACTGCATTCCAAAACCCTAGCCACGTTTTACCAAAACGCCTTGGGTAGCAGAACGAGGCACCAAATGCAAACTTAATGGCACGAGAAGTGATCAATCCTCCATCAAACCCCAATGCCTTAGTGTAATAAGAAAAAACGCCCAAAGGAGAGATGAAAACGTGGCAACTTGGGAAAGAAAATCGTGGTTTTGGCACAAAACGTTTTTGTTGTTAAAACCCCATAAAACTAGCGATAATGTCTTCCAAATGGCATGAAGAGAGTTGGAAAATGCATGAAAATAACAAGGAATCCAAAACACCTTCCTCGAATTTATCCACAAAAATCGTTGGAAGTCTTCAACAAAATCCTCCAATATTGCTGGTCGGGTTTTTGGGAAAGAATAACAAGTTTAAAATGTTACTTTTTCCATCAACAAGGCAAATCGGGTTTTAAAAATCCAATTACAAGTTTAAAATTCCGCAATTTGCACTTTGTGGAGAAAATCGGGTTTTTTGGGCCAAATAGCAAGTTTAAAATGTTACTTTATTTCATTTCTAGGCAAAATCGGGTTTTGGAGATGGATGTGCAAGTTACAAATTACTTGTAAAGGGAAAATAAAATCCCTTCTACAAGTTTTAATAACTTAACACATGTAATAGGGGTTTAAAATCCGTATTACAAGTAAAAGACTAAAATAGGGGTTTTAGAAAAGAATTACAAGTTAACTTGTAACTTATTCAAAAAATCCCTATTATGACTTAAAAAACCAAAAAGCGTCAAGGGGGAAATAAAAAGTAAGTTACAAGTTCTTTTTTCAATAAAGTGTACTTGTAATTAGCCAAAAATTTCCCTACAAAGACTAAAACAAAGGAAATCATTAAAACTTGCAATTCAAGGGAAATTTCCCACTTGAAGTCAGGGAGAAAAAACCCGAAATTGAAGGAAAGACATAGCAAACGAACCCAGAATGCGACGAAATTTGAAACATGGTTCGAGGATGGACTGAGGATTAAGCCAGTCCAAGGATTAGGCGAAATTCTGCCTCGAGAAGCATGCCATAGAGTAAATTTTTATATTTTCAACAATTTTTTTATGTAATGGTCCTTCACTTTTGAAAACAAAAATGGGGACAACTTGTTTCTTCTGATAGTTTTGGATATGAATAATATATGTTTGTGATGAATGTGTTTTAATAATATTTTCACGAGTTTTCCAACTACTAGCAGTACCTTCTCTGCTTAGCAGTACTATTTATTGTAGATATTTTGATTGAACATTCTTGTTGCAGGTCGTACACCTACAAATATTCTGATTGTTTTCTATTAAGTGCTAAGTGGCTATGCGGCATTTGTAATAAGGAAGTTTATTGTCAAACTACTTGGCCGTGCTACCTCTTCTAGGACCTGTTGTACTTATTAAAGCTTGGTATATTATGATGATTATTTGTAGGGCCGTTTGGGCTGATGTTTAGACCCAACAAAAACATGTTTTTTAAAGTTTGTATTCTAAGCTAGTTCACAACACTTCTTTAAGGGGCTAATCAGGTTTTAGCTACTGTTATGGATGATTAGTTGAGCCGCAACAGTCAGAAATCATCTGCCACGACATGTGAAAGAGTTTTTAATTGCTTTTGGCAATTGTGCCACAAGTGGGAGTTAATGTTGGGTCAAGGAATTTAGTCACTGGTTTTTATGGAAGTAGACCACTTGTTTTGAAGGTTTCACTGCCTATTGTAGTGTGTTAACCAACTCCTGAATCCTAGCATGCTAGAAGAAAATCTCTATCCTATATGGAAATTGCAATCCTTGTGTGTTTGAAGGCACTTGTTGTCAATATTAAGGCATGGTGGAGTGATCAAAGGAAGAAGGTAGCTTCACCAATTGAAAAGACTAAATCCCTGTTTTGAGGTGTTGAATTGTTTTTATAACATATTGTAACACTGGACGATTTACTGCTAGTGAATATCGTTCCTTTACTGAAGATACTGGACAGTTTACTGCCAGATCCTGTTTATCATTGCAATTAATCCTAGTCAGTTAATCCATTGGATCCAACTTTAACTTTCAGTATATTCTCCACCTTGCATGGCATATATTGGAATCTGGTGAGTTAGTCCACCATTTTGGTGTTGATGCAATCCTATATGTATTCAACCAGTTTAGCTTGATCAGATTTTTTGCTCACTATAAACCGTTTTGGCTTTGATTGATTCTATGTTTCCTTTTTATTGTAAGCTGGTTGGCTTCTGCTAACATCTTTCTGTAGTTCCTTTGTCCTTATTCTCAGCTTTGTATGCTCTCACATTGCCCACACTAGGATTTGGGTGATCAGAAAGAGTTAGAATTTGACTTAATCACAAAATTTCCTTAGGATTTGAGTTAATGCCCTATGAGGGTTATTGCATAGATCAAGGCACTAGTTTCATTCTTGGGCATATCCTTTTCTGTTCTGCCTTTAAATGCAAGAATTGGTAGAAAAACAAACATGGGTACTTTCATGTTGACGGAAAAGTTTTCAGTCCTACAATCAACTATGATGTGTGATGAACCCTTGCTGGTTCAACTCTTCAACCTGCTGTAATTTGTAGATCTTCTTTGTAATTTTTAATTATTAAGATGGTCTTTCAGAAATAGACAGAAGTTGCAGAAGAGGGTTTCTTTAATTTGCAACACATATTGAATAATACATGAATTTAATCAACCGAAACAATGAATTGGAGAATTTAGAAGCATACCCGTAGGTCCTTAGCCAGTTTATTGAAAAGAAAGAATAAATCAACAACTTACAAAGTTCTGTTTTTTATTCTGGAACAATTCAGATCTGTTCTTATTTAAATAATAGGACACCCAAACAGTGAAAGATAGTGCCAATAAATGAGCAAGCTGTGTGTTTGGGAAAAGAAGCCTCCAAACCACAGAAGAATCAACAACAAAACAGTAAATAGGAAAACCCTACAACAAATCTGCCTTGTAAGAAGCCAAATCTGCCCCAATTCAATTCAATTTGACTTCTGAATGAAGCCAACCAAGCTGCAACAATTCAATTGATCTTTCACAATCTCAAAGCTACTAAATTCTGAAGAATGCACACTCTCCAAAACTGGTCCAAACCCTAGCCGCCATAGCCAAGTGCTCAAGAGAAAATGTCAAATGCTCAATATCAAGAATGAGGTTTAATTTCCATCTTGGCTGCCTAAATACCCAAAAGGTGCGATTTTTTGCAATTAGGGATTTAAAAATAATAACTTGCTTTTAGGGTTCCCAACTTAACCCTAAAAGCCACACCTAGCTTAGGAGATAATAAATCTTCACTTAAATAAATTTAAGTGATGCACTTTATGATTTTATATTAATATTTCATTAAAATATTAATTGCCTGTGGAACCACTAAAAAATTCATCTCTCTCACATTATTGCTCGGAAACTGAATCTGTCAGAAGCTAGGGTCACAATTCGCCATGCCAATGAAAATAGGACCATGTCTATTTTTAGCAATGTTTCCCTAAAAAATAGGAAATCCTCATAAAGTGTCAGAAACTGATGAAACGAAGACCAGAACTGAACTAGAACAAATAGACAGACCACTCCTCAAGAAATTGCATTACTGACCCCTTTATCCATACTCTGTTAGCCTACAAGGGTCCAAAAATAAGCTAACTCCTCAATCCCAAGTCTCTGACTAGGATGGGGACATTACATGATGTCACTGATTTTGTCTTCCATGCATGGTGTATACCTTTAGTGTGATCCTTCAAACCAATATTTGTTTTGTTTTGTGTATCTAAGATTGCCAACATTTGTAAAGTGACATAATCAAAGCCCCGATGAAAGTCCCTTCTGCTTTTGTGATGTCCCCTAAAACACATAATGTATAGTTAGGTGATCGAGGGTGGTAGTCTCGATTAACCTAGTAGTTAGGAGTTAGAAGAAATAAGTATAGGAATTACAGGTTAGTTAATTATATAGTTCATCTCCTTCAAAAAATAATAAGCAAACAAGGGAATGAATGTTCTTCTCAGGAAAAAAAAGATAGCAGTAACTCCATAAACATAAGTACCCGAAGTATCCTTCAAGAATAATTAGAAGTCGTACCTCTAATAGGAAGAGCCCAGGGATGAATCTTGGTACACCTGCAATAAGATAGTTAGCTTCATAATATGAAGACTGCATCCATCGAAATTACTGGAGCCCAAAGGGCACACACTTGCCAAACATAAGGATCTCCCTCATCCGTACACCTGCCCACAATCATACCCTTCTATATCGTAAAGGATCGATGCATAAAAGGATAGGGTTGTGAGCAGATCATCCTTGCATGTGTGGCATCCTCACATTTGACAAACTTGTATTCGGACTTATGATTCATTCCATTCAATTTGCAGTTATGAACAGCGGATATGATGTCAAAGATAGAACACATAAGAGGAGACGTCCAAATCAAAAGATGCCAATAACTCTATAAAACATTAATGCTTTGAATCGAGACATCATCTGATGACATCCAGCATATGAACAAGGTATACATTTTTACGAAAGAAGGATCCAATCTCACACCTCCAAAGAACTAAGTCATACGTATTAACATTGTGACACTCAATCACGATTAGGTGTTAAACAAATGCTAATCAAGGAGTTCGATCATCAAACTAACCATTCCATTGGTTAGTTATTCAAAACCGATTTAAGGAAGGAGTGCGATCAAACAAAGGACATGGCTCTTAACACCGTGCCTCCTCACATCACAAGCAAAGTATAAGATCAAGTTCTAAACACAAAAGCATCAATGCATATTTATCTCTCTTTGTATATTTATCCTGTTGGATAGCTCAATCTGAGCAATTGACGTCGAGTCAAGAATCGGTTGCATAAGGAATACATTCCATAACAGAGAAGTCACCACTTTAATGCAAGCATTTCATATTCCAATCAGAAACAGCATCTCTGCACTTTCTATATCTTCATAATTATTGTGAAGCATATAAGGCAGAAGGCCCAATATCGTAGCATATATAACAAATGGATAAATTATCAGACAAGGCTCAGTTCATTGCATGCTTAAAACTGTCATATTCTGAAGCAGCAGTACCATCATTATTGCGTACTCCGAAAGTTGTATCAGACACCATTTCAATCCTTATTTCGATAAAGGATTAAGCAGAAATATTCACAGCACATTTATTCAGTATATATCAGACATTGCTGCATATTTTCATCCATATTGTATCCCGCATTCGTGTATATATATATATATATATATATATCAGAACGAGCAATTGATTGCTTGTGTAATCTCTTTACTAGACTCTAATTGCAATAATTTGATTAAGTAAGAAATCAGAATTAGCTAATTGTTCTGGTTTCCTGAGATAGTAAAAAACGGGACATTACAGCTTTGAACTCAAACAGTATATGGGAATAAAGGTTCTATGTGCTTTATATTGGGGAAAAATCATTTAAAAATATTTCCTTTTGAGCACCCTGGAAGCCAAAGTTCTCTATTTTGTATTGATTGTCAGTATCAAGTTTCATAACTTGAACATATTTATTGAAAGATCGTTAGCATCAGCACAGCAATTGACATTAAGCTGAAGATCAAAGTGCTTGATGGTTGCAAATACCAAGTAATGGATTGAATAAGCAAGTGTTGAATCCAAGTAAATGACATGCAATTTATCTCTTCTCACTTGTACATAGAGTGGGAGGATAGAAAGTCAGGTTTTGTTTGTATTTTCTATCTCTTCTCAAAGGCCCTGCCTTTAATTTGAATTCAAATAAACACTTAGACTTGAGAGATATGTTAATTACCATCATATAAACTAAATCAAAGCCTGTAACGAATATCTGTCTCATGTTTACTCCTCAATGGAGGAAGCAGCTACTCTGAGGTCATATTCTTTTGATCCAATCAAAAATCTCATGTGAACATTTGACAGTTAAGAGGATGTTTCTTATTCATTTCATCACAAGGTGGGCTGATTGCAGAACACAAATGGCGAAGACTGAAATCTTGAATGGGAATCACAACCACCCCAAAACTGGGACTAAACCTTTACCAATCTACAGTAGTCCTCGGGCAAAAAGTCTTTTTAAAAAGGGATGCAGACCAATGAGATATCAAATTTTGCTTTAGTCTAAGGCAATGCACTATTATGCAGGTATAGTAGTAGTCATTCTGATGTTTGAGATTCCCTGCACGTTGTGTTTCAGATCCGGAAGAATGTTCTTGTAATTTTAATGGCCTCAAAGCTTGAAGAAGGGGGTGACGAATTTGAGATGGGGTTGGGGATGAGGGAACAAATAAATCTACTAGGAGCACCTCATGTCTAGGAAGAAAGTTGTGATATAGCTACATGGAGCTAATGCACAAAATATACTTTCTCAGCTTTTTTGAAATACTTTTTTTAATGATCTGCACATAAATAATGTTACAATTAATGGCCTTAAATACTGATATCCTTACTCCATCATTTCTTAGTTATTAACCAATTCATTGATTATTTAATAGTGATGTTTGGTCATCATTATGGTCAAAGCATGTCTTTTTGTGGCATTCAAAATGTTGATTTCTCTAATTATATCACATTTTGCAATATTTGTGGCCAACCAATTCATTGATTAATTAATAATTTAATACTGATGTTTCGTCACCATTATGGTCAAAGTATGTCCTTTTTGTGGCACATAAACTTTGGTTTCTCTAAATGTATTAAATTTTGCGATGAATGTGGCTTCTTAATTATTCACATATAGAGTGAAGAGTCTTTGCACAATCCTTATGCATTATCGTGGCTACATAATTCCTTAGAATTTTCTTTACTTATTGGAATCAAGCTTTTCACATTTTCCGAGCTTCCTTAGTTGTTTTCAATATCTTTTGAAAGGTGACTTGTTTGAAATAATAAATTGTGTACTTGATATTTTCAGGTCAGTAATAAAAGCATTGTTTCACCCCAAGGAGGTCTGACAGGTAGGTCACACTTATCAAAGCGGATCTATACACCAGTTGTGTCACCGGTTACCCCGAGCAATTCAAGTACAAGCTCAGCATACTCAGCAAAACCTACATCATGGATATCATCAGATGAGCTTGATTCTACAGAGAATGCTTCCGGATATACACATCAACCACAAGTTTCAGGCTTTAATGCTACTGGTATGTTGTTTAGTACTCTAATCTTTAAATATTGTGTAGCTTCTTAGCAATACATCTTTGAACATGGAATAGAATGTGAATCAATTGTTTTGATTATTTTGACTATATGCTTCTTTTACTTTCCTCCAAGGTAATTGAAACTTAATTCTCCCTTGATTAGAGAAAGAAAGGCAATAACTAAATGTAATTGCAAAGTAAGCATTTGGTCCACACGGTTTTGTGCTATAGGTGTTTGAAATTATTGAAATTATTCAGATTTATATATAAGAGATTGATGCAGAGCATCCTGGGTGTTTGTGCAATCCTCATCTGTAATATCCTGGATAATTTTTTTTTGTTTTATTGCAATAAGGATTACAGACAAACACCATAACTGGTTAAGGTTAAAAAACAATCCAAGCAACTAAAGGGAACCCTTCCACCTTTTGTTCACCGAGAGCCCAATCTGGGAGGGTGAGAGCATACGGTGTTCCGGGGATCATTAGCGCCAAAAAGCAACAGAGAATTACAATGCACGGGCGGCAAGCCAACCCCGTCTGCTTATGTAGCAGGACAGACGCTAAACTTCTTGGCGGTAAACCAGCCAAGGAAAAACACAAGTAGCTTAACACAATCACTCTACCGTGTATTTCAGCGGGAGGATAATACATGAAACTAATCACTCCACTGCATATTTAAGCAGGAGGACAATATCACTCCACCACTTATTCAGTGGGAGGACAACAATACAAATGAAATTACACACACTAAGGTGGCCCAACCAGCCTCTTCCACTTATGCAGTGGGGATTACAATGAGCACTTCAAGTTCAATAAGAGGTTAGTACTACTAACCAATGATACAAGATGATTACAATGAAGCATTACAAACATTCATTCATAGACTAAAACTGATTTCAAGCTAAAACATAAAACAACAATTCTGATGTAAATACCAGCCTCTCCGGAAATGGGCCAGCAACACCGAAATGTACACAACTCTTCCAAATCAGCTCCAAAATGCTCACGAACTCGGGGGAACAACTGCTAACCAAGGCGAACAAACAAGGAGCTCAAACCAGCACCAAAATCACTACGCATGGATGGCACACAAATTGAGGCAACTCCAGAAAGGTACGACCAGCTGTGAATTTTGATATGCTCTCAAAAATTTCAATCAACACCAAATCAAATGCCCTTCTAGAGGAATGAACGCCTTTCCAATACGCTTTCAACGAGCCACTACCCAGAAGAAACGGAGACTCAAGCAGAGATCTATGAACATAAATCCACTTCAGCCACTCCAAACCAGCAACATAGAAAACTCACCAAAACTCTAAAATTGAAAATCCTCACACCAAAATCCACTCTCAACACACCCACCAGCTAGGTACTATACTGCAAGTACGAAACTGTGCTAGCTAGGAAGCCTCAACTCCGAAGCTCAGATTTGCTCTCCATTTCGGCAGCATAACAATGCAAATTCTTTTGATGATCAAAATGGGAGCCCAAGGCTCTTATTTATAACTTTTTGCTCTCCCAAATTCAAGTGGAAATGCATACAAATACGCCCAAATTACATGCCGCTTCATTACACCCCAAGGGCGCCCAAACACATATGAATTATATTAAATATGTCCCCTCAAAGATGGCGTCCCCTTCCACTTAGGCAAGTTCGAACTTTGCCTAGGACAAAACTTGCAAAGAAAACATATAGTGATGCGCATGAAATAAGCTCGATTTCTCTTATGCCATTGACTTAGGAAAAATTAATAAAATCACTTGAATAAAATAAACTTCTATTTCCCAAAGTCGTCCAAAATATAATAATAAATATTAACCTTAGAATGCAGTGTTAATATTTAATAAATAATTCTGCAAGCCAAATACTGCTCAAAACCCAATTGAATTGAGGACTGAAGTGCCGAACCATCCGCTGGATTGAACAGAATCTCCGGACTGCCCTGCAATAAATAGAACCACTTGAACTGATACTTACTAAAAATAGTAAGTCATGCAATACTGCTCCGAAAAACATATTCTTTGCACCCAGTGACAGAACATGGAAAACTCAGTAAGACAACATCATCCTAACAACCAACCCCTAACTTACTAAAAATAGTAAGTTCATGCTGCACCAATGTTTGAAACCCTAATTCTTCATTCCGCATAGCCTACGGGTCCTTGCAATAGGCCAATGGACCACTGAAAGCACATCATTGAGAAGGGGACATTACAGTTTGCTCTCCCTAAAATTGCTTGTCCTCAAGCAATTGTAAGGCTGGATTCAGTAAAATCTCCTCATTTTCACACGTAGCATCCTCTGCTGGCAAATTCTTCCACTTGATCAAGTACTCCTTGATCACCCATCTCTTCAAAGAACACTACCTGAAATCAAGGATAGCTTCAAGAATCAAAACTAGCTTTTCGTCCTCATCAAGCGGAGGTAAATCTGCCGAAGCAACAACATTATGTCCAAGAGCCTTCTTAAGGCAAGACACATGAAATCCATTATGAAGCCTGCTGCTCGCCGGAAGTTCCAACTCATATGCCAATTCTCCAATCCTCCTGTTGACTTTGAAAGGCCCATAGAATCGTGGCTTCAATTTCTCAACTCCACTCTTCTTGAGAGTAGACTGTCTGTAGGGTTGGAGCCTCAAATAAACCATGTCGCCCACCTCAAAGGTGCGCTCAATTCGTTGCTGATCAGCATACGACTTCTGTTGATTGTGCGCATGCTGGAGATTGTCCCTCAGAATCCTCAGAATATCTTGACTTTGTTGCATCATATCCTTCGCATGAGGGGTTCTACTTTCACCAAATACCAAGTCAGCGAAGCTAGGAGCTTCATAACCATATAGTGCCATGAATGGTGACATCTGGATGGACATGTGATAGGAGGAGTTGTAGCAATACTCTCCTAGGTGAAGCCATCTCACCCATATATTTTGCTGCTTGGAGATATAGTTTCCGAGATATCCTTCCAACCACTTATTCACTATCTCGATCTGTCCATTAGTTTGTGAGTGATAACTTGTGCTTGGAGTCAGCACAGTACCACATAATCTGAAAATCTGCTGCCAAAAAGCACTTGGGAACATGCTGTTCCTATCACTCACAATGTTCTTCGGTAACCCATGTAACTTGAACACCTCTCGAAAGAACACTTCAGCAACCTGAGCTGCTGTAAAAGAATTGGTGATGGCGAAAAAGTGAGCAAACTTAGTTAGTCTATCCACTATCACATAAATGCTATCCTTCCCCTGTGCCGGTGGCAACCCAATGATGAAGTCCATGGGTATACTTTCCCATTTTTGACTGGGAATGGGCAAGGGTTGTAACAAACCAGCTGGCAGAGTGTGCTCATCCTTGTTTCTCTGGCATGTATGACACTCCTTGATGTACCTCAATGCATCATTTTTAAGTCCCTTCCAAGAAAACCTTTTTCAAATCTGCCTGTAAGTCTTGAAGTAACCTTGGTGACCAACAAGGGGAATGTCATGGAAAGTCTTCAAAATCTTCTCTTTCAGCTTAGATTTAGCCACAATGAAGATCCTTCCTTTGTATAGAATCAACCCCTCAACCAATTTGTACCTTTCATCATGTAAATTACCCTCTATAATGCTGGTTGCAAACTGATTTTTGGCATAATCAACAAGCAACAACTCCCTCCAATCAATAGTAAGCTCGCACAGTGAACTCAAATGGGGCCTTTTGGACAAGGCATCAGCCACAATGTTATTCTTCGCTTTGACATGCTCAATATCAAAGTCGTAAGCTTGTAGCTTACTCACCCACATCCGCTGCCTTTCATTCAAGTCTTTCTGATGCGTGAAATGTTTAAGACTATTATGATCAGTCTTAACAATGAACTTACTCTCCACAAGGTACTACCTGAAATTTGCAAGGGCATGCATTATGGCAAGTATCTCCTTGTCATATATCGAATATAGCCTTTCAGGTCCTCTCAACTTCCTACTCTCGAAAACTATAGGATGCTTATCTTGCATGAGGACTGCACCAACACTTTCTCCAGATGCATCGCACTGCAGTTCAAAAGGTTTGATGAAATCAGGTAGAGCCAAAACAGGGCGGGAACTGATGATCCCCTTAAACTGATCAAATACTGTCTGTGCCTTTTCAGACCATTCAAAAGATCCTTTCCTTGTAAGATTTGTGAGGGGGGCAGCCAACTGAGAGTATCCCTTCACAAACCTCTGATAAAAACCACAAAGACCCAATAATCCCTTTAAGTGTCTTATGTTCTCAGGAGGAGGCCAATCAATGATAGCTCTAATCTTTTCAGGGTCCACCTTCACACCACTTGCACTGATAATGTGACCAAGGTAGAGCAATTCTTCCATTCCAAATTCACATTTGGACTCCTTTGCAAACAGGGACTCGGATCCCAATATGCTTAACACTTCATCCAAGTGTTGTAAGTGCTCTTTCCAAGATTTGCTGAATATGAGTATGTCATCAAAGAATATGAGTACGAACTTCCTCAGCTGTATCTGGAAGATTTTGTTTATGCATGACTGGAATGTGGCAGGGGCATTAGTCAAGCCAAAGGCCATGACTAGGAACTCAAAATGCCCAAAGTGGCATCTGAAAGCAGTCTTCTCCATATCTGGAGCTCCCATCCTAATCTGATGATACCCTGACCTGAGATCAATCTTAGAGAAGAAGACTGCACCATGTAGCTCGTCAATGAGCTCATCAATTCTCGGAATAGGATACCGATTCTTAATAGTTTTCTGATTCAGGGCCCTGTAATCCACACACATGCGCATGATCCCATCCTTCTTTTTCACCAAGACAACAACCGAAGCAAATGGGCTTTTGCTTGGCCGTATGTAACCCATGTCAAGCAACTCCTGGATTGCTTTCTCAATCTCATCCTTCTGCTTCTTGGGATACCGATAAGGAGTAGTCATAACTGGCTTAGCTCCTTCTTCAAGCTCAATGATGTGTTCTGCACCTATTTCAGGATGTCTACCGGGAGGTGGGTTCTCAAACACCCTACTCCTCTTGGTTATCAAGGCTTGAATATCTTCAGGATAGCTCCGATTCTCTTCTAATGGTTTGGAGGGCATAACCATGACCTTACTTCTGTCTGTAATCAATACTTGAATGTCAGCGGGATAGCTATCCTTGTTTACCAATGGATTTGATGGCATTATTAAACACTCTGCTGCCCACTCCACCTGGTTATGGCGGATCAGCCTCTCCATCCTCTTCAATGAGATAACTCTAAGTCCACCATTTGACATTCCTCTCAATACCACCCTCTTCCCTTCAGACATGTATTTCAGCTCCATGGTTTGCAAATTTAATGTAATCTCACCCAGAGATCTCAACCATTGAATCCCGAGGACTGCATCATCAGTCCCACCAATGCTAACCACAAAGAATCATCTCTAATTTCATGATTTCCCAACTTCAAAGACATGTTGGAAAGCATCCGGTTGCAAGATATAATGGAGCCATCTATTACCATGACTTTGAAGCCTTCTACTTCCTCTGCCACTAGCCCCCTCTTTGTAACAATTCTCTCAACAATGAAATTATGAGTCGCTCCTGTGTCATTGAGAGAAATGACACGATGTTCTCCTATCACACACCAAACTCTAAAGGACTCATTCTTGTGAATGCTCGAGAGTTGAGCAATCACTCCTCTGTCTTCTAACTCAATTTCAGGCCCTTCAGGAGCCTCTTCATACTCGCTGTCCTCAATTTCAGTCTGCTGTTCTGACATTTCAGAATCTGAGCCATCTGCAGAATAGCACTCCATTTGATGCAAATTGCCCTTCCCATGACACTTATGCCTTGGGGCCCAAGGTTGTTTGCAAGAATAGCAAAGATTCTTCCTTCAAAGCTCTTGACGGAGCTCATCATCCATTCGCGAAGGAAACCTCTCGGTCTGATTTGTAAACTTCTTCTTATCCTTTCAGAAAGGGAAAGGCTTGGACTGAAATTTGTTTCTTGGGGCAGCCAACTCCATGCTTCGAGATTTCTTAATGGCTTCTACCAAGGTGGGCAGATCAAATGCTTTAACCCAACCTTTCAAAGGTTCCTTAAGTCCTTCAGTGAAAACAATCACTAACCGCTTCTCAGAAATACTACTCACCATAACTAAGAGATTTTGGAATTCAGTTATGTAAGTGTCCTATGAACCTTGCTGTTTGAGTTGAGCAAGTTCTCTAAATTTCACCTCCGGGTCCTTGGTATCAAACCTTTCAATCAGCTTGTTGGTGAAATCAGCATATGTGGTGATCAACTTATGACCAAGGGTGAACAACCCATGGTACCAGCATTTGTGGGCCACTCCATCCAAGTGCAAGGTATCGAACTTGATGGCGTCTTCTTCAGGCATAGGCCTTAAGGACAAGTAATTGTCCAACTTCTGCACCCATACTCTAGCTATGCTCTTAGTGCTCCCATCAAAATGTGCTAGAGTCACTCGTGCAAGAGCTTGTTGATAATCTCTTGGGGCAGAAAATCTCTTGTCATTCCTCCTTCCTCGCTTCATTTTCTGATTCATGAATTGATCCAGGGTGAGGATATCTTGGATCTCTCCAAGGAGAGAAGCATACTCCATATAACTGTTCCTTATTCCATCAGCTGTAGGTGTCTCAAATTCAGCTTGTTGTGCTTCTCTTGGCAGAAGACAGGTTGCAGAGATCTTGGGGCTAAACTTCCACTGTTGCTCCCATTTCCATTTCCTACAGGAGCATTAGAAGTGCTGGCTTCCGGTCCATTGTTGGGTTGGTTAGGGGTCCCAACAACATTCTGGTTAAGTTTGGCCAGCAATTGAGACATCATATCCATCATGGCATTGAATTGTCTCTCAGCCTTCTTATCAGGTGCCTCATTTGTTCTGTAGCCTTATCTGCCATTGAATCCACTGAATCTGCAGAATCCAATTCTTTCCCTCTGTTTCTCAATACCTTTGAAAAGGTATCTTCTTCAGGCACTACAGGAATTTGAAACTGTTGTCTCTTCTGTTCTCTGTTGTAGTATCGAACGTCTCTATCACTCATGGAAAATTCTGACCCCTCTAAAACTCATACGCTGGCAGGAAAACCAGCTCTGATACCACTGTAATATCCCGGATAATTTTTTTGTTTAATTGCAATAAGGATTAGAAACAAACACCATAACCCGTTAAAGTTAGAAAACAATCCAAGCAACTAAAGGGAACCCTTCCATCTTTTGTTCACCGAGAGCCCAATTTGGGAGCGTGAGAGCATACAGTGTTCTGGGGATTGTTAGCGCCAAAAACCAACTGAGAATTACAATGCACGGGCGGCAAGCCAGCCCCTTCTGCTTATTCAGCAGGACAAACACTAAACTTCTTGGCGGTAAACCAGGCAAGGAAAAACACAAGTAGCTTAACACAATCACTCTACAACGTATTTCAGTGGGAGGATAATACATAAAACTAATCACTCCACCGCATATTTCAGCGGGAGGACAATATCACTCCACCACTTATTTAGTGGGAGGACAACATTACAAATGAAATTACAAACACTAAGGCGGCCCAGCCAGCCTCTTCCACTTATGCAGTGGGGATTGCAATGAGCACTTCAAGTTCAATAAGAGGTTAGTACTACTAACCGATGATACAAGATGATTACAATGAAGCATTACAAACATTCATTCATAGACTAAAACTGATTTCAAGCTAAAACATAAAACAACAATTCTGATGTAAATACCAGCCTCTCCGGAAATGGGCCAGCAACACCGAAATGCACACAACTCTTCCAAATCAGCTCCAAAATGCTCACGAACTCAGGGGAACAACTGCTAACCAAGGCGAACAAACAAGGAGCTCAAACCAGCACCAAAATCACTACGCATGGATGGCACACAAATCGAAGCAACTCTAGAAAGGTACGACCAGCTGTGAATTTTGATATGCTCTCAAAAATTTCAATCAACACCAAATCAAATGCCCTTCCAGAGGAATGAACGCCTCTCCAATACGCTTTCAACGAGCCACTACCCAGAAGAAACGGAGACTCAGGCAGAGATCTATGAACATAAATCCACTTCAGCCACACTCCAAACCAGCAACATAGAAAACTTACCAAAACTCTAAAACTGAAAATCCTCACACCAAAATCCACTCTCAACACACCCACCAGCTAGGTACTATATTGCAAGTACAAAACTGTGCTAGCTAGGAAGCCTTAACTTCGAAGCTCAGATTTGCTCTCCATTTCGGCAGCATAACAATGCAAATTCTTTTGATGATCAAAATGAGAGCCCAAGGCTCTTATTTTGAACTTTTTGCTCTCCCAAATTCAAGTGCAAATGCACACAAATATGCCCAAATTACATGCCGCTTCATTACACCCCAAGGGCGCCGAAACACATTTGAATTATATTAAATATGTCCCCTCAAAGATGGCGTCTTCTTCCAGTTAGGCAAGTTCGAACTTTGCCTAGGACAAAACTTGCAAAGACAACATATAGTGATGCGCATGAAATAAGCTCGATTTCTCTTATGCCATTGACTTAGGAAAAATTAATAAAATCACTTGAATAAAATAAACTTCTATTTCCCAAAGTCGTCCAAAATATAATAATTAAATATTAACCTTAGAATGCAGTGTTAATATTTAATAAATCATTCTGCAAGCCAAATACTGCTCAAAACCCAATTGAATTGAGGACTGAAGTGTCGAACCATCCGCTGTACTGAACTGAATCTCTGAACTGCCCTGCTATAAATAGAACTGTTAATGCATTAGTAGCTTTTGCAAGATAAGACTTTCCTAACCCGTTAATGTCCTCTATTCTGTTTTGGTTTACTCATCTATGATATTAGATTATCTGATTTATGCTTTCCAAACTGAATATGTTTATCAGACTGTAACATTGATCATGATTATGATATTGACATTGGATAAAGATGGATTAGATCGACGAGTTGCTTAACATAGTTAAGTGTTGATCTAAATGCTATCGGGCTAGTAACCCGATAGCATATTAATGTCGATTCATTTATGAATCGGCATTAATATACTATCGGGGTATTAACCTGATAGTATATGTAATGCTATTAGTTATCGGGCTTGTTTGCTTTGATACCGATTCATTATCGGGTGTGTTTATATTGATCTGTTATCATTTACAATGGCACCGATTAGTTATCATAGAACCGAGTGGATCGGTTGACATTTGTAAGAGTCACGACCAAGTGACATCTTGATCGGACATGTCTAAAAGACATGTCCGATCAAGGTGCCACTTGATTGTGACTACCTTACTATATATGCATCATTCAAAAGAAAGGGGATGACATTGAAATCGATACATGTTTATCCTCCATACCTGGAGCAAAAGAAAGATAACAATATTATTGTCATAGTCATAATACCAAAATCTTAAATACACCATCTTGCATATAACTTGTTCATTAAATTGGAAATTGCAATAACAGTTACAGGAACCAGTTGGACTGATACTTACTAAAAATAGTAAGTCATGCAATACTGCTCCGAAAAACATAATCTTCGCACCCAATGACAAAACATGGAAAACTCAGTAATAGAGCACCATCTCAACAACCAACTGCTAACTTACTCAAAATAGTAAGTTCATTGTGCACCAACATTTGAAACCCTAATTCTTGATTCCACATAGCCTATGGGTTCCTGAAATAGGCCAATGGACCATGGAAAGCACATCATTGAGAAGGGGACATTACATCATCTCATTAATTTTGTTTTCTTTGTTTTAGTTTAAATAAGCATGAGGAAATACTAACTTGGTTCTTTAAGTTTTTTCCCTTTTGTTAAGCGGCAAAGATTTCAGTGACACAATTTTTGAGCATTTAACTTGGTTTCGAAACGAAGTTCACAAACTTGGTTTGAAACCTAGCATTGTTTTTGACAAGTGCTTTGTCTTCTTCTTTTCACAAAGTTACTCATAATTTTTTGGCCATTTAACTTGGTTTCGAAATCAAGTTCGCAAACTTGGTTCAAAACCCACCACTATTTCCGACAACTGCTTTGTTTTGTTCTGAACGTTTCAAGTTTGCCAAGTAGTTCATTTTTCCAAAAGGTTGTCCAAAGGGGTTCAAAACCGGATAACATTTTCGACAAGCACTTAACTATGTTCTCAAAGGTTATGATAAGGTTATCATAACCTCTTCAACCGTTGACGTTATGCGTATTCTCGTTGTTGGACATCAAAAAAGGTAAAGAGGAAGGCATTTTTCTTTCGCCATGTGTAGGCATCTGATTAAATCGTTTGAATGACCATTGAACTCCCACGTTTTTCAATATAAATTCGATCTGTCAAACAGTTGGGGACAGTGTCATTAGATAGAGGGGAGATAAATTGAGAAGTTGCCATCTGAGAAAGGAAGAATTGATAGGTGTCGATTGAAGGAGAAGAAAAATTGTGATTGAAAGGAATTGAGATGAATATTGGTTGTATTTGAAACTTGGAAGGATCAGAAAGATAGAATTATGAGAAAAAATGCTGATATTGATGTAATTCTTTTATTGTTTTCTAATTTTTTCAATAAAGAACATATTAATTTTGTTGCTGTGCATCAATCTCATTGTTTTTCTTGTATTTTAGCTGTATGTTTGGGCATATTATCGACCACGATTGCTCCAAGTGGGATTAGGGCAAGGTTTAAATTGAAGGTGTGAAACTAGAAAGTTCTAAAGGAGATTTTTGTTGTGTGTAAAAAGAGGAAGATAGAGGACTTGCAACTATAGAGAACTTTTGTGTAATGGCACACAAAGGACGTGGTAGAGGAAGAGGGGCACCTAGAGGTGCAAACCCTATCATGATGGAAATGTTAAGGGGAATAACGACTAGTCTTGAAGCCATTTAGATGGCACAAAGTAGAGGTTTTCATGTTGAAGATGTAAGTGATGATGAAGAAGAACAAGCTGGTGAAGCAGAAGAAGAAAACCTACCTAGGCTCGATCAAGGAGAAGAATGTTTTGTTTGGGCCACAACTACTTAAAAAACTAGAGCTTGTTTGACCCTCCAAGCTATAATGGTAACTTGAATCGAGACGAATTGGTGGATTGGATCTCCGAGATGGAGAAGTATTTTGATTTTGAAGGCACAAGAGAAGATAGAAAAGTGAAGTATGTATGTACACAATTGAAAGGTCATGTGTTACTGTTGTGGGATCATTTGCAAACAGATAGAGAAAGAAGAGGAAAAGAGAAGAAAAGTGCATGTTGTAGAATGGTAACAAAATTGAAGACATAATTTTTGCCAGCAAAATATCACAAACTTATTCCGAAAATTGCTGAATTTGAAGTAGAGAGAGACAAGTGTCAAAGAATACATATAGGAATTTTACCGATTGAGTATACAAGCAGGCCACACTAAAGATGACGTAGAGAAAGTTTCTAGGTATTTGAATGGTCTACATGTGTCACTTCATGATGAAATAAGCTTTCTTAGATTGCATAACGTAGAAGAGGCCTATCAATGTGCTTTGAAGGTTGAAGAGAAGTTGAATAGAAAGCAATAGAGTAATAGTAGAGGAAGAGGCAAAAATGCATGTGGTAGAGGACAAAATGGTGGTGGAAGAGGCTATTCTACCAAACAAGATGAAGCCAAAACCTCTCAGACAAGGTCCTATAGTCGGGAAATGGGAGGTAGAGGAAATTTTCGCGGAAGAGGTGAATCCTTCCTAGTATGAGGAAATTTTGGAAGAGGAAGAGGTAGAGGAAATTTTCACGGAAGAGGTGAATCCTTCCTAGTATGAGGAAATTTTGGAAGAGGAAGAGGTAGAGGATTCACTGGTACATTTTACCAATGTGGAGAAGAGGGGCATAGAGCTTTTGAATGCCCACAAACACAACTAAGTGGTGCTAAGGGAAAGGAGGTTAGAGTGCATATGGGACAAGTTGAGGATGAAGTTGTAGAAACTTCAAAGCATGGATATGATCTAGAGGATGGAGAATTGTTGGAGTTGAGATTGATTTCATTAAATCTGGAGAAGGCGGAATCTGGACTAGTTCAGAGAAGAAGTTTGTTTAGAACAAGATTCAAGGTAGGTGGCAAATGTTGCAAAGGGATCGCGGATAGTGCCAGTACTGACAACAATGTCAGAAGAGATGGTTAAGAAATTGAAGTTGGAAAGGACAAAACACCCTAGCATCAATTGGTTGTGAGAGCACAATGTTTAGTCAATTTCCAAATTGATAATTATAAGGATGAAATATTATGTGATATAATGCAGATGGATGCATGTCACATCTTATTGGGTAGGGGTTGTTCATGTTGGAAAGAATAATACATATACCATTAAGAAGAATGGACAAGAGTTTGTTTTGAACCCGTTGAAGGATAAAGGAGAAGATACAGAAGGTAGTTCAAGAGTGTGTTTGGTTTCCTAGAAGAATTTCTTGAAGGATTTGAGGAAAAAGGGAATTTGCTTTGCTTTTGTTTTTCCCAGCCAGCACAAAATGTGACTACAGACAAAGAGGAAAACTACCCATAGAAATCCAAGAGTCGATAGACGAGTACATTGAGATAATGATGAAAGAATTGCCGGATGGACTGTTGCTAGTAAGAGAAATTAGTCATTGCATATATTTAATTCCAGGGTCAAGTTTGCCAAATAAGGCACCATATAGGATGATGCCTAAGGAACATGAAGAGATAAATAGACAAGTCAAAGAATTGTTGGACAAAGGGTTGATTAGAGAAAGTCTTAGTCCTTGTGCTGTACTTGCAGTGTGTTGACGTGTATTTTGTACACCATCATACACAGAATAAAATACCTAAAGGCATCTTATCCTCTCTTGAGAAAATAGTCTCTAACTGCTGAAGATCTGCAAAAAGGATCAGTTAGATGGACTCCAAGGTTCTTTTAGTGGGGTCTCCACGTGTGGACAAGCTTTTTTAGTGGTATGATGTGATTTGCTGTTTCCTCCAAGGGGTTTTACGCATTCTAAAGCTCGAAGATTTTACTAAACTAAAGGAACTTTCAAAAAAATCAAAAGGATAGGGTTTAAGAGGTCTAATCTAGCCTAACCCTATGAATGACTTAGCATGGACGAGATTTGGCAAGACTCAACCAACTTCAATTTTGCCATAAGATAACAACTTAATTGAAATTAGTGCGATCTTCTAAGGTAATATAATGGTATTCAATGCATCAAAGACCAAGGACACTACTACGAAGGTACATATCCAAGACACAATGATAATTGAAGATTAAGGACTCAAAGTGTTCTCCAGTCGACCACGCAAGGCGTTCCTACAATCAGCAAGAAGCTAGTGGTTTGGATTGCGAATCCTACCAAATATCAAATCTCACACTTAGTCTTTCAAATTAACAAACTACTTCGATTGAGCACGATTCAAGTGTACCAAACAACCATGAAGATAACTCAAGAAATTTGCAACAAAACACCATAACTTCAATATTTTATTGATTTCCAAGTCATCATGTACAACAATTGCTTGGAGTTCTCTCTTCAAGACTCAATCTTGCTATAAAATAAAATTGCTTCTAGCTTTTATCTCTATTCTCTATTACATCAACTATTACTCTTTTGACTATATATAAATGAAATGAAAAATGGGGGGTATATATAGCATCCCCAGTTACAATGAAAGGTCCAGATTGAAAGTAAATCAACGGACAAGATCATGACACCTAAACCCTAATTAGGGTTTGTTAGAAATGACCTCCTTTTTACTGAACAATATTAAATACATAGCCAAATATTAAATTCGGCACAAAAAACCTAGGAGGTATCAACCAATGAGAAATAAGATGTCATGTCATCTGTAACAACCTTTCATCTAGAATCTTATTCCCTTTCCAATTCTCTTTCTTAGCATATGCAATGAATTTTGTCACGATTCCTTCGATTTCTGTGATTGGAATCTCGGGAAGATTCTTGATACTCTCTTCTAAGTGGATAACCTGATCGAATGCATCTAGAAGAGCTGCGTCCCAAGTAGATTCAAGTTCCTTCGTTCTATCAATCAGGAACATGGTGGCATACATCTGATCATACTGCTCATCTGTAACATCTGCGTCCTTGCAAAAGATGATCTTGATTCTATCCTCAAATTCCTGCATATCCACATCTGTCTCAACCTCGATCCTTCTGCCAAGAATGGTACGAAGTACCTCAAATACTCTGTCCTGGATCGGATTGATCACCTCCTCAACTTGACCACATCTAACACTGATGTCCTCGAAGAGAACATTCTTTATATGGAGTAAGGTTGACCACTGAAACAAACTGTGAGAATCACCTTCTAAGATCCTCTCCTGCGCTAAAATTCTTCTGGATGTATGTCTTATTACTTTCAAGACAGGGATGACAACGTCCTTGGTATGGGCAAATGCAGCTACTGTTGCCATCAATCTGTGGATAATCTCAAGAACTTGGATAGCCTGATGAATGATCTTCGACATCCTTGTAACAAACTCTATGGCCACTGTATGAGATCTATCCATCCAACTACATGTACGCTGGACCAGGTTCCTGAATCTTTCTGCTTCATTGATCGATTGAAGGGGCAATGCCTGCACTGGTGATCTAACTGGATCCTGACGTCCCAAAGGCTCGTTGATGTGACTGAAATATGTCCTCCATGCACCTCTCTCTCTCTCAAGCTTTCTATTCTTTTCCACTTCTTCTCTAAGCTTGTCCTTCAATGCCTCAAATGTGTCGGTGGCATCATCTAAAGTCTGCTCTGCTGTGGATGGTCCTAACTCAATAGTTTGTATATGATAGTCTTCTGCTAGGATCTCACCCTCGTATTTATCTGCTGCCGGTGTAGCTATCTGCAGTTTTCTAGATCCAGTCTCATCTCGAATCATCTTGGACATCTTTGTAGCCTTCTTCTTCTCTGTTGTCATATGTGAACGTCCAACAAGGCTCTCTAAATCAATTGCACTGTCCTCGTCCTCTACTACGATCACCTTGGTCAATCTTTCCTTCAACCAATCTGGGATATTCGATCTTGTCTCTTGAACTTGAATTTCTTTATGTACTATTTCTTCTTGTCTGGGAGGAGATGTTATTTCATTATCTTCTTCTAAATCATAGTCTTGGAGAGATCCATCGGATGAAACATGCTGTGCTTGTCCTTCCTCCTGCCTGTCATTCTGTACCATCGACTCCATGGACTCTTCCACTCGAATTGTTCTATCCTCTAGTCTGGAAGAAGTACCTGGTGTTTGATCTTTTTTAGCACCTTGCTTTTTCTTGGAAGGCTCTTTCTTTTCTGATCTTTCCTTTCTCTTCGAACCTCTCGGATGGAGATTGCCCTCACTGGCACATCGAAGGTTACCTTCACCTGAATTCCTAGGATTAGGATTGCCTTCACTCACGCTTGCTCCACCTTCGGCTGGTTTTTCTTCCAAAGTAAAAGACATAGCTATGCCTTGTTCTCTCAACTTCTGATGCTGAACGTCTACCCATCTGCGAGTACAAGACAAAACTGGTGCCATCAAATCATCTAAATCCACGGCCTCGGGCTCATTCTAATCCAACCTTATTGTTTTGCTTTCTCTATCATAGGAAGACTGGATGTGCCTGCCATTGTCTTGAGCTTGGTCGGCCACTCTGTAAATCCTACATTTCCTGATGAAATCCAAGGGCAATCTAGAATGTATCTTTCGTTTCACTTCAAGATCATCTAGGAGGTTCATCATAAAATCTTCAATTTGGTGCTCATGTCTAAATCTTCTACCGACCGTCTCCTCTAAATGTCCATGTGGATCAAAACTCTCTCTCCAAGCAAAAGATGAAAAAGAATGCAAGGCTAACTCCTTCTCTGCGTCATCCATGGCTAAGACATTAGGACATACCTCAACTGAATTACCCAAAATAATAGGTACCTGAACTCCATTCTGATGTCTGTGTCTGAATGCCTTCACATATGCTGCCAACTGCCTTGTTACTTCAAGTAACACAATTCTGTCTGTCGGGTACCTCGGCAACATGTATGGAGGTAAAGGACATCCATGTACTCTAATGTAAGTGAACTTGGGAGACTGAATGAACCAAGCACCGTACCTCTTGATGAACTCCTGGGCATCCTGAGATAATCTGTTGTGAATTCCACCTTGCAACGTCCTTGTGATGTTCATCGTGAAAGTATCATTGACTAACTTGTAGTTCTTCCTTGGCGGATGATGCAAGTAGGTATAGGATTCACAAGCTCTGACCTCGCCGGGTCCTCTTCCAATCACTCCTCTGTGAGGTAGTCCTGCGTACTCAACGCTCCTGATCAAAGCATAGATGACGTATGAACTCATGTGGAAGGACTTAGTAGCCCTGAGTCTCCTCAACTGTACATCTAAGCAATGGCTAATTATCCTAGCCCAATGTATCGTACCCTTTCCTTGAACAATCACCTGGATGAAGTAAAACATCCACTTCTCAAAATAGAAGGCATGAGGTGCTCCTGTAACTCTGTTGAGCATGGTAATCAAATCTCTGTACTCCTCCTGGAAATCAATCCGATGCGGTGTGTTCGGTACCTTGCTTAGACGGGGACGACTCTTAAGTAGCCAGTTCTTGTTGATTATGCTTAGGCAAGCATCTGGATCATCATCGTACACTGATCTGGCTCCTTCAATGCTCTTGTATATCATGTCCCTGTGCTCTGGAAGATGGAAGGCTTCACTTATGGCTTCCTTTGAAAGGTACGCCAAAGTGTTTCCCTCATTGGACACAATTGTCCTGGACTGTGGATTGTAGTGACGGGCACACTTGATCATCAACTCGTGGCACTGAATAGCTGGAGGAAAACCGGCCGCCTTGATGATGCCACTCTCTATTATTCTCCGGGCGACAGGTGATGGCTTGCCGATGTAAGGGACCTCTCGGAACTTCTTCGTGCTAAAGTTCCCCAAGTTGGTATCTCCAATGTTGCTCCACTTTGACACGATCTTGGTCTCCACTTCTTCGGTCTTCTGATCTTCTTTCATGAGAGCTGAGCGGCTGGTGGATGCTCCCGCCTTTGGGGTCGCCATACCTACACAACATTTCATTATAAGAACTTGATTTTGCAATGAATAACATAAATAAGAGAGAGAAGTTTTTAGGAAACGTCATGATAAGTCTCTAGAGTTATCATTTCCTAAAAAACAACGATTGAGCTAAGAGATTCAAAATTCAAAACTTCAAAATTTAAAATATGACGACGAAAGAATAAAGCAATAATAATTAAATCGCCATACCTCAATAGAGAGCTAACTCTAGAATGCAAAAAGGAAAAGATCGCCTAGGCAAAATTGAGGTAAAAATAGATCTTCAATGTGGTCTCCTCAAAAAAATCAACTTCGCCACCTTTTGGATTTCAACGTGATCTTCAATTGCACCTTTGACGTGGTCTTCAATCCTTGGCAAACTCGCCCTTGACAAATCGCTCAAATGGATCTTCAAGTTCGCACCACTCTAGATGATATTAGCGCCACCTTTGGAGGATATTCGCACTTCTTCGAATACACTTCGCACCACCTTTATTAATAAACTCCAAATCGCACTTCCCCTTGTCTTCCTTAATTCGCATGTAGAAGGATAAAATGATGATGTGAAAATGATAATTTCACTCCCCTTATATAGCGCTCACATCTCCATTCACCCCCTAGGCCGACTTGAGGATATAAAACAATTTCAAACGATTTTTAAATGATTTTTAATAAAATAAGAAGGCCGACCTCCTTAAATGAGCGCTTGAAATCGATTTTTATATTAATTAATTAATTGATTAATTATTAATGCCTTGCGTTTTTTTAATTTTCAAATTTCGATTTTTAAAGGCAAAAATAATTAATAAAAGATCAACGCCATATTAAATGCTAATTAAATTAGATTTTCAATTTTATCGAACTTAGCATTTAAGGAAATTTGAATTTGTTTATTTGGCGCCAAAACTATGAAAACAAAGGGGACGTACCTCATCGCTCTGGTCCCTTGGAGAGGGACAGGAGCGATCCATGATTTTGTCTTGATTTTTGCATTTTTTTACGTCCAACTCCTTCATCTCCACGTTCAACATTGATCATTTTGATGGTCCTTCGCATTTGATTGCCTTGTGTGCGTTCATGGGTCCCTTTTTGGATGTCCATCGCCCTGGTCCTTGTCCAAAGGACAGGAGCGATCTTCATTTTTCCATGTTCAATATGCATCTTCTATCTTCGATCTTCATTGTAGGGCGAATAACACCTATGCTTGTTCCTTTTGCGTTTGTTTCATTTGCTTGCACGAAGTGTTTGGACGCTTTGAGGGATCATCGCCCTTGTCCCTTGGAGAGGGACAGGAGCGATCCATGTTTTTCTCCTTAACCTTGGCAAGTTTGCACTTCGATCTTCATTGTAATGTCTTCTAAACGTCGTCCCTTACCTCGCTTAACCTCGCCTTGCTTCGTTTTTGAAAGAATATGAGCGCTTTTGGTGATATCGCCTTGGTCCTTGTCCAAAGGACAGGAGCGATGTGAGCTTTTACCTTGATTGGCAATGTTTGGACGTTCAACACTCTTGCGAATTATCCTCAAACGATGCCTTGGACCATATGCAATCTTATGACGTCTTGACTTAGCTTGAACTTGAAGCAAAACGAGGAATCCAAAGCAAATCGCCCTGGTCCCTTGGAGAGGGACAGGAGCGATATAGTCTCCATGCTCAAAATGATGATCATTTTACGTTCAAAACCCTTGTATATCATCTTTTTATCATACCATGGACCCTCTAAAACATTGCAACATCTTGTCCTTACGTAAAAACTTGCATGAAATGGCCAATGCATCTAACATCGCCCTGGTCCCTTGGAGAGGGACAGGAGCGAACTAGGTCCTAGGGTGCAAATCTCTTCATTATAACGACCTTTGAATGTTTGTGCTTGCTAAAAACGCCTTGAAATGTCCCTCGCCACCTTGTCTTGACTTGGATCGACCTTGAACTTGCATAGGAAGTAACATCACCATTGTATCGCCCTGGTCCCTTGGAGAGGGACAGGAGCGATCCTCCTTTTGTAGCCTTTACCTCACTTTGCCAGGTTCCAAGTTTATATTCAACGGACTCGTCCTTCTTCACTCCATTCGTCCATGCCTTGACATCATCTGTAACTTTGCAAGAAAAGCAATTATGGCAAAAATCGCTCTGGTCCCTTCCTGAGGGACAGGAGCGAGCTAGGCAGTTAGGACCCTAGTGGACGCCCAAAAAATCTTCAATTTGTATTCAATGCGTTCATCTCATGTTTTCCTTTGCCTTTGCACGTAAACTTGCCTTGATTTTAGCTCGGATCTTGCCTAATGAAGGAAATCGCTCTGGTCCCTGGGAGAGGGACGAGAGCTACAAGGTACCTTGCCCTGGTCCCCTTGGAGAGGGACAGGAGCGATATTAGCATTCTAGGTCATTCTCCTTCATTTTTGTATCTCAAATTATATTCATTTGACAAAGCATCCTCCTTCGGACCCTTTCAAATTGTTAAGTTATCGAAATCTTGCGAGGACAAGGCGAAATTTGATTTGTAGCTCCGGTCCTTCACTGAGGGACAAGAGCGATTTTTCTCCTGGAGGCATTTCTGTGTTCATGAAAATCTTCAATTTATATTCAATGGAAAGATCTCGCCTCTCTCTATCATTTCCAATTCGTAATTCATCCTGACCCTGCAGGAATAGTGAGATATTTGAAAATGAGCTCCCGTCCTTCACTGAGGGACAGGAGCGATTTTGCTCCTACAGGCCAAAATAACATGATTTTTCACATTTTAACACTTCACGAGGCGAAAACAAATCAATTCCAATGCCCAGGATAAAAAATCAAAAAGGTCAAAATTTGGTCAAAATATTCAATCGGACAAAAATTCATATTTCACTTTCAACACTTAGACAAATTAAAGCTCTGCATCAACATTCCAATTGAAAATTAGACCATTTTGGCGAATTCATTGCATTCAAAATTTGCATTCTAGAAAAGGAACTCAAAAACTCTCAAAAGCGACTGGATTCTGGCCTGAAAGGACAAAATTTAAAACCCTAAGGCTTGACCCTAAATCCAGACGACTAACTAACTAACAAAAACCCTAGAAACGAAAGCAAAAACGAGCGAAAAACAAGCAAAAAGAGGGGGTCCCCATTTGCGATGGGGCGATGTGTGAAATGGTCACAACACAGTGTTGGCACCAAAGAAAGGAGGTGAATGGAGAATGTGTACTGGTTTTAGGGCAATCAAATATAGGTTTCCGCTGCCCAAAATGGATGATTTAATGGATTGTTTGAGTGGAGTAAGATACTTGACAAAGATTGACTTGAAGAGTGGGTACCACTAGATCAAAGTTCGCGAAGGGGATGAATGGAAAACAACGTTCAAGGCCAAGGAGAGATTGTATGAGTGTTTGGTTATGCCATTTGGATTGACGAATGCACCTAGTACATTCATGAGGTTGATGAATCAAGTGCTGAAGCCTTACCTTGGTAAGTTTGTTATTATATATCTTGATCATATCTTAATTTTCAATAGACCAAAGGAAGAACATTTGGAACATGTTAGGCTGTATTACAACAGTTGAAAGAGGAAAAGCTAATGGTGAATTTGAAAAAGTGTAATTTTATGAAAAAGGGATTGGTTTATTTAGGATTTGTAGTTTCAGAAGGATGGTTGAAAATGGGCCCTGCAAAAGTGAAAGCCATTGTTGATTGGCCATCTGCAAGGATTATGTTTAAAGCCAATAGCTTTCATGGGTTGGTGTGCTTCTATAGGAAGTCCATAAGGAATTTCAATGCGCTATGTGCTCCCATAACTGAAACAATGAAAGGAGTGCCAAAGGAATTCAAGTGGACAGCTGCAGCAGAGAAAAGTTTTCAATTGTTGAAGAAGGAAGTGATAGAGCAGCCAGTGTTAGTGCTGCCAGACTTTGGAAAGGTATTTCAATTTGATTTTGATGCAAGTGGAATAGCTATAGGAGTAATTCTCAGCCAAGAGGGAAGACCAATTGTGTATTTTGGTGCGAAATTGAATGAAGCCAAGCAGAAGTATTTGGTTTGTAATCAAGAATTTTATGCAATTGTGCAAGCGCTCAAGAAGTGGAGGCATCATTTATTGCCAAAGGAATTTTTGCTGTATAGAGATCACTATGCTTTGCAATTCATTAACAGTCAAGGTAAGTTGAATGAAAGGCATATGAAATGGATTGAATTTTTACAGAGTTGTTCTTTTGCTTTGAAACAAAGAAGCTGTCAATCCAATAGAGTTCATTGTTGAATGAGTTGAAAGTGAATGTTGTTGGGTTTGATTCTTTGAGTGAGTTGTATGAACAAGATCCAGATTTAAGGGAAGCATGGATGGTGTGCAAGAATCCAGTGGTAATGGATTGAACTCCATGGTTGGAGTATTTTATTTAAGAGAATTTATTGTTCAAAGGCAAGAGGTTGTGCATGCCTCAAGGCTCCATGAGGGGGAATTTGAAAAGGGGAAAGCAAAGTGGTAGATTGGGTGGACATTTTGGCATTGATAAAGCAATTGCCCTACTGGATGAGTGTTATTACTGGCCATGGATGAGCATTGATGTGAAGAAGATGGTACAAAGGTGTAGGATTTGCCAGCATGGAAAAGGGTAAAGCAAAACATAGGAATGTATCAGCCATTACCAATATCAAAGAGGCCGTGTGAACATATCAGCATGGGTTTTGTTTTGGGACTGCCTCGAACTGAGAGAGGTAATAATTTAGTTTTTGTTGTAGTAGACATTTTCTAAAATGGCTCATTTAATTCCCTATCAAAAGACTAGTGATGCTTCCCATATTGCTAACTTATTTTTCAAAGAAGTAGTTCAGTTACATGGCTTGCCTAAAAGTATTGTCTTAGACCGGGATAATTTATTGCGGTTAGACCGAAGTTGTCAACAGAAGTTTGGGTAATTTATTGCGGTGTTTGATTGGTGATAAACCAAATAAGTGTGATTTAATATTGCCATAGACAGAGTTTACCTACAATAATTCAGTCAATAGGAGTGTGGGAAAGAGTCCTTTTAATGTTGTGTATGGGTATAGTCCAAGAGGTGTGGATGAACTTAGAGATAGTGCAGATTTGGTAAGGAAAAGTGCTGTAGTTGAAGATTTCATTGAGTATATTAGAGATTTGCACAAGGTAGTGAAAGAGAAGTTGGAGAAAAGTACTTCCAAGTACAAAAGTTATGCATGATATGCATAGAAGAGAACAAGAATTTCAGATTGGTGAATTGGTGTGGGTTCATTTGAGAAAAGAGAGGTTTCCACAAGAAACTGTGGAAACCTATAATAAGTTGAAATGGAAGAAGATAGGTCCTTGTAGGATCTTGAGAAAGTTTTCAGCCAATGCTTATGAAGTTGACCTTTCAGAGTACATTTATATCTCTCCTATATTCAATGTTAGTGACTTGTATAAATATTATGATGGAGAAACCAGTACACCAACACATCTATCGAGAGATACATCTCATAATCCTATGTAGATTAATCAACTACTTGAGAAGAAATATGACGAGGTAGATACCATCATTGGTTCTAGAGTTGGAAAAAAGACACGAGGCAAAGAGTACATGGAGTATTTGGTTCAATGGAAGGGAAAGCCGGCTGAAGAGTTGCCTTGGTTCACAGCAAATGAGCTGGCTAAACATGGGATTCCTATTCCAGATTGGCCCAAATGTTCATGAGTTCTCGCTCATGGAAGATTTCTTCTACCCCGGGTGTTTGATGCAACAGCATCTTGGGTGTCTGTGCAATCCTCATCTCATCAATATTGTTTTCTTTCTTTTAGTTTAAATAAGCATGAGGAAATCCTAACTTGGTTCTCTAAGTTTTTTTCCTTATTTTATAAGCGACAAAGATTCCAGTGACACAAGTTTTAGCCATTTAACTTGGTTTCAAAAGCAAGCTCACAAACTTGGTTTGAAACCTGCCATTATTTTTGACAAGTGCTTTCTCTTCTTTTCACAAAGTTACTCATAGTTTTTTGGCCATTTAACTTGCTTTCGAAACCAAGTTCGCAAACTTGGTTCGAAAACCGCCACTATTTTCGACTAGGGCTTTGTTTTGTACTCAAGGTGGCGAATTGGACAAGTTCGCCAACCAGTTCATTTTTATGAGAGGTTGTCCAAAGGGGTTCATAACTCGATAATATTTCTAACAAACGATTAACTATGTTCTCAAAAGCTTGTCAGAACTCAGAGGAGGTTTCCTAACTTGATTTGAAGCTAGGAGAAGTTCTCTAATTTGGTTTGAAACCCGATAGTGTCGCATAAGCAAGTGATTTATCAAAAATAGGAACTTGTGTCGAGGCTCGATAAGGTTATCATAACCTGTTCAACCGCCGACGCTTATGCATATTCTCATCGTTGTACATCAAAGAAGGTAAAAAGGAAGGCATTTTTCTTTTGCCACATGTAGGTATCTGATTAAATTGTTTGAACGACTGTTGAACTCCTACATTTTTCAATATAAATTCGATCTGCCAAACATTTGTGGACAGTTACATAAGACAAAGGGGAGAGAAACCGAGAAGTTGCCATTTGAGAAAGGAAGAGTTGACATTTGTGATCGGAAGGAATTAAGACAAAGGTTGGTAGGATTTGAAACTCGCAGGGATTGGAAAGATGGAATTCTGAGAAAAATCCTGATATTGACGTACCTCTTTTATTGTTTTCTAATTCTCTCAATAAAGGACATCTTAATTTTGTTGTTGTGAGTCGATTTCATTGTTTGTGTTGTATTTTTGCTGCGTGTTTCGGCTTATCCCTGGTCACAACTGCTCGATAAAGAAAACCTATAGGGTTACCATTATTACGATGGCTTTATCATGACAAAGTATCCTTAGCTGTATGAGATCAGTTAAAAGATAAAGTGTGATGTTAGGACCCTCTGATTGATAGGTCATTTACCTTACTATTCGGGTTCAAGAGACATAGTTGAGCCCTTATTAAAAGAAAGGGGCAATGCAAACATCACAACATAGTTACCAATTAGGAGAGGCATATAGGAATGGTAGGTGAAAAATATGTACAACTACAAATACAAGAGCTTTGGATTTTGATACAAGCAATTGAGAGAAAATGTAAATAAAATGCAGTATATTTTAATAATGTAGTTTTATGATAAGCTATTGTGAGATTGTCTGATATATATTTTGTTGAATATTGCAAGTTTGATTAATTGGACTAATAAATTTATTACTTGAAACCTGTATGTTATCTAAGTTCTTAAAGATGCTTTAATAAGTTTTTGACAATTCTCTACTAATGGTACTCATAACTCGGTCGGATTTGAAATCCATCATATTATTCTGTGGAATCTTTGCAAACCTTCTTGCTAAAGGATAGATGTAAGAATGTATATTATGACCAGTCACTGGAAAAATATCTTTTGTACTTGATTTTTTAAATTGACCTGGAAAAGAAGCTGTGATGTCTTGGATGTGGTGTATGACCTGGCACATAAAAGGGATGGTAAGTTCAATCTAGTAGAAAGGTTTATTTAAAGCGACTGAAAATCATTACAAAGTTTATCATTATAAAATCTGCATTATAAGAGGGATGAAAATTTGGAGATGGAAGGTGATCTGATATTGATCATTGGAGGATTAAAAAGGAGTAATCTTAATAGGAGTGGGGGCTGAATTTTATTTTAAAATGGGTAGTGCCTCAGTAAAGAATGAGAGAAATAAGATTTCTAATGCATGGACATGATTACTACTGGAGTCAATCATAATGCAATTTTGTGATACAAGGAGAATACAGAAGAAACAATACTCTTCATCTAAAGTAAGAGATGATGGTGGCAAAACTTCTGAAGGTAAAATGAAATCAGTTATGGGAGATAATTGTTGATAACGACGCTAGGGCTTCTCAAAGGAAGCTGGGAAATGAAATGACAACCTGAAATAACCCGTACCAAAATCACAGCAAGTTTCACCAGTTCTCCACTCTTCCCTCAAGTGCATTTTGTCAAACAATTGTCATACTGTTGGGTGAATTGGATGTTTGTGTTGTGGTTTGATGTTTCAGGTTTGAATATGTTTGAAAATACTGATGGTTTGTGTTACAAATGTAACGCTTAAAATCATTACAACATTGAAATGTCCCCTCACAAATTTTTTCAATTTTTAAACACAATAATTTCACCCATTAGCGTTAGCAAGATGAAATATTGGGAGCAATACATATTGGCGGTTGGACCAACCACTTCCACTTTTCAGCGGGATAAAGAAATGCTGGAAATTAACAACTACTTGGCGGTATAACCAGCCAATTACAAAATCCAAGAAGACTAAAATTAAACAAGACAATCACTCGACCACTTATTCAGCGGGAGGATTGGAAATAACAAACTATCACTCAACCACTTATTCAGCGGGAGGACTAGAAATAACAAACCATCACTCAACCACTTATTCAGCGGGAGGACATGAGTACAAAATAGAATAGAGATAGGCGGCAAGCTAGCCTCTTCCACTTGTGCAGTGGGCGATACAAGAAGTATAGTGCAGAAATAAAATGGATTGTTTCAGTACTACTGAATACAACCTTACAATGACAACTCTACAAAATACTTGTCAGTACATCAATCTCCAATCTCTAAGAGATACAAGAAGATACTCCAAGAAGCTACAAACATGAATACTGAAAAATACAAGCCAAAAAGAACACTTTACCAAATCTGAAATAACACACCAGCAACACCAAAAACCAGACCAGCAACACTGTGTAGTCCGTATCTCCCTCAAGACACCTCCGAATAGCTCTAAATCAGTGGTGAATGAGAACTAGGAAGGGGACGCCCAAGTCTCAACCAGCAACCTAATCCAAACAGCCTTCAAACTTTAATGCACGTATCCCAAGGTCACTTCCAGCATTGTACGACTTGCTTGGAGAGGGGTGATCTGCCTTAAAAATACAGCTCTTCGCTATAATTCATGAAACTAAACAAAAAGGGATGCCTAGCAGAAAGGAATCCAACAAGCCAATACCCAGAATGATCAGACAATCAGGCAGGGAGATATGATCGAATAACTGCTTCAACCATGGACAAACCAGCAACATACAAAATCACACTAACACTCAGAAAACTGAAAATACAATAACAAAATCTATCTCGATGTAGCTCATTCTATTCCTTTGGATGAGAAATAGGCTCTCCAACCGCTAGGTGCTATCTCTCAAGCACAAAACTGGCACAAGCTAGGAAGCTCTCAACTTCGAAGCACAAGTCTGGCACAAATTCAGTAGCACTTTGTTATAAATATTCATGGATACCAAAACAAGTGCCGAGCACACTTATTTATAACCTTGGTGTCTCCAAATTCAAATTCACATTCCCTCCAAATGGATGCCAAACCCAAATGCAAACTAATCTCACCTTAATTTGAATTTTGCATTTCATTTCCCCTCGTTTTCCAAGTTGAACTTCACATAAAAGCAAATATATTTTATAAAAATGACAATAAAATCATAATGTGGCATCCAAGGTAGATAAGTAAAATATATTATAAAATTAACTTATTTCCCATAAGGCGTCCATCTTGCCTTATTAATATTTCACTTTATAAAATATTTTCCCTCAACAATAAATCGCCCAACTTATGACATAAAATAATACTTTATTACCTCAAGTCGTCCCTTTAAGTCATAATCAAAAATATATAAGTCATACGCCTAGGCCAAGGGGGGCATTAAAAAATATTAAAATACTTTTCCCATGTGCTGAACAACTGCCATAGTGAACTGAAGGCCAAAAGTAGTGAAACTGCACTGCTAGAAATAGCCTCTGAATTGGACCACTAAAACCTGCCAAAAATAGCACTGCCAAAAATAGCACTTACTAAAAATAACATATTGCTAAAAATAGTGTGTCGAAATGCATTTTAACCACATTCTGAGTAGCTGTCGCAACTTACTAAAAATAGTAAGTCCAAAAAAGTCTTCATATTCATTTTTATGTCACACCATTGCGAAGCTCTTTGAAAACCCAGAAAAACCCCAAAAATTGAGATGTCCTCACCCATACTTACTAAAAATAGTAAGTTTACCAAAGTCCATTGATTGCTACGCATGTACCATCATTGCAAAGCTTTCTAAAAACCCAAAAAGAATCCATAATCAAAACTGTAAAACTCTAACAATAAAGCCACCAAAATTGCCAAAACATTGTTGTAGAAAATAGGAAACCCTAATTCTGCCTCTGACTGACCAACGGGTCTCGGGATTGGCCAACATTTCCCAAAACAAACTAGAGCGGAAAAGGGGACATTACAAACATGTTCAAATGAAACTACAGGTATGCAATGAACTTGCTATTAATATTCAGATTAATCAAAGATATCATTCTGAATGCCAGATAATCAGAGAAATTACAGAATGAAGTGTTTATTTCTGACCTGGATTAATAGCAAGAAATCACAGGATTACAATAGTTTGCAGTCTTCAACCTGGGCAGAGTTTGATAGAACTTCCACTAATAATAAGCTATGGAAATCTTCACACTAGAACCTGATTTCTTTTTCCAGATAGCTGCGCTCAGTCTGCATTTAAACACACCTTCAGTGCTCTCAATCCATCCATAAATGGAGCTTATTCCTTCAAATACTCACAGTTCATGCTTGTTCCTTTGCACATTCAAACACTACTGTATTATCCAATTTGCCATACAGAAAGCTTCCGACCGAGCAACAAAGAGGTTTCTCTAGAGACATTTCTGCAATTATATCAGTCTGATATCTTTCAACAAACTGTTGAGATTATTTTCAGCATTGATTAATGAAATAATTAAATCTTTCATTTGATTAGCATAGAGAAAGTTTTCAGAACCTCTACAAGCTAATAAACCACTCTTCAGTGCTCATGCTTGCATATAATGAGTCAACTTCAGATAAACATGCAGGACAATATCTTGAGGCAGCAGTATGACTTTAATGGGATTTATAGTATATTTTGCTACGAGTTGCCTTTCTTAGCATCGCCTCTCTCTGCCGTACATAAAGATGACTTTAGAAGAGTCTCATGTTATTGAAGTCCATATTCTGTTTGGACATCCTTTCCAATAGTCCCAGCGCTTAAGCATCATGATATGCATAATTTAATTTACCCAGCAATATGTGTGATGCCGCCAACAACTGAAAATAAGCTTTTGTGAATAGAAATGGGAAAATAACCACCATATCATTGCTATATAAAATCAATAAGCTTTTCTTTTAACCCTTGAGAATAATATAAATGCCAGTTAGAAATCAAGCGCTCAACAGATATAAATTTTATCGGCCAACTTTGCTATTTACTTTCCCCAGATACAATCGAATTTTCTATAACTATATAACTTCAGATTTCAACCCGATAATGTTTATTCACGTATCAGCATAACCCATATATAATATTAATTTTATTTCTGCCAAGACGTATTTATCGCCAGCAGATCAATTCTTTTCATAGAATAACTGGCCAACTCAGAAATATTTTAATCGCCCAAATGTTTCCAGCGTTCTCGCTCAGTCAAGAAGGCTCACACCCAAATGATATTATATTTGACCAAATTCTGACCTTTATTTTGAGAAATAATAATATTTTATTCACGACAGACAATTTATTCCTTCAGCCCAAATAATAATAATAATATATTTCTTCTCAAAATTGAATAAATACCTCAGAAAATTTGATGAATATCCCTGAGCTTAAACCTCATCAATGATATGCAATGTGAATGCTGACATGAATCCACCTCCCGATGGTGTTGGGTTTTCATCCAACCTACCCGACTTGAGGGTTTCTGTCCTCAAGTTTCTTGAAAGTCAATGCTCTCAAAAAATGCTCCCGATAAAATATTTCCACAAGATTGCTTCAATAGTCTTCCTTCGCCACCTTTTTATAATAATTTTTGGCAACCATTTTAATTTAATATTGAAGTCATAAAGTGACTTTATTAATATTTTTATTTTTAACTTCAAAAATCACTTTAATTTAAATAATTATTAATTAAATATTATCTACCTTAAATAATTTAAAACAACATAATAAATTACTTGACTAAGTATTTGATTTTACATGCCTGCCAAGAATGGGACATACACAAGCACCAGAAATACAATGATCTGATAAATAAACAAATTGAAATGCTACCTGAAAATTCACCACACATGTACAAGAACTGAAAATATCTAAGATATGCATAAATCCACCACTATTACAGATGAATACAATAAACTTAAAAAGTATAACAATAGTAGTGTCTTCAAAGATATCTAATAATAAGGTATATATTTTCCAAAATGTACTCGGCTTCACTTAGGATAGACTGGTCATGACTATCCAACTCATTTCATAAAAAATGTGGCTGGTACGACAGTTTGCAATAGTCACAAGTATACTATTTCTGGCATAGTCCTATTGGTGTGTTTTTTATGCATGAGCAACTCAAAATAAAATACCCAAAGATATCGTATCCTCTCTTGATCAAAATCTTCTTTGTGCTAAATTGATGGATTGTGTGATCACAAAGACGACTCCAAGGTTCTAGATTCATGTGGATAGTCTCAGTTGGTTCGTTGTGATTTGCTGGTAATCTCAAGGGGGACTTACGTTATTGTTCGAGGAGTGAATCAATCAAAGGATTCTGTTGATTGCCGACACTTTTAACTTTCTCTTTTTTGAAATAATTTTGCAATTAGTTCCTTTTCAATCCTACTTCTACTAAGACTTGGAAAAAATGGGCAAAACGATGAGGCTAAGTTGCCGGTCCCATTTCGGATTTGGATTCTTGTTCGAGATTCAGGTTCACAAATTTGTTCAATTATTTATTTGGGTGGGTTTGGGTTCACTTTGGGTTCGTTTGTACAAAAACACACATATATATATATATATATATATACGCAGCAAATAAATTCATAATATACCACTGTCAAGTGTCAACTATGCTAATAGACTAATAGTAAAGTAACATAGAAAAATGCCAAAATACACCACCATATCAATGTTTAAGTTCAAAAATAATAATGTCAACATTAACAATCAACCATCACTGATCAAATATCATCGAAGTCATCAAACATATCATCATCCTCCTTTTGTGGCAAATTAGAAGCACAAACAGTGCCACTGATAGTTGTACTAGCAATCTCAATCTTAGGAGCAGACTCATGATCACTAGCAATCTCGATCTATTTTAAGGGTTGGAGGGTCGAGTTGACCAAAATAGGCAAAAAGAAAACTTTAATTTTTTTTAAAAATTGGGTCAGATCACCCAAATTTGGCCCGGGTTCTGCCGCTGGAATCAAAATTCGCTTGAAATTTGGCAAAATTCACCCTGAGTCCTTCTCAGTGAACCCATATGGCAAAATACAAAACCTGGAAGAATTTTCAGAGAATTTGTAATGTCCCCTTTTGGGAGGACACTAAATCTTGCCCAATATACATGTATAATCTTTGCAAGTTATGTATTTCTAGTCTGCTGTGGTAATTTGGACATCTTCAATTTGATGTTGTTTCCCTCTTTAAATGCACATGTCTACTATTTATATCAATCTGATTTGCTGCCTATACTCATATATATATATATATATGCGTGTGTGTGTGTGTGTGAGAATCCTTTCCATTCTATCAGGTCTAATTCTCTAGTTATTGATTTTATGTTTCCTCTTATTTTCCTTCAATGCCTACTTTATTATTGTTCGCAAATTTGTATTTGTGTTCTGATCTCATATCAGTCTTCCAGATTTTCTTATAATTCTGATTTAGGTCTGCTCCTAAATCTGCTTTTAATGCTTCAGATATTTTGATCTATTCCATGGATCCTTCCTTCTCAAATGAAAACTTCTCCACTTTATATCCTCCAATGTGAGGGAGAGGTCACACCTCTTCATTATGGATGCCCTTTGGCAAGAGACACACCCTTTCACCATTAGCACCCTTTGAAAGAGTGCAACTCTTCATTACTTCTGCTCTTTGAAAGGGACACAACCTTTCACAATCAGATCTGTACTTCTGATTCACAAATTATCCTCCCTCAAGTGAGGTTCTGAAATATTCCGAGCCAAATTTTTTCGTTTGTACAAATTACAAATTACATTCAATGCACCCGTTAAGGTTAGAAGATAAACCAAAACGTGCTGAAGCAACTCTAACCAGAATGTACACCAGGATCCCGATGTGGGCAAGGTGTGAGCATTGGTCAGAGGATCTAAAACAAATTGCTTATGCAGTAACTCTAACCAAGAATGGCGCCGATGATGGCGAGCATATGGTCAGAGGATCTTCTACCCTAAATGCTGAAAGGGAACTCTACACCAAGTATGTGCTACCCAATCCAGAATGGAGTGAGGGGCGACCATATGGCGGAGTGATTACAAAACAATGCTTGAAAAGAAATGCGGAAGCTGGAAATACTCAACACCCAGAATGTGCTTGCTAACCCAGAATGGGAAAGTAGCTACCATAGGGCGGAGGTCAATTAAATACAATATCAAATGCTGAAAGTAAGAAGAGCATTACAATTTGATAAAGCAAGATTATACTCTACTGTCAGTACTACTGCCAGCTTACACTATGAAAGATGAAATCTTGCAAACAATACGTATCAGCATATAAATAGAGAGGTACAATATTAATGAATTCCTTTGCTGAGAAGTAAGATTAACGGAAATGGCAATAAACAGATCCAACCTTTTCTCTAGACTTGAATAAATCTTCAATGAAGCATTCCCATCACTTTCAAAGAACTCTCACCACCATCGAATAAAGATATTGCAGATTTCTCCAAACTGATTTAATAGACTTGCACCTTTCAACAAATAACCAGCAACATAGGATTCCTTTGAAATGCTCGGAACTCACTCTTAACTCATTCAAAATGCTGGATATCAATTGCAAAAATCTAATAGAAAGGAGGCGCTCAGACTAAGAACAGAAAACAGACTTAAAAAGCATCTAACACTCAATGCACAATTCCCAAGACAGCAAAGGTACGACCCAGCTGAAAGGGGCGATTTCTCTTTTAAAAATCTGATGCTTCACAAATAAATCTACAAATTGGCACACATGGGCGCCTTCCCTATATGGAAGGGAATATGCAATACCCACAATGAATTTCTTTGTCTTTTTTGATTTATGAATTAAACATCCAATCTGCTGAAGCTAACATGCAAAAACCAGGAACTTCTAATATGCAAAAATCAGAAACTAAGAACTACAATGCTGATTACAATGCACAAATTTCAAGGAACTCACAAACTAGACTAAAATCACAACTAGTTGTTGTCTTACAAACAAGAAGCGATGCCCGAGCTAGGAGGCCTTCATTCCTCGAAGCAAACCCAGAGCCAAACCGGCAACATAACAGTACTGTAGACCAAAGATGTGAAATGATGCTCAAAGTCTTCCTTTTATAACTTCCTGTTGACTTCACGAAACCCTAAAATCCACTTCAATATCCAAACCCTAATCCTTTCTCCAAGATGGCGTCCTTTTCCTTTCAAGCTTAATATTGATATTTTAATTAAATTCAATACCTTGATAAATGCGCCCACATTAAGCTTGCTTTGACTTTGGAAATTAATAAAATAATCTTTAATGAAGGCGCCACCCTCAAAAAGCCCACTTTTCAAAACAACATAAAGTGAATAGACTAGGCCAAGGGGTCAACGTTCGAATATAATATTAAAACGTGACCTTTTAATTAAATATATCAACTTAACTCTTCAATCGTGCCCTGAAGCCAATAATGACCAAGTCAACTGACCAAACTAAAGTAGGAAGTCAACCATGCTGAACCCAACTGAAAAACTGCCAAAAATAGAATTTACTAAAAATAGTAAATTCCAGAAAATGCTCTAAATGCCGAAATGAACATACCACTGCGAAGCTCTCTGGAAACCCAGAAAGAATCCGCCATTGAATCCACCAACTCCGAGCAAAGACATCCTCAAAAATAGGAAACCCTAATTTTACCTTCCGACTAGCCTTCGGGTTTCCAGAAAAAAGGCCAACGATCACTGGAAAGATCAGGTCTGAGAAGGGGACATTACAGGTTCTCTTCTCCCTTTTATATCTCATGTTTGAGGGAGTCACAGATTTTCATTTCATGTCTTTGACCATTCATTAACTTAATTAAAATTTAAATATGTTTTATATTTTAATTTTAATTTTAATTATTATTTATCATTAAATTGTATTTCAAACTAGGGACATTACAAAATTTTGTGCGAACCAGAATTTGGAGAGAATTGAATTGGGACCCAGGGGTTTTGTAGAAGAATCTGGTAACTTAGGGATGAGCGTTTAGGAAGCTACTTGTAATCTTAATCTAATCCTATGAATTCAAGAGACGGAAATTGCAAAAGTGGAATTCAAAACCAATCCTTGCCTCACCAATTTCGACAACTACACAAGAACGGTGCAATCTTCCAAGGAATTCACAAGATTTTCGTATCATTCATATTCACCAACTATTTGAACAATGAATAAAGCAATGGAAGTTGTGTTTCTTTTACTGGTTCAGGTTAACTTTGCATGATAACTGAAAATCCTCCAATTATCAAAAGTATGAACACATCATTCCCACATTGAGCAATTCTATCAAATCCTTCATTCAATCTAACAACTTGAAAATGAAATCTATTCTATGGAGAGCCAATAAACCATGCTAACTTGCAAAAGTAGACAAAGTTCACCAACAATGGAACAATGAATAATGTCATATCCCCTATATTGTAAACAATAAATTGTATTTGAATATGTTGATGTATCGATTTATTTAAATTAAAAACAGATATGAATCTTTAAAACAACTTATCAATAAATAAACATATTTTAGAGCCTATCATTATCTATTTATTTTCCTTCATTATATTACATATATATTAATTGTATGTATTAATAAATCATAGATAAACAATTTATAAATAACAATAAATCAAATTAGAATTATTACTAATGATGAAAACTGTCAAGTGTAATAAATAATAACTACTAACTAAATCAAATAATGAATCGCTGGCTGAGGCATGAACTTTGGGAAGAGACTCCACCATAGGCATGGGATGTGGCTTTTTGTCTTTTGAATGCACACATATGACTTCTACATGTAAAATGTGCACCTAAAGCCAATGGACATTTTAACAAACAGTTGGCATGCAGTATATTATGCTATCTATGAAGACTAGAACCATAGGCATTACATCAAACATTTATCATGCAACCTTTCCTTCCTTTCATTGCTGTTCTATCTCATTCAATTTATTCAATGGCTTACAAACTAAATGCATTCCCAAAGGGATGAGTAAGTATTTTTATCAAAACCTGATAATAGGCAGCCACTGCTGAAGCTGATTTCAAATTCAATCTGCTGCATATAAGTCACTATTGGGACTGAGTACAAGTTCGAACTGCTGTATGCATGGATTTTAATTCACTATTGGCTGCAAAACACAGAGCTACAGGCCTGCTTGTTAAGGAGTCTTCAATCTGCAATGTTTGCCCTTTTAATTTGATCTCAAACCCTGCTGTAACATTCTGGGATAAATATGCAGCTGATAATATGAATTTGTGTGCAGACCCTAGCTGTCATTATGCAAAAAACATGAATTAAGAACGTGCAATAAACTCCATAGTGATTCTTGAGTGAAACCACCTCACAATGGTGCTTGGGTTTCTGTCCAACACCAAGAAATCCAAGGGTTTTCATCCTTAGAAAAATCCAGTCACTGATTTCCAGCAACAATGGAGAAATAGCTTGAATGAAATAATCTCAGATCATGCTCTTGAAGGAAGACAAGGTTTGTTTATAAAGACTCCTCAAACTCCAAATGAATCTCCATGCTCAATGTGGGATAAATCCTCCTTTACTTTTAATTCCTCCTTATGAAGTCGGCCATCTAGAACCTTCTAATAAATCATTAATAATATAATTTTATATTTGCACTTTAAGTCATTTAATTTCCTCCTTGGCTAGGTGCTCAATAATTAATTAAAACATGGCCCCATTTTCATGATGAGTATGACCCTTTCTTTATGAAATAATAATAACTTATAATATAACATTAAATGGCCTCATAATAAAATTTATTAAGAAAGTTATCACTTCATTAATAATCAAACAAGCATAACTCCATGATTAATCAATATTTCTTCATTCTGTCTACACTGGGGAGTTGACCATTTTGTCCTCTATCCAACCCACTGACACTAAAAATAGAAAGGGTCCCTCTCGATCGCCTCTTGACTTACTATAAATTGTTAAGTATATGAAACTGAGCCCAAACGAAGTCCAGTCTGAACCAAACGAAGAGCAGTCCTGAACACTTCTAACCTCCGGAATGGGAATAAGCCTCCTGCACTACCAACTGGAACCCTCTAACCGTCAGTCTTAGCCTACCAGGGCCAATAATAGGCTAATCCAATCATAAATCATATCATTCGAAAAAGGGGACATTACATATAAGTGCATGGATTCTATGCTTGAACAAATGAGGGTTGCTGTGTGAGTGAAGGACCCCACTTTAGCATTCTACAATGAGCAGATTTGGCCAATCATTCAGTGCAAATGGGGACAAGCTCAACATTCCCTTGCATATGGTTGTCTACGCCTTGAATCCAAAGTGGTACAAGGCTAGAACTGATAGAGTTGCACTGATTCGAGATGATGTGGTAAAGGCAGGGTTCTTTAGGTGCATTGATAAGATGTATGATGCTAGAAATGCTGACACAATTTGCACTAAGTGGACTAAATTTGCCTTAGGGTTATTCAGACACGGCTAAGATGGATATAGCAACTATGGCACAAGAGGACCCACTTTTGTGGTGGAATTGTCATGGTCAAAAATCTTTGACTACCACTCTAATAATTCGTTTGCTATCTCAGGTTTCTTGTTCTTCAGCTATTAAGAGGAATTGGTCTACGTATAGCTTCATCCACTCTCTTAAGAGGAACAGACTTACCTCTAGGAGAGTAGAGAAGTTTGTGGCTGTACATAGTGCTTTGCGTCGCATTGGCCGCAAGACACTTGTGTACAAAGAGAGTCCAACGACACGATGGGATGTAGAGCTAGAGGAGCCATCACAGGTTGATGAGGATGCTACTACTTTAGATGCAGGGCTGGTTCGTGTTAGTTTGGGGAATCTTGACCGTGAGGAGTCCAATAGTTCCAGTGATGAGGAGTATGTGGATGATTAGAGGTCTCCCTTCACTACATTTTGACATTTGTACTTATTTTGATATCATGCTAGTAATTGTAATGCTACTCATTCTAATGATGTAATCATCTTTATGATATTTTTGCAATAATAGAAATCTCCAATTCGACAATTTCGTTTGTCAAATTTTATTTGGTATTCAATAAATCTTAGTATTTAGTATTTGCAATCTTGCTATTTTATAATTTTATTAATTTGCCAAAGTTTCATTTGAAATGTAATTCTTATACATCTTTTCACAACTAGTTTTTCAAGTACTATATGTATATCAGCACCACCTCCTGCCGTCCCCAAACTTAGGCCCTTTGTCCCCCCGTCCGTGAAATCCATCCTTGTGTCCCTCCATCTCCACGCTGGTGGAACACTGAATAATTGTGAATTTAATCACTACATGCTCTTTAATGTATCCAAAACAATGAAAGTGTGCTGTATACATAAGCAAGGACATCTTAACCCGCCAGAAAATATAAATCATAAATCCTTAAAAAGGTTTTGTGAAATGCTCTATACCTGTATTCCTCCAATGGGGATGATGATAGAATATAATTGTAATTTTTTTAGCAAAATCTTTGTCTTGTGGTGTCCAATTCTAAGTTAAAATTATTTATTTAGATGATACAGACATCTGAAGGTTTTGTTCCTTGCTGGGGTGGCCTTCATCTGCTTCCACTGCTCTGTGGGGTCTACTGTACTTGGTTGGGGGCTACCTTCTATTTATATTGACTCTTGTGTGTCTATTTCTTTGTTTTTCCTGCTTTTCTTGCTTGAATGTATTGAGTCTACGGATCCCCTTTTTACCTTAGTTATTTGTTATTGCAATTGATGTACAATCCAATTCATTTGACCTATTCTTTGTCATACTTAGACTTTAATATAATTGCTTTCTTTGTTCTCCATGAAAAAATCTCTTCCTCATCAAATTTATTTTCATACTTTAAAGAGTTTTGGGGTCTTCAAAATCATTTTATCAGCACTAAGATCTCAAATTGTGATTTGAAATATTAATTAAATAGCAGGATCTCAGAATTAACTTGAAATCTGTAACTTTGTTCATGCCTCTTTTAAAAGCTCACCTTTAAGATGGTTGTTTCTTTGAGTTAATAATCAGTAAATGATGTTAAATAGGACTGAACGAGCAGTATTTAGTAATGATTTGAGTATGATGCACCTGACAAGGAATTTTGCATTATATGCTCAATTTCTAGCATTGTTCATGTAAAGGTTGGCCTAATGAGTCATTCGGGTGCCTACTAAAATAGGTGAACGCAAGCTTTATGCAACCATATAGTAGATAAGATTTGGTAAGAGGTGCACGCTATGGCTAATATGCTATACTAAAATTTTAGTTATTTGGGACATAATTAACAGTTACTTACAACTTTAGGCTTTATCAGTTTCCCCTTCATCATTAACAGTGCTGTAGTTATGCTCTGTGTCTCAGTATCATTCCTCACTAAGGATTGATTAGCCTGTCAACTGGCTTTATGAAAGTTTAAGCTCTTACTCTTGATTGTGGCATATATAGAATCTTTTTTATTTTTTTAATTTTGAAGTGTAGAAGAAATTATAGTAAAAATCAATGCCATTCTTCCATTTTTTCATTTTACAATGCATATAGGTTTTTCTATTTAGCATCAATTCTTAAGAGTATTTAAGCACATTGCATTTTTATTTGAAAGGATTCAAGTATGCGTTTTTTATATGCAGAGTAAAAAAATTATTGAGTAATTTACTGGCAACAAGTATCATGTATTAATGATTTGTATGTTTAGACATATTTGAATGTAAAGAGAGTTTACCTTCAAGTGAAATGTTCAATGTCAGGGAACAAAGGGCATCAGCTGAGTACGTGGAAAGATACTGGCAGTTTACATTATAGCAATGCAAGAACAGGGAGTCCCGAGGATTTGACAATTCATCAGATAAATACATTAGATTGGGAGCAATTGTTGGAACCACAAGATTCTCCTGAAGGGATTTCCACCGAAGACATCACACAGAGCCATAGGAGGACACATCGAAATGGTCAGTTTGAAACAATTGAAACTCCGAACAGTGGGAGTTTCTTAGTTGATGGTTTGTGTTCTGAAGCTGTACAACAATTAAATGTAAGTGTGAACGAAAAATCAAAATAATTGCTAGGGAAAAAAATGCATTTATTAGAGTACTTCAAGCCTTGCAATTCTGACTACCTACACTAGATTTGGAGTTGTATCTTAGCATTTTACATTCTAGATTTAGAGTTATTCAACTGCTGCTAGAAAGGTTCTGACACAAATGACTTTTGCTTGTTCTTTTTGCATTTACTTGGTATTTTCAATGCTTTTTTGACTTCACAATGAACATGAGTTTTTGTAAGTAGGGATGAGAAAATTGAAGCATGATTGATGAATCAATACCAAAATACAATGAATGTATGAGAGAAATGGAGAATCATATGCAAGCTTTTCCCATGGCAAAGAATAATTGATTAAATTGAGATGAATGGTATGTGCATTTGAAAAATAAATAAAGAAGTAAATGTGAATGCTCAAAAGATTTCATTGGGTCTACAAGTAGCAAATAATGATTAGAAGATTGATTAAGCCACTGGTACTTCTGTGATTGGGCCAAAGATTTATCATTGGTTTGCAGAATGTTAAATTAATGATTACAAGGAGTAAAATAAGCTAATAGATCTAGAAATACATGAGCAAAGAATGATTAGAAGATTAACTGGACCAATGGCTACTTCTTTGGTTTGGCCAACAATTGATCATTGCTTTGCAGGCTATTCATCAAAGATTAGGCTGGGAGAACAATGTGAGGAGATTTAAAATGATTTCCTCGATGTCAAACTATTCAATATACCAATGCTATCATCTTGTCATGAGAAGATAAATAATTTTTTGTTCACAACAAATTTTGCTAAGGGTCTTACCCATGCTGATAAATATTCCCAATGTCCGTGCTGTTGATGAAGTGCTTATCGAACACAATATGTTTATTTAAGACTTCAAAGGTGCGACCTTGGGGAAGACATATGGTGAGTGTTGAAATAAGTCCGTAAATGACTATCAAGATGACATATGACCAAATGCATTTGTAGTCACTCTATGCAAGAATTCCAAGAAATGTCAACAAGCATGCAAAATATTCTAGAGGACAATAAAGAGGGTAAAGAGAAACTTTGTACTACTTTCTTCCTATGCAACCTTTGGAGTTGTTATTTTGACACTATTGGATAGTCTTAGTTTCTTGAGAGCTTAAGTGAAGAAAATGTAGATAAAGAGTTCATCATCAATTTGAAATTAAGGGTACCTACTTTGGATGGTAGTTATATTGGGGGAAATGGTACTTGATACATGTTCCCCAATGTACCATATTTCTTGGGCACTAAAATTAGGCCATTCTGATGGGATTTATAGGGTTTTATCAAACATTGATACGAGAGATTCTATAATTGCTTCTCAGCTTTTTAGATTTCAAGATTGATTGCTTGATTGTAAGGTATGGAGTGTGTTGGTGTTTTCATTTTCTCCTCTTAAGACAACAATAAATGTAACACTATGTGTGGTTAAGCCTTTCTTCATATATAGAAGGCAAGGTCCTAGAGATGTACACTAAACCTAAACCTAAGTTAAATTGACCCTAGTCTAAAAACCATAAACATGATACATAGATACAAACACTTTACAATAGTTTCTAAGGAGGGATTTGTTGATGTGTTTTTTACGCACATGCGGACGTAGAATAAAATACCATGAGTATCTTATCCTCTCTCGAACAAAATCTCTCGGATGCTGAAGATTTGCTTAAGGATCATTCGAGACGACTCCAAAGTTATGAATGTAGGGTCACTACGTGTGGATAAGTTTAGTTGGTTTGATGTGATTATGTTGGAATCACAAGGTGACTTACATTCGAATGCCCGAATGCTTGATTTGCTGGAACTTAAGTCCTATCTACTCAATTGAAAGATAAGAAAAATAGCAAAAGAGGTAGGGTTTGAGAGAGTCTATTCTAAGACCTAGAATGTAAGAAGATAGATAAATGGATAGGTGGAATCCTACCAAGCTAGGTCTCACCATCAACTTGAACAATTCGACACAAGCTCAGTGCAATCTTCTAAGGACGTTTCAAAGATGTTCGAACCAATACCGCCAAACATTGATCACCATTGAAGTTAATGCATAAACGACGAGTGTAGGATGATTCGAGGTTAGGCTCATGTTATTCCAGTTGACCACACAAGGCGCACTTACAAGCAGCAAGAGGCTAGTGGTATGGATAAAACGGATTCCACATGCATACATTCAATAACTTCTTGCATTCAATCTAATCAACATGAAAATAAATTGAGAAGTAGAACCACGAGGCTTGTCGAAATAACAAATTTCAACATAACTTCAATGAAAGAGTATCTCATTTACAAGTCATACCAACAATTCTTCCTTCTCTTAATCTACTCTAATTGCTATTCTAATTGCTATTCTATTCACTATTGGCTAACTATTCACTATTAGCTATTAACTATTCTCCAACTATTAACTATTAACCTTTACAAATGAAGAGTTTGAGCTTTTTATAGTGCTCTCAATACAATTCAACGACTAGATCAATTTGAGATCAATGGCCAAGATTTTACAATGAAAACCCTAATTAGGGTTTGTTACACCAAACTCAATTTGGCCAATTAGATAATTACAACACATTGGTGTGGACCAATAGTTATCAGGGGTAGGTGCCTCGGAGTTTGTGCCATCATGGAGGAATCAAATACATTGTATCTAGACATGATGTAGACCTTCCTTGATTGGTGAGTGGTGACTGGGACAATGACTAGGATTCCACCTCAACTTGCACTTGTAGGTTTGGAAAATTTGATACTTGACATTACATGCTTGCTCAAAGTAGTAGTGATAGAAAGTATTCATCGTGGTCAACCTCCAATCCTTGCTTCTGCCTCTTGCCTTAGGGTGGTTGTATGATCTTTCCTTCCATATCTGCAAAACAAAGCAAGTATAATATCAAACTCATATGATTTCTTATTTTGACACAATCTCTGATTTTGAATGATTGCAATCAATAAGTTCATTGGGTAATTTGAATGCCTAGGGGAATTCTAGGCCGTCTAAAGATGAATTTGCTGGTTGAGAGGCCTCTTAGCTGAGTAAATTCTCTTATCTTCAATACTTAAATGATAAATTCGCCTTTTCAAGACATCAAACCTGCATCCTCAATAATGAATTTCGTCTATACGCTGGATGAAATTCGCAAATATGCTGATGAAATTCTTTGTCCTGCTGGAGTAATTCGCTGACCTGCCTCTGATGGAGAGAAAAATGTTTGAATTGATGCTTAGAATGATTGATGTGACCTTCCCTTTATATGCGATCTAGGCTAAAGATACAAGGCCAACCTGATTTAGTATGAATAAAAATATAAATTAACTTTCAAAGCGTTGGCCGACTTGATCTCTTCTTAGCAATTTGAAATTTCGAATTTGTTTATATGCCAAAATACTTGTCTTGTTGAATTTCGCTTTGGATCTCATGCAATCACTCTATTTCCTTGCCAAGGGTGGGACCTATGATAAAGTTTGCTGGCTGACCTTACTAAGAACAAGCCTCCTAAGGCAGTTTGCTCTTTGACCAGCCTAAGGACAAGTTCTAAAACATAATTCGCTCACTGACTTTTTGAGAGGACAAGACCTAAATGAGATTTTTCGCTATCTATCCTTGCTAGGGACATGACCTATATTTGTGAGTTTCGTTTGATTTAAGCGATCAAGGTCTAAAACAAGTAATTCACTCTAAGACTGGCCTAAGGACAGGCCCTAAAAGGAATTTCGCTTTGTGACCTTCGGGAGGACGGGACCTAAAGACAAAATTCGCTCTTGACCCTTGGCATGGTACAAGAGCAAAACTGATAAATTCGCTCTAAGACTTCTCTAAGGACAAGGTCAAGGTAGGAAGTTGTTTGACAAGTTAGTCTTTCCGTCAGGATTCATATATGGAATATAACATTTAAGTATAAGTGACATTTCCTTATATCTTTTCTCTTTCTTATATGTATTGTTAGGATGTTTGAGAGTGGTTTTGGACCTCCAGGAGTTATAATGCAAAATCTAGTTTTTGGAGGATCCTTCAAATTTCCAAACTTAGTCAAATTTCAGGACACTTCAGGATCAAGATGACATTCCAGACTTCTAAAGCGAGTTTTCTCTGACCTTGATGTAAGGGACAGGACCTAGGAGGACACCATGCATTCAACCAAGGTTTGATTTAGCAACTTGAAGCTTGACCGGATAGTACACAAAACCCTAGGAATGATCTAAATAACCGCTAATCACCCAATTGACTTGATTTCCACTCCACCTTGAGGAGATCCATCTGACTTGATGACCTTTGAGAAACTCAAACCCTTCAATGCAAAGGCTAAGACACTAAAACGAACAATAACAAAACGAAAAGAGCTAACCCTAGAAAGCAAAAAGTGGGGGTCCCCATTTGCAATGGGGCGATGTGTGAATACCTCACAACAGGATTCACATAAATAAAAATGACTAAGTGCTTATGCTTTTGATTTAGATACATACATTGGATTGTTAATAGTTGTGCCTTGCAAATGAGACTTTAAGATATTGAAGGAAAAAAGTACTAGTCTAAACTCACAAATGACACCTTGAGTTGAGCTAAAATAGAGACTAGTTATTTAGTGCTAAGAAGCATTGAGAGAATACAACCCACATTTTTAAATAAATAAATAGCTAAGCGACATTTAAATAGCCAAGGGTTTTTGGTATGAAGAACGAAAATATTCTTGATTAAAAAAAAAAGGACTTTATGACTGATCTACCTAGGGGGATGGTTGGGAGTCCTAGGTGTAGTTAGGAGTAGCTTGAGAGTCTTTTGTACATATTGTGGATGTTCCAAATTCTCAACAATGTCTCTAAAATAGGGGGGTGTTTGGGAAATGCCCTTGAGTATTTGTTGGTGATGGGATGATGGAAGGATGTTTTCTCCTAAATAGCAAGTATATATTGTGCTAATTAGATTAGTTTTTACAGTGTTCCACGGGCGTTGGAGACGGGGGGAAGCGTTTCCGGGATGGGGGGACCAAGGGCCTAAGTTTGGGGACAGCGGAGGGACGGCGGCGGGGGGATGGCGGGGTGGTGGTGCTCATATAGTTATACATATACATATAGTACTTGAAAAACTAGTTTTGAAAATATGTATGACAGTATAACAGTATAAGAATTAGATTTCAAATGAAACTATAGGAAATACCAAAATTAGTAGATTACTTAGATTAGTAATACTAATTGCTAAATGCTAAATAAATTTTGACAAATGAAATTGTCAAATTGGAGATTTATATCGAAAAAGGAAAACGAAAATATGAATATCTGATGCCATTGCAAAGTCTATAATAATAAAGATGATTACATGATTCATCATTACAATGAGTAGCCAAATACAAATACGTGTAGCAATAGCATTACAAAAGAGACTAGAGTCAAAGACAAAATGACAAAACTCAAAACGTAGCTAATGGAGGCCTCTAATCATCTGCGAACTCCTCCTCACTGGAACTGTTGGACCCCTGAAGATCAAGGTCCCTCAAGCTCACACCAATTAGCCCTGCATTTGAAGTGGTAGGATCATCCTCATCAATCTGTGAAGGCTCCTCTGGCTCTACATCCCATCGTGCCGCTGGACTCTCCTTGTACACAAGTGTCTTGCGGTCCATGAGACACAAAGCACTATGTACAGCCACAAGCTTCTCTGCTCTCTTAGAGGTAAGTCTGTTCCTCTTAAGAGAGTGGATGAAGCTATATGTAGACCAGTTCCTCTCAGCAGTTGAAGAACTGGAAACCTAGGATAGCAGACGGATGGCTAGAGTGGTGGTCAAAGATTTTGGGCCATGACAATTCCACCACAAAAGTGGGCCCTCCTGTGCCATAGTCTCTATATCCATCTTTGCCGCATCTGAATAACCTGTAAGAGTGGCAAATCTTCCCCACTCAGTGCACATTGTGTCGGCATCCCTGGAATCAAACATCTTCTCTATGAACCTAAAGAAACCCGCCTTCACCTCATCATCCTGAATCTGTGTCAGTCTACCCGGTCTAGCCTTGTACCACTTAGGATTCAAGGCAAAGGCAGCCATATGCAAAGGAGTGTTCAACTTGTCCCATCTATGCTGAATGATAGACCGGATTTGCTCATTGTAGAATGCTAGAGAGGGGTCCTTCACTCGCACAGCAGCCCTCATCTAGTCAAGCATAGAGTCAATGCACTCATACACCTCTCCAAGGTTAGGTGCATCCCCATCCCCATATCTGATCACCTGGAATACTGGAGAAATGATGGAGACAATGTATTTCGCATTAGTCCAAAACACATCACTCTTCACTATCTCCTTCACACTTCTCCCTTGCTTTGTCTTGGCCTCAGCCCACCTATTCCACTCATTACTCATAACCATGAGTTGCAATGCCTCTTGCAACTCAATCATTCTGTCCAAGAGAATGAAATAGGATGCATATCTAGTTTCAATTGGTTTCAAGAACTCCTTCTTCGCGAAGGTCCTGCAGAGTGCATGTGAAGTGTGGTGGTTGCAGATAAACATCTGCACATCTCTCGCATCGGTGACCACTCCTCTAATCCAGTCTATCTTCCCCATGTCCTTGAGTGCATTGTTCATGGCATGCACGCAACATGGGGTCCACCAGATGTGTCTATAGGCTGCCTCAATGAGTCTCCCTGCTGCTCCACACACATGGGCTGCATTTGTCACTACTTGGACCACATTTTGTGGCCCAACCTCCTCAATAGCCTCCTTGAGGACCTGAAACTCAAAATCAGCATCTTTATGATGCCCTGTACAATCAACTGCTCTAAGGAAGTGTGGGCCCTCTGCACATGTGACCATAACGTTGATGAGTGGACGATGGCTAATGTTCGTCCACCCATCCATAACTATGGTGCACCCCGATGCCACCCAAC